>NW_027286719.1:3572100-4172100 GCF_022747635.1 Hetaerina americana | reverse complement strand
TAGTAATCTCATTACTGCAATGGCATCACGCGTACCTCTCCCCTTCCTAAACCCAAACTGATCATCCCATAAGTAATCATTTGTCCTACTCTCTATCCTTTTGTTATGATCCTGAGAACAACTTTATCTGCGTGGGATATCAAACTTATCGTTCTGTAGTCCTCATATGATGTAGTCTTTACCTTTTTCGGAATAGGAACTAAAACGGATCTCACAAAGTCTTCCGGCCAGAATCCTTACTAATAAATACTACGAATCAGCCCATATAGCCTCTTCCTCCCACATTTTCCTAAACATTTCAATAGTTCCGTGGGAATGTTATCCACCCCCACGGCCTTATTTAGTTTCATCTCCCTTAATGCCCTTTCTATCTCATCGTCTAGTATGCCTGGACCTAAGCTATCTTACACTACGTCATGTTCCTTTTCTATGTCTAACTTTATTGGTCTAAGCTCTTTACTATACTGTTCTTCAATATACTCCTTCCATCTCTCTTGGATCTTTCCTGCGTCAACTATTACCTTACCCGCCTTATCTCTAACTGTTAGCATAGCTCTTCCTTTCTTACTTCCCGATAACGATTTAACCTTGATAGAGAGCGCAACAATTTCACCCTTCCTCTGAAACTTTTCCATATCTTCACACTTCGTCTTCCACCATGGTTCTTTTGCTTTATTTGGCGCCCGCCTCAATTTATTGTTTAACTCTTTGTACTTCATTTTGCCTGGCTCTGAGTTTAAATTATTCCATTTTCTCCTCTCATCCATCTTTGCAATCATCTCATTCGTGATCCATGGTTTCCTAGTCCTTTTCGCGCTCACGGTTCCAATAGTGTTTTTTGCGGCTTTCGATAACCCTTTATTGATACTTTCCCATTTTTCTTCGATAGTACTCAGCCCTTTATCATCCTCCATAATTTCCACTACAACCTGTTGGTACTCCTTCCTTTTTAATCCATTTAATGCTTCTAGGTTCCATTTTCTAACCCGCCGCCCCCGCCTCATCTTTTAGAAACGGACTCTACATTTCATAACAACTAAATGATGGTCAGAGTCCGCATCCGCTCCCGGGAAGCTGTGCGAATTAATCACACTGTTCTTAAACCTGTGTCTAACCAGGATATCATCTAGCTGATACCTTTCTGAGTCACCTGGCATGTTCCATGTATACCTGCGTCTTTTGTGGTGTCTAAACCAAGTGTTGGTGATGACTAACCCCTGTCTCCTGCAGAACTCAACTGCTTTCTCCCCGCGGTCATTCCTCATGCCTAATCCGTAGTCTCCGACCTCGTCACCATCTCTTCCTTCGCCTACCGTCGCCTTCCAATCCCCCATCACTATCAAATGTTTCCCTGCAGGAACACACGTGATTATGTCCTCTAACTGATCGTATATCCTATCGACCTCTTCTTCTTTATGATTGCTCGGTGGCATGTACACCTGAATAATGACCAAGTTCGTCGGTTCTGCTTTTATGTCTACTAGTAGTATTCTATCCGTTACTTGCTCTATGTTGACTACGCTTCTTCCTACCTCTTCATTTAATACTATGGCAACCGCTCGTTGGCTCTCGTCCCCGCTGCTGTATATTATTCTATACTTATCGCTCCAGTAATCCCCGCTATCCTACCATCTCGCCTCGCATAGACGTAAAATATCTATATTTCCCCTTACCATCTCTCGCTTAACATTCTCCATTTTCCCCGTCCTCATCTTTGTCCTAACATTCCACGTTCCTACTCTAACTGATGTGGTCTTCTTCTCCTGCGTCTTCTGTCCCGTCGCTGCTGGTTTTCCCCTGCAAGGGTTTCGTGGGATGACGGCCGCGGAAGCCTTGCCTCCCCCGCTGCCGGGCACGACACACGGCCGATTGGGCCGAGCCCCGTAGTTGCCAGGACTCAAAATCTCTGTTTTGTCCATCATGTAAATCATGGGAATGATAATTGAGGGGGTTTCCCGTTGCCTTCCTCAATAGGGTTTTTAACGTGACACCATCACTCACTGGCCGCCCCTCTGGTGTCAGAGGCCATTGCAGCCGCCTCACTGAAGAACAGACGCTTCGTGGACTACCTTTCGTCTGGCTCCTATCCTTCGACCTATCTGGCATGGGTGACCCTACCAGGAGCAATTATTATTCCTCCCGCCAGCACAGCTCTAGGGGTCATCGGAACGCACAAGCCCTTCCACCACGTCAAGGTTGTAGTCCGGGGAGGGTGTGTGTATAAAAAAACGTATTTCTTTTCGATGTGCAAATCTGTGCTAAATGAATTTATATCTGTCTATATGTATTTATGTGTACATTTCAATGTAACTATAAGTTTAATTCCTAATATACAGGATGTAATGTAATATGTATTCGACGATGGGTTAAATGGAAGAAGGGACTATTTGCTCTCAATTTCGCCCAAATAAAGACCTTTATCTATCTATCCACCTCGACCCACACATACATATTTTTGTGTATATATATATATATATATATATATATATATATATATATATATATATATATATATACATACATACATACATACATATATATATACATATATATATATATGTATACATATACGCCCATGTCAATGACAGGTTTCTCCAGCATTCCTCCATTCATGCCCTGAACAACCTGCCTCCCCAAAACTACCCACCTCTTCCTAATGGCGCAATTGGGCTCAGCTCTCTGTCGCCTTCCCTTTATCTGATAACAAAAACAATATCATTTTTTTCTAAATTTGTGTATGCTATTGTTGTAATTACTGCAATAGCAGCACGGAAACCCCACTCCTTTTTAAATAAATACCGATTTTTTTCTCAGGTTTTGCTACTACAATATACTACTAAATATATTATATATATTTTTGCTACTACTATATTAAATGTTATGATATAACCTCCCTTATATTTCACTATTAATCTCCCTTATTTGACGTTCTCCAACTATTAAATAAACATAAATCCTCTGAGGTAAAATAAAATTTAAGAAAAGTAAAAAGTTAAATATATATTTTGTTTAAATTAATCAGTGTATATCTAGCTCTCAAAGCTATCGATCAGCGAATGAGGGCAGCATATGTTGTTTAACAAATGATGCGAATGACTTGGTCGATGCAACTGAAATCACTCCAGTGGCGAGTTGGAAAATGGCACTAATCCCTTCCGCTCGCATTGAAAGGAAAGTCTTGCCTGTAGATTGTGCGGTGCTAATCCTCCTTATGACTTCAAAGGGAATATAATGCTCTGTTGCCAAGTCTCCTCTCCATTCCGAGAAAAATTCAAATTACCAATCACTAAGGAATTCGTGGGAGTCCTAACTTTCCCAGATTTGAACTCCACAGCTATAAATTTCCAAACCAATAATTAAGTCATGGTCAAACGCATTGACTAAACAATGCAAAAGAATACCATGCCCGGTAGAGTATTTCTTGAGTACAGACAGCAACAGGTCACAGAAATTTTAGACAAAACAGGTAAAACGGACGGAGATAAACACGGAGGGAAGTGAGATGAAAATAAGGTAAACTTTGAATCCAAGGAGCAGGTGTGTGAAATTACGGCGCAGATTTCTTTTCTCCGCGAACGCAGTATGTAATATGGTAAGGAACTGGGACGCATTCGATAGAGAACAGATATAAGGAGTAGGCGGGTAGAAGTCGGTTTCCCAAGTTTAATCTTTTCCCGTCAACTACCTCCTTTTTCCATTTGTCTCTTCTCCGAAACTTACGTCACGATACATGCACTTTCTCTAACCTCGTGTGTTTAATTGTCAGCCCTATGCCGCTGTGGCCGCATTAAAATACCATTAAATAATGTACTGCTCTTTACACTATTGCTTGCACTCCTTTGCCTGTTTTTAAGTTTCCTCTTCCATAACCCGTCTCTCTCTGTAGATGTATATATTTGCATACGCGTAAGTTGAAAGAGTTTTGTATGAATTGACGCCATTGTAGGTGTAGGCTTGCATGGATTTGGCGATTTTGCATGTGTTTTTTTCTATTTTACGGGTAGTGCCCTTGCGGCGGGTTGCGGGGTATTATATAGATGTACGTTCGATATGTATCGAGTGAAGCGGCGTAAGTTGCTCTCGTACTTACAAGTATTGTATTACACAATAACTTGTGACGTTCGTCAGGAAAATGGGCACAAGAAGCGCATTTCCACGCGTTTTATCACTGGACGTATTTTTAAAAATTTTAATCGATAATTTCAGAGGAAACTGTCGAATATTCGACCAATTTCCGCTTCCAAATTCCTAAGTCTACTCTAGGCTCCCTCAGAGTGAACTTGCGTAGTGCGTGCAAAAGCGAGAGTGAGCCTATATTATTAAAAGGGAGCTTGTCCTCCCGAGCATTCCCTCCCTGGCGTCGTTGTTTTAATGAGAATTCGAGAAAATTACACGCCAGGGAAAATTTCATCACGAATGACTGAAATTCAAATGCCCAGCCCAGGGCGCGACCGGCAATCAAAGCGGCTTTGAAATTTTGCCACATCCGCCCTATTTTCCCGATCCCGGCCCAAATGACTTTTTCTCATTCCCAGAACTCTTAAAATCTTTACGGGGATGGAGATTTGAAAACATTCCCCCTCGTTTATTTATTTTAATTCTTAGGTAGCTCTGCCACGGAATATTTACAAGCATTTTTAACATCATTATTTTGACTTTTTATGCAAAGCGATCGATTCTAGCCACAATCTCCAACGGCTTGAAAGGCAATATCAACGGGGCACTGGAATGGAGACACTGAAAACATCTAATGGATCTGTTATCTCACTTCCAGAAAAAGTTTCATTTACGAAGTCGGAAATCGCTCTCCTGGTGAAGTTCGAATCCCCGCATCAACGTCCTGAAACGGCCCACTCCGCGCCAAAATACCCCGTCAGAATAAGGAACTCCCCACTCCGCCGATCACCGAGGGAAATAAGGCTTCTCGCGCCACTTGGATGTGTACGTCCCGGTAGGGGGCGCGGAAGGGCGCGGAGGGAGCGCTCGACCGCGCCCGGGGATAATCAGGCTGGGGGAAGAGGGATTTGGGCGGCCAGGTCCACTGAGGGCCGCATACGGGAGAAGAGATAAATAAGGCTTCGGAGCGAATGCGAGTGAAGTGGCGGGTGAGTGGACGTGTTCCCTTGGGAGGGGAAGCGAGGACCACCACCAGTTGGGCCGAGTTGCAACTTTTCCATCCTCTTTAGAGTCGAGGAAAATTTGGTTCGAGAGATATTGTTGTGCAGAGTATATTCGGCACGGACGACGAAAATGTTTTTCTTTTCCTCTCTCCTGTTCCCCAGGCTGAATCGATTCTTCGCCAGCATCGTATTTTATCGGTTAGAATTTTGTGTGACTTGTTAAGCGCTTGGAAATCGTGAGAGGAAAGTAATGACGCTGCAAACGATTTGGAAGAATTGTTGGAAATGAGGAAACTAGTTGCTTTGGAAAGTTATGGTGGAAAGTTTTTTTTACCTCTCACGAAGCGGGCAGTTTTCAACTCCTTCCACCAATTTTTGACTGAATTATTGAAGGGAACTTCCTCGGGAATATAAAGTTACATTCCGGTTTTAACGATCGGTTTTATTTAGTCATAAAATTTTAGAGTCCTCATAAATTCTATTGTCAAAAATGGATCGGCTGTTGTATTAATAAGTTTATCTACATTATTACGACCTATCATCTCTCTAATTCCTTTCAAGTTACATTTTAGCAAATCGCGACCTTCAAGTGACAGTTTTGGACTTTTAACACTAGCGAAAGCCATCAATAGGCATTTTTTGCGGTCGCCCGTCAAGCAGGCGAAATGAAAAAAGGCTACTTCCAAAAATCTGTTGAGATTTGAAAATCTTCGCACTTAAGTTGAACTTTTTGATTAGTACAAACTATGGTACAACCTTTTAGAGCAGGATAAAATGAAATCAAAATACATTCAATGCTAAGATTCAGCAAATGGCAATTTTCAAACGGAGTATTACGAAGGCATAGCTTGATGTTTAGCAGTGTCGGCTGCAATACCTTATATTATATTCTATTTGGAAAAGGGAGAGGAAAATATAATAGAGTATATATTTATTTATTTCTTCTTAGTCCTAAAACAGTTTTTTTTGGCCTTTTACATCGGACTGTATATATATATATATATTATGTATATTTGTCCATCATATTTTTCTTGAGATGATAATTGAGGTGGTTTCCCGTTGCCTTCCTCAATAGTGTTTTTAACGTGACACCATCACTTACTGGCCGCCCCACTGGGGTCAGACGCCATTGCAGCCGCCTCACTGAGGAACAGACGCTGCGGGGACTACCTTTCGTCTGGCTCCTAACCTTCGACCTATCTGGCATGGGTGACCCTACCAGGAGCAATTATTATTACTCCCGCCAGCACAGCTCTAGGGGTCATCGGAACGCACAAGCCCTTCCACCACATCAAGGTATATATGTATATATGTATATGTGTATATATATATATATATATATATATATATATATATATATATATAACCATAGACACAGTAATCAACCAGTAGGTAGATTTGATAGTTGATGTTCTAGTGCTGATGCGTAGAATTTAATCCTTACGTACGCTTTATATATACTTACCCTCACTCGCAAAAACACTAATACCTGTAAGTATTCAAATGAAGATTCAATAATATTCATTAAAATCTTAAATAATTTAATCTGGTAAAGTTGGAAGAATTGTCGTGATAATAATTAAGTCTAGACGAATATTTTTCTTTCGTTATTTTGAGCGTAATAAAAGGCAGAAATGAAAATGTAACTTGTTTATTTTTATACTCGCTCACCAAATTGTTAAACAATACATTGGTGGCAGGAGACCTCACTACTTCGGATGAGCTAAAGAGAGAAATGTAGAAAAAGTTTATGAGGGTGACAAATTGACTTTAGTCAACGGAATACCTTTCTTGGAGTGCTGCAGCGGACAATGTTGCTGGAAATTGTTGCTGGAGATGTCACGCAGGTGATGATCAAATAGATTAGGGTGCTTACTAGAGTTATAACTTCCCCGTGGGTTCCTCTGGATAAAAATATAATTCTCCTTTCCCGCAAGCGAATGACAAGTGCGTTCTCATAGGTTTGGACTACTTCCTAGCTTAATTCGTTGTCCAACGCTAATTTCCACAGTTTCCATTTCCGAGCCCATTCTGTCCAAAGGCACGCATTTGCGATATGCTACGGTCAGCACAACACCGGTGGGCGTCAAGGGACAGCGGTTTCTTTCTCCCCGCAGATGACAGAGGGCGAGCGATCCATTATCGCTGTTCTCCGTTGGACCACCAGAGCTCCGAAGTTCAGCACCCGTGAGATATATCTGCGCCCTGCCTCAAACATTTCTCGAGGCTATACATACTCGGCTCCTCGCAGCGGTCATGTAAGGCAAGCAATTAGAGCAGGTGGACGTTGAATCTCCATTCTGTGGCAAGATAAGGTTTTTAAAAACGATCCGTTTCAACGGTATAATTTTCAAGTGATGTTCCTGTTGACGTGAAGCTAGTCGATGTGAAACTGCAAAATTACATTTCTATAAGCTTGTTTGTAAATAAATATCCATCATAATATATTAAATTCATTGTCTTTCAAATGTGGAGCAATTAAATGTATTCCAAGCACTTTGTGACACATCATAATACTCTTTACTATAATAAATAAGACCGGATACTGTAGTGGAATATTTTGAGCTTCAGTTTTATGCTCCAAGAAGTAAGATTAAGAACTGAAATTTTAAATTTGACTTCACACATTTATCGGCGAGGCGTTTATCGTCGTGATGGGGGTGAGTAAGGGGGTCCTTGTACCGCCTGGAAGACCTGGCACCAGAAAAAGCAAGCAGCTTTGATGAAGATGTGTGAATTTCGTGGGTCATTTCATTACTCGTCAGAAAATCCACGAGATTGTGCTTGTAGTATTGAAAAGGATTTGCTTTTAATAAGCCTCATCTCGCATTAGACTGCTGTTTCAACTGTAACTATCATGAGGTATCATTTTCACAGTCGATTAATGTAGCAAATATTTTTTTTCTTGAAAAATGGAAAGAAAAAATGAGTTACCGGCAGTGATTGGATGTAATATTGAAAAATCTTGGCACCGCAAGAGATCAGAGGCGAGTTGGATAAATTTCAAGGCGCATCTGCTTCTCTGTTGACGACTGTTTACGATTGGGTATATGAGTTTGAATGTGGCCGTACACAAATGATGAGCAACGCTCGGGACATCCAGTGGAAGTTACTTCCTGCGAAATAATTGGAAAAATCCACGATAACCTTTTGGTGATCGACGAATAAAAGTTCACGAAATAGTTGATGCCACAGGCATATCACAAGGTTGGTTGTAGTGTCTTTAATTTTATACGAAAAATTGGGTGCAAAAAATCTCGCCGAGATGGGTTCTGCGTTTCTGCTTTCAATGAACGCAATTGTGTGGTCAATTCGGAGGCTGCTTTGGCACTTTTCCGCCGCAATCCTGACGAGTTTTTGCGTGAATACACAATTGTGGACAAAACATGAATACGCACACTGCCGCACTTCAAAGACGAATGAACAGCCAAAGCAGTGGGTTTCCAAAGTCGTCCCGGCTCCGAAGAAGGCGAAGATGGTGAAATCGGTCGGCAAGGCGATGCCACGGATTTTTAGGATGCACGCGGCATTATCACTATCGATTACTTGCCAGAAGGACAAGCGATAAATGGAGAGTATTATGCATCGTTATAGCACCGGCTGAGCGAAGAAATCACGAAGGAACCTCCTAATTTGGCCAAGAAATAAATTCTCTTCCATCTATATAATGCCGTAGCCTGCCCTCACAGTTTGCCTGCACAGTTTCGACGAGGAAAATTTTTCAATTATAGTCCGAATCATTACAACATCCACCGCATTCACCAGATTTGGCACACATTTATTTTTTTTAATTTCCAAACTTGAAAAAATGGCTCGGCGGAAAACGGTTCACTTTGAACATCGCCAGTGCTGAAGCCTATTTTGACGACCTTCGGCAATCCTTTTGTTTTGAAGCCTAAAAATCTTGGAGAAACGCTGAGAAAACTCCATCGAACAAAAAGGAGATACATTGAATAATAAAAAAATGTCCCAAAAATAATTTTCATTTCTCTTTTTTCCTAAGGAATCATCCAACGACCTGCGGAGCTAATGTATATTCAATCGTGGATCACGAACAGGTGAATGAATTTTCATCGATGCTCTGGGTAGAGACCTTTAAATGTCACAACTCACGCTAACGCATCGCGAGCTCAAACCAAACGACGCCTTCGCACAACCACGACACATCCTCGTCAGTGTTTCCCCACCGTCCCCGCGGTCCCCCGCTGCAAGGGAGGAAGGAGGCTCCCGGGGGCATCATCCCCTCGCGGGGGAAGAATTGATACACGATAGGAGAACGCTTTGCCCAAAACACTCCCGCTGACACGTGCAATCGAGGGCGGCTCCCTCCCGAGTGAAGGCGGGGGGGGCGGCCCCCGGCGGAGGAAGGGGAGAGCGGGGAGGGGAGAGTGGGGAGGTGTGTGGGAGGGCGTCATGGGGGAGAGGTGTTAAAATGGGGGAATGATGAATGGATGGATTTGTGGATGGGAGCGGGGCGGGAGGGGGGCGAAGGGGTCGGGAAGGGTCACACTGCCCGGCTCGAGCGGCCATTAGGGGGTGGGGGGGCGGAGGCGGTAGGGGAGTTGTTGTCTGGCGGGGTGGTGGGAGGGGGGCCCACTTGGGTGCCGAGCCGCCCGGAGCAGTCCGTGGCCGCCCGCCCTTCTCTCGCCTCCGCCCCGCACACCCCGCCTCGCCCCTCCACTCGCACCCGCTAACTAGATCGAGCACCTCGCCTCGGCAACTCTCTCTCCATCTCTTTCCACACCCGATTCTCCCTCGGCTCCCCTCTCCCACTTGTTTACTTCCCTCGCCGCTGAATATACTCACCGCGGCTCCACTCACATTTTTCAATCAAGCACCACACATTAAGCTGATACACATACTTCAATTATGTGGGATTAATGACGACGAGGCAAAATGGGTTCGCAATTTTCTCCTCCGGCCCAAAATAGTCGTAATTATTAATGGGACGGTCATCGATTTTCTTTTCAACTACCCTCCGGGATTCAGCAGAGTACTTGGGGTTCAGACAACAAAAGTTGTCTCATATGCGTTAGTGTTAATAATTGAATATTATAGGCAAAGACAAATTATTCAACGAGGCTGCGTCCATCTGCTAACTAAATGAAGTGTTCCAATGAAACAATTTCAGAGTGTAAAAATCATCCTCCTTCACTGGGATGAAACGAATTTCACTCTTTGAATGTATGCATTGTAATGCGCAATTAGCGAGTTACTCCGTTAAAATTCACTGCTTCGGTCTTTTCCGCAGTTTCTTCGACTTTCTAAATTGACAAAAGATCCTTCGAGGATCTTATAAGCTATCGCAAAGTCATTAGTTTTTGGGTTAAGGAGCGGCATTTCAAAATCAAAAAAATTAAATTACAGAAAACCTTCTGTTTACTGGGGATGAAAGCAATGTTCCCTAATAGCTATTGGCTCTGAGAAGTCGACGGACCTAACAATACTGAAACAAGTAAATCACATAGGAATCATTAAAGGATGAGAATTAACATGGATTAAATATTTTAAGGCCAAGTGTGACGCTATATCAATGGAATTCTGGTCCATAAATGATGAATATGGAATAATTCATTTGAAATATTTTTGAGAAAGTGTTATGTTGCGTTCGTTTAAACCTCGCCTTGACTGTACGAGAACATTTATTTGGCGGTGTGCGCGGTAAGTACCCGAAATAGTTTTGGAAGAGGATAAAAATGGACAATTTCTTAAAGGAATTTTTGGGAAGAAAAAGAAATCGTCGTTGGTTATCTATAGTTGGTAACTAGAGGAAGTAGGAAGATTATATGTGGGACAACGTAAAGAAGTTCTCATTGTAACTCTGTATTGCGGAATTTTCCTCCATATTGCATTCATTGGTGAATGACTCCACCACAAGTAGTCATTTGGAGTTGACTCCCCGATATAAGAAACAAGTTTTGCATCAAAATTATTTGTAGAAAAAACTGTTGAGCACAAAGTAGACGACAGTTAAAAACCTGCGGAAAATTAAATGACACCAAATGGTAGCAACAGAAGCTAAATGTAAACCATCCAAAGGAAGTATGAGAATTTGTAGGCGATTTCAAACTCACTGATTTCACTAAAACTTTATGTTTATTCATTGCACAAATTCCTTATTGCAGCCATTAGAATGCATGGCGAAAATAGGCTTCCAGACTTTTTCAAAGAAATAATAATAGCATTAATTATTGTTATTTTCTGCCTCAATCAACACGCCAAATTAAACCCTTCCTCCTTTCCCCTGAATTACGTCATCTTTTGAATTCAACTGCCAAATTGGATCATCCCAAACGATAACAATTATCTTCCATTATTTTTATGTTTTATCTTCCTTGTAATTTTTTGCGTACCTTATTTATGAACAGACCAATTCATTTTCCTTATACCTCAATTTCCAAGGTTGTCGGGAAATAAGTCCTGATATACATTATGACAATGGACTTTTAAGCATGACAAAAACAATATTTCAACTTTTTAAGCATGTTTTCATTTATTAGTTGAAGGCTCAATGCCTTCACTAAGTCCCTCACTTCATGCCGCGAGAAAGCTGAAATTCTCTGCTACGAGAAGCATTCTAAAATTGTTCATCGAAGTACGGGTCTTCCATTTCAGAATTAGCGGGAGTATGTACATATATGTATGGGCATTTCCTATTATAACTAGTGCAAAAAGAATTTGTATTCTGCACCATACTGTGGCGGACCTATCACAGATTAGCAATTAGAGCAGAAATAGTTTTCTTGCGGAAGTGTTCACTACGGTTTTTGTCTTTAACAGATCCTAGATAAAAAGAAAGGGAGAATTATTATATTTTCTTCCTTTTGCACCATTTTATCTATTCTTTCATGCGGAACATTTTACATGGAACACTTTCTACTTGTCCTGCTACCAAATCGCAAGGCAAATTGATGATGAAATATTTCTCAGCAAAGTCTTTGATATTGCTGTCGTGTTTTTTCTCTCTGCTGTGCTCGTGAACTCTCCAATGGTATACGTAAAGCACTTATCTGGTGAATAACAACGCCAATGATACCATTTTGGTCACTCATTTTCTCGTGGAATGAAAAAACCATGAAAGTCGCCTCTACACAAGATAAAAATACTAATTGTATGAAATGAATGTTTTACCACTCCATTGCCCGCGAATATTCAAACTTAAGTAAAGGGCAAAGCTTAAGGAGCATAAAGGGTAGAGAGCTTCATTTTTGAAAAATATATTACCCTTCAAGCTCCTCGGCTTTTCTCTTTTGCATCTTCGAATATCTTGGCAAATATTTTCCCCAGTACGATTTATTTTGATATTTACGTAGTAATTACGAAGTTTATGTTCGCTTTTTATTTATTTTGATAAGATACATTGCATCGCTTCTTGTCTTCGGCTAGGGACGCACTTTGGCTGTCCGTTTCATCAAATCATGCCTCGTTCCTTTTCAGCCCTTACTGTAACTTCGCTAACTGCAATTGCAATCATGTAGTATATAAGGATTTAAATAATTATTCGTCATCAGCTTCAAAGGAAAAAAAGCATTGCATTCATCTACAAGACATAATACTCCACACGCCACGAAGAGTGCCTGTGGTAATATGGGAATATTTCCCAGAGGAAATATGGGAAATCCATCCATTGAAACAAAACGGAGACGGAGTCTGCAAATGGAGATTTTGTATGAAATTAAATTTTTCCTTGTTTTTACGTTTTGGTCTTAATGTACGCAATCTCTGAAATGTACGGAACTCTCTGAAAACATTAACCACGATTGAAAGAGAACTGTTAATAATTTTTGATAAAACCACAGTTTTCAATCTCAAGGTCGGTTTAATAGTTGGAGCAGAGCTCACCCAATACTAAGCACAACGGCGTGTGATATTCATAGCGCAAGTTAGAGGGGGCAGTTCCTCTCCCTGTGCTAGCTACGGTTTCTCTGGAAGACCGGAAAACACACAGCTTGGTTGAAGTTAAGGGTGCCCAGACATACCCGGGAATGGAGCCCAGGCCCCCCAGTGAAGGGAATTATGCATGTATGTACTCCCACGTTTGACACCCAGTAGTCTTACGATATTTTTCATTTCGGTTTTGATAGATTTTATGATACAAATTGTAAAACTGGCGTACCATATTTTTGGAAAAATATAAAATTATTCCTTTGGTATTTTCAAACTTTTCTTAGTTTCTTTATGCCTATCTTGCCTGGGGGGCCTCACTTATATGAATGAGTTGCAATTGATTTAGAGAAATCAACTGATGTACGAAAATGATCGTAATGTGCAAAGCCCAAAGCCCATAGGTTGCCCAAAAACTGTACCACTTCCCTCACGTCTCTCTATTTACTCCAATTAAATGTCAAATAATAATGATTAAAAACACATTGTTATTTCAACCAAAAACAAAATTTAGTAATGTAGGTTACTGGATAATGTTACCCGCACTGAGAGTACTGTTGCAAAAATAACAATTTGACAGTAAAAAGATGAAAAGGTGTAACTACTGGATATATGAGGGTGTTCCTAAATTTCTTGGCCTGATAATGAAAATTGTAATTTATGTTTTATCTTCTACATAATTGCCCTTAATAATAATGCATTTCATTCAGGGGCGTTCCAGTTTCATTATTTTCTCTCCGTAGTGTTCTTCTCGAAGTGCTGCAAATGACTCGTCCACAGCCGCAATCGCCTCTTGATTGGACCAAAAACGTTGCGCAGCGAGGCAGATTTTCAATTATCGGAAGAGGCGGAAGTCCGCGGGAGTCTAATCCGGGGAATAGAGTGGATGTCCCAGCACTTCATAGCGCAAATTCCTCAATTTTCCCTTCGCCAAGACACTTAAATGAGCAAGTGCATTGACCCGATGAAAAACGGTATTTTTTCTCTACAAGCCGGGTCTACTGTCGCGAAATTTTGCATCCAGTATCGTAAGAAAGCTAGAATAACACTCCCCGGTTATTGTTTTACCCTTTCAAAAGGCAATGACCTTTCCCACCGATGGCCCCGTCTTCGCCATCTTCGGAGCTGATGAGCAGGCCTCCATGTGCTACGTAGGTTATTGTTTTGTTTCTGGTGTTTAATAGCTAATCCATGTTGTATCAATTTTCTCATTTCGATGAAGAAAAATCACTCTTCTTTTTTGCATAAACCGCGCCGAGCAGTATTTGCTAAGTGTCGTCCGAGTGGGTTTTACGTCCACAGTGAGCGGCGCCCATCTTGCGCAAAGCTTTGTCATTGGCAATTCCTCGTGCAAAATTTAAAACGTCTGCCTACAGCAAAATACTGATTGGAATGACTTGCAATTTCGCACACGTATATTCATTGAATATGAGAGAGATATGCCATGCGAGTAGTAATGCCATCAATGGGAAAGGCCGAGAATTTTCAGATCACACTCATACATGAATACAGGGTAGACTCTTTGCAGAAAATTTAACTAAAAAAGTGCAAGCTTACACTTTTGTTTTTGGAAAACAATCCAAGAATAATCTGTTGAAATAGTTTATAGAATAATGTACGCATGAATTATTGACTAACATTATATTTATTTTGAATGATATTCCATAGGGGTTATCAACCTATGTTCCGCGGAACACCGGTGTTCCGCTGAACTAGAATAGGTGTTCCACAACAATTTGGAGAGATTTTTAACACTTCAATACATTGAAAGACCTGCTAGTATCTACTCCAAGTAATACATGAAAATTAGTTTTTAATGTCCTGCTTTATGTATGCGTAGGTGAGTGTGGATATTTTAAGAAAAAGTGGCGCCGTGTGAATAATGATCCCTCTTCTTAATAATAATGATCTTGATCCCTCTTCCACTGCACGGACCTCCTCACTCGAGCGGTACCACGAGTTATAAGTTACTTTTGTAAATCAGTGCCGCTCTCCCTAGGCTGATGGTTGAACTGATAACAAACATGCATCTAACCTCGGATATTCTAGTAGATACGAAGAGCACTTTCCATATTTGTATATTTGGAAATGTCTAAGAAATTAAATCGCAGTTATTCGCCACTGCTCATCAAAAGACAGTGTTCGGCATCAGTGTACGAGTGCGGGAGGGAAAGGTTTGCGGGAAAGATCATAAGTATGTCCGTGTTGTTTTTGAACTTTGGCATTTGGTCAGCTTTCAATTGAAATTGTTTTCGTAAGTTTGTGCTTATCACAGAATTGAAATATTGTTTTAAAAACTACCCATGGATTTTTTGGTTGAAAACTGGAACTTCGTAAAAAGGAAGGCCAAGTAATTCTCCTGATGCGTCAGTCATTGAAAAAGAAAATGATCGAAAACCCGTGGAATCTTCAGCATGTAATATGAAAGAGCAAGCGTCATCAATGGCCAGACCAAAACGGAAGTACGATGGCAGTGATTTAAACTTGGGATTCACGTGTATTTTGGCAATTCGGATGCTCCTGATGCAATGTGTATTTCATGCCATAAAATGATCGCAAGAAGTTCTTTGGCTCCAGCCCCACTCCACAGGCATTTTGAAACGAAAAACAGTGATTATAAAGGAAAAGACATTGAATTTTTTTCAGAAACTGCGTATCTCACTGTAAAATCAACACTTCAAGTGATCAAATTGGCTGAAACTGAAAATGAAAATTTAACAGATTCTACCGTGAGCGTGAGTTATCGTATTGCACTTAATGCTGATACCCATGCGATCGAAGAGACACTCATTAAGCCATGTGCAAAAGACATGATGTCACTTATTGTTAACAAATAGGTTGCTGAAAAAATAAATACAGAACAATCATCAAATAATACTGTTTCTTGACGCATTACAGACCTTTCTTCTAGCATAGAGAAAGAGTTAATTCGTCACCTTGGACTTTGAAGTGAATGCGCATTGCAAATGGATGAATCGACAGATATGGCCGCACTAGCTGCACTACTAGTATTCGTTCGTTATCCATATGATAAAAGTTTTGAAGAAGATTTACTCATGATTCAATATTTACATGGACAAGCTGTAGGAGAAGGTATATCTTTAACTGTGTTAATGATGAAGTTGTAAATCAAGAGGGGCTGGGGAAGTGTGTAGATATTTGTAAAGATGGTGCTCGAACTATGGTAGGAAAGAAAGATGACAGGTGTGGTATCACGTATTCAAAAGGGAGCCGCGAGAGCCAATAGCAGTCATTTTATTTTGCCTAGACAAGCACTAGTGACTAAAATAATTTATGCAAATTAAAAACAAATGTGGACGAAGTTATAGAAGTTAAAGACTATGAAAAATCAGGACCACTTCAATCCAGATTATTTAAAATTTTTGTGCGATGAAATGGGCAGCGGATATTAAACACTTTCCTTACTTACTGAAGTGAGATTGTTATCCGGACTAATACGACAGCCACTATTAGGACTCAATGAACTTCGAAGTGAAGGATTGGTCTTCCTGAAGGCACAAAATATTTCAGTACAAGTACAAATAGTTGTTGAAGTTTTAACAAATCCATAATGGTTAATAAAATTGCATATCGGGCAGGTATTTTTACCGAGGGTAAGGAAGTTAACTCAACATTACAAGTAAAAAATACAATATTGCACCTGCAGATGCACCTACATAACTTGAAATCCACTGTTTTACGATATTTTCCGAAAACTACTAAGGGAGAATTTCTAGGTCCGAAATACAATTTCCGTAAGAGCTAAACCAGAAGGCTTAAACCTAAGTGACTAAAAAAATTAATTGATTCAATTAGTGACTGATTTGAAGCAAAAATACAAAGATCATTCTTTAAATGATTTCTGAGCGAGTTTATAAGAAAGCGCCCTAATTTATCAAAACAAGTTATAATTGTCTTATTTCCATTTTCCAGAACATATTCATGAGAAACAGGATTTTCTTATTGTGCTACAATCACCCCAAATTGCAAGTTCGATGCCAGACCAGATATTAGAATGCAAATTACCAATATTATGATAGTTAGCAATTCAAAAATTCAAAGTCATAAAGGTCATTAAATGCTTTCTTTATCCATATTTTATGTTTATAATGTATTAAATATGATTTTCTATTTAGACATAATTTCAAAATAAGTACTTTGTTTTATTGAAATGTTTATTAAAATTAAACAAGTAGAATTACCCAACCTAAAAAACGTTCCGTGTTAACCGCTAAGTGCTCCGTCAAACTTCCCTGGTTTGTGTAGTGTTCTATTACAGAAAACGTTTGGGAAACCCTGCCATAGAAGATGGTTCGATACTAGTTATACTTTGTTACTGATTAAAATATTAAAATTTTATAGCTATTTTATCCTGAATTTAAAAAAATATTTATGGGTAAGTTAATTTTTATTGGCATTGAAAAAAAACAGAAAATAGTCAAAACAGTCACTCAAGCTCATTAAGACGCATTGTTGAGTTGTGCTAACGCAGAGATTTTCTATTTGACTCACCAAGATATATTTGTTTGGCTTATAATTTAAGCATTGGAACATAAAATGTTCAACCAAAGAGAACAAAATTGTATTCTTCATCTAAATTTACTTATACCCCGCAAGCCGCCGCAAGGGCGTGTGGCGGAGGGTGTTGGGGCACCCCCCCCCCACCGCTATTAAGAAAAAACCGCATGCAAAATCCGCAAGTTTTTACAACCCTCAAACAAAACATGATACACATCCATGCAAACACCCTTACAAACCACAGCCATGCAAACACACAAACTACCAGCTAACACACACATGCACCTAAAAATATACCTGATGTCTTTGCAATATTTAATTTTGTCCCGAATTGTAAATTAAATGTTTTCAATATTTCTCAGGTGACTTCGGTTTCTTACTATTATGATTTCTGGTTGTTCGGGGAAAGAATGAGTCTTTTCATCTATCTGTACTGGAATATATCTCCCTTATCTTGGTTTGATCTACCTAAGTAGTGTGGGGCCATTAATAATTACTTCAGTGTCATAGTTAAACTCGTTTGTTCTGAATCTTCCTAAAAGTCTAAGCCTCGCTTGTTCTCTCCGCACTTCAAGTGCCTCCCAGCCTCATTCCGCTAAGAGACCCGTCAAACGAGCGTTCTTATTGGAACAATTTTGAACGAATCTGGCGGATTCTCTCCGAACTCTATCCAATTATTTTTGCCAAATATTCTCCCAATGATCCCAAATACTTACAGCATATTCCAAATGAGGTCCAACTTGGGCGAAATAACACGTCTATTTAACTTCCTTATTACATTTACCCACCAATTGTTTAATGAAGCCGAGTTTCTTTAAAGCGGATCCGCACCTTGTCCTGATATGTCCTCCCCATGAAAGGCGTGGTGTTAGAACAACCCCCAAATATTTAACTTGATTTGCCGTAGTCAGCACGGAACCCTCTATTTCATAGTTAATGTCCTGGTCGCCAATTCATTTGTTCCAAAATTCCAAACTGCGCATTTCTATATATTAAGCATCCATCCGAGATTGTGTCTTAAGTCTCTAGAGAGTAAGCGCGATCTAGTTGGCTCCTTATTTCCCTCTCTACCACCGTGCAATCAGCAAATAATCTGAGATTGCTACTAACGTTTGAGGTTAAGTTATTAATGTTTATTGAGAATAGAAGCGGCCCTATTACACTTCCCTCGGTGACGCCCGAAGTTACATCTATGTCCGTTGAGCACAACCCATCGATGACTACTACATGTTTTCGATTGGACAAGAAGTCTCTGATCCAATTTATTATTTTCTCATTGATACCATAGAATTTAAGTTTGCGTAACAATTTACTCTGTGGGAATTTATCGAAGGCTTTTTTTAAATCTAGGAATACTTCCTATTCAATATTAATTATTTTTAATTGAAAACCGTACATTCGCTGATTATGTTTTTGCTCGAGTACGCAAAGCACTCAAGGATTTTAATTATAGGGTCCTACAGTGACCTCAATTATTGTACCAAGTATTTATGGATTCTCTGGTGGCAATTTTAACTCCATAGTTTTTCGGTAAAATAGCGTCCATTGCTTTATTCAGGGTATGCTTAATGTACGTTCGGACAAGAGCCTAAGAGGCGCGTAATTTGATAAAAGACGCTTTTTCCCACGAAATCTGTGGATAAAATAATTTTAAAATGAGCGTCCAAGGAGCTTCAGGGTATTCCCTGCTTTTCTACCCATGCAAATCATGCAGGAGATAAAAAATATAATTAAAATATCTCTGATCAACGCCGACGTTTCGCCTGCACATAAGGGACAAATCAGGTGGCGCCAGCACGTGAAGGGCATAATAGAAAATAGTCAAGTGGACTGTCCTGTGTTTATGAAAGAGAGTAGTCGTTCAAGTATTTTATGATGTTTGAAACGACACAGAATTGCAACTGTTTTTGCCGCGTTAAGAGATTGAAGATATAATAATAAACATTTCAATCCCCAAAACATGAAATCTCACGAGCACAATGCTTGATTCATTCATAATAGGTTTTAAGAGCGCACCCGTGTTTGTGGAGTCCGCAATTGCATCGGGTAGACAAGGAGTCCCATTCTTTGTCGAGTGCCCCATAGCATATTTTCGTTCCGTGAAAAAGCCAAGAAGATAACCGCAGGTAGGGACCCATTCCTTCCCCACGAACGCGATCATCCCACCCATCGTTTACACTTTGCTAAATCCAAAGGCATAACACGATAGATCGCCCGGGGCCCTCAAGAAAGCCCACCCACCGCGCGACTCAACCTCGCCGTAATGTTGTTCGCACAATGGTACTCCACTTGAGTTGCCGCCTCCGTTGCTCCGTCAAGTGTTGAGCCTTCGACCGCCGGGCCCTGACGCGGGGGGGATCTCGGATTGTGTATTCCCCTGGGCGCACCGACCACTGAGGATGAGGCCTCGGAGGTTTGGGAGGAAGGCAGGAGGCAGCTATGCCTCGCGGGGTGGTCAGTAGGACCCCTCCACGGAGATATTGCAGGTTTGGTGGGTCGTACGACAGCTCGTCTCCCCGCGGTGCGGTCACCGGCCTACCCGAGGGTCAGCGCGAACAATCGGGCATCCCATTTCCCGCCCTCGCTCCTTCCCTTTCAATGGAAGTGCCCTCAAGCAAGGAGTGATGGGCGGCTAGGGCTCGAGGGAGGAGAAATGTCAAATCCCTGACCCCCCTTGATGCTCGCGGCGGGCAATACAGTTGTTTTCGCCGTGGAAAAGGGCGGGCAAGTCGGTCGGCAGCACTTGTGAGCATCGAGGATTTGAAAAGATATAATTCTGGCCGAGGTATCCGGTCAGTGTTCTGGAATAAGTGCAGTTATACAGGCATGCGGTTATTTCGCAAAAATATGACCTGGCACGATATGCGAGAGGAGGAATGAGTGGAGGATGGAGGCAAGATCTGCGAGTCATCCACACAATTACCCTGCGAGCCAACAGAAAGGCATGTGGCAGAGGTTGCATGCACCGGGTGGGTAGAGTAACGGATGAGGGAGGGAGAGAGAGCTTAAGGGGTGAGATGTTGGGGAAACGATATCCAGTCAAAATCCCTGATAGGGCGTGCATGGTGGAGCACAACCATATGCATTTTGAGGGCAAACTTAGTTTTAAATAAGTGTCAATTTTACCCACCACAAAAGTTATCATGCATATGAAATCGGATGGGATTAAAATGAACATCAATCACTTATGTGAGAGACCGTGGCCATATGCAGAACTGGAAAGTAAAAAGGGGAAAACATTAATTACGCTACGGTCATGCAGCTCGAGGTACCCCCTCCTGACCCCGCAGGCTGACTAAGTCCGCGTCATACGCACCGTAAGCAACATTCGTAGACTCCGTACCACTCTTGTCCTTTCTCGGTGAGTTCTCACAAAATGCTCACAAAATGTATCCGATAGCCTATCTCATCCATTACTCCAACCTATGCCCGAAGATGAAATTTAAATTATCTGAGCACTCTGTTCCGATAGTTAAATCCCCTCAGTTATACCTAAACTGTTAAACGTAAGCAGTACCCTTAATACAGCCAGTCAATAACCAAAAACCAGTCGACAAAAGGAAATATTGGGGTGGAATAGCATTCTTTACCATGAGTCATATTCAAGTATTCCCTAGTGAGTCCAAAATCCTGTGAAATTCCCTGATTATTCTTAAAAATCATATCACTGAAAAAGTGCTAGTGAAACACCTAGATACATACAAAAGTGGCGACATGAGGAGTATATATGAGTATAGATGTGCATGTATATTTCATGGAGTATAATTATTGATTTTATGATAGTTTTCTCCATATTCATATTTAATGTACGAAAAATAAACAGGTTTAGCGAGGATAAACGTTACGAGGTCCATTTTGCACTTTCGTTCTAAATTTTTGGGCTCGGAAAAATAGTGTTACACTTCGCGTAAATGTTTTTTTTTAATCGTGGAAATATTTTGTGTCAAGGCCAGCTGCTCATAAAACTAAATGCCTAGTTAAAATGACATAGGTAAATAAACTGAAATCTTAAGGAAAGACTTGTCAAAAGATCCAGTGCAAGGGGTCGTCATAGATGGTATTTGCTTCAATGAAGTCGAATTCCAATCACCAAAGAAAGTGTTGTTAGATTTTGCATGCACGAGTATGTATGCTGATGTTGCATTCGTAACAAAATTGCAGTCCTGATGATATATAAGAAATGGTAGATGAACTCTATTGCGAAAAAGCGCTTCTGAAACGCATAGATATTGCAATTAAACTTAAATCAATGTATTTTATGGGCAATAGTAGTCTCTCCAGAAATCTTGTTCTGTCAAAAATACCGCTATAGTAAGTTGAGGTAGGATAATTAAACTAGTGTTTCAATATAATACTGTGCTCAGAAGTACTGTGAAACTGTAACGAAAGGTTTTACCCCAGCGAGGTTTCAATGCACTTGTTAATTCTCAATTAGAAGACTCCTCAGGTTCCTCACGAAATTTTAGTAAACTCATGCCGAGCTCATTCACTATGAATCAGAGTAACTGAGTACAATGACCATAGAAAAATCTATATCATTAATGCTTAGTAGCATAGTATGCATTTTTATGCACTATTTATAATGATTTTTGCAATCCTTATTTTATTGCTCCACTGGCCAGTAGGTCGTCTCGCAGGAATATTTCCGCATTGATACCACAGTGTATGTAAAACTGCATTATTATTTGAACATCATATATCTGTTAATAATAAATAAAACATATCGTGTTGTCAAGTACATACTCGAACTTTATGTTGAGTAAATGACCTACAAATTGTGAACCATGAAACAAAGATTGATGCAAAACTAATGCACAATTTTATCGCATATGTATTATTGCTCGATGGAAAGTGGCATTGTTATTTACTGAGATGACCTTCGAACAGGGGAACGGTTTAGCAGCAGCCCGCACGTTGTAAATGGCCTCAGTTAACTGACGTGGCCGGATGCCTTTTATTTGCTACGAGACTCGTGCTATAACTTGTAGACCCATCTTTTTAACGGTTCTCCCGCATTATTTCAAATTGCGTTACTGAATAATGTTGCATGTATGCAACATATTTCATGTGATTAACGTTTTTCGAATACATGATCAAACTAAATTTTGTGTAGAGGATTTATGATTGGAATTGGGCAAGCATGGCTGGTGATCCGACATCCCCCGCCACACGCCCTTGCGGCGGCTGGCGGGGTAATACGTTGGTGTAGACACTTCCTGCTTATCTGTTTCGTTTGCTATTCCGTGACTTTAGAAAACGCTTTTCTGATTATTTCGTAAATTTAGATTTATTGGGAATTGATAATTACCATAAACTCGTAATAATTTTAGTGTGCATAAAATGTTAATTGCGAAGAATGCGAGAGCGTATATCACCAATGAAATTTTATCGAATATTTATTTTTTTCAGTCGAAAATAATATTGTGCTACATTTTTGGCACATAGAATATCACACGAGATTGAAAGAGGCACACGAAAATTTATTTTGGGAATTTCAGGATGGAGCATGTTCGCGGGTAATCCTCTGACTGCGAAAGGCAAGTTATGAGATCGGAAAAAATGCATGCAGCCTTTACCCTAATGAATCCAAATTTTCCTTAGGTTTTTGAGACTTAAAATGATAAAAGGACAAGAAATAATCTCAGAACCAGGAGATACACTCGCACTTACACGCGATTTATATAAAGATATACAAGTATATTCTGTTCTAATTTAATATCATGCCTGAACCAAGCAAATATTTGACCGGTGATGAACAACTATTACCCTTCCATGGCGGGTGCCCTTTCAGTCAATTAATCCTTCCACAATCCGTAAGGTTTGAAATGAAAATTGGTTGCTTTGTGTCTTCTAAACGTGTTATCTCATGTGTGGCATCCCATATGTAGGTGACTTTAAAAGAAGGCCGTATAATTTGGGATCATCACTCGTTTAAGAGAGAAACTGAGAAGAGATGTCCGTGTGGGCGTAGAAGGAGGACTCACTCACACAGATATGTTAGGCCTGTGTCAGAGAGACGGAGAGGCAGCGGGGATCACTGAGGAAATAGTTACAGAGAAATGACAAGTGATTGTGGAGAGTCAACGTGGAGTGACCGTATAAATTAATAGGAAACTGAGGATAAGGGTAGTGAATAGTGGTTGGTGCATCGATATAGATAAAAAGAACAGTTTACCAATTTGGTGGTAATCTAGGTGTGCATGCCATTAATGCCACCAGGAGGAGGAAGTGGTGACTTTGTACGATCGCAAAAGAAATAATTCAGAGAATCCATGTTTCTTACAAGAAGTGCGGTAAGTATTCATATTTAATTCTTTTCCTCTAGTCAATGCATTGGTATTGTGACTCCCAATTATTTTTCTTAGGTCGGTAGTCATATATTTACACCTCTGTGTGTTCAGGTGTAAGGATACGTATGTTTTTTAGATATGCATGAGTGCGTATTTTTCCCCATCTAAATACATCAGTGATTCCTGAATTATTTATTTTTAATTTATTGGAACAGTGCGGCGCCATAAAAAATGTTGAACGTTCAGGATGCCCTTCGACCTCAAAAATAGACGAAAATCTTGAAAGAGTGAGGGCTTTCATGGAAAGGAATCGCATACCAATTGTTCGCATGGTTTCTGATGAACTTGGCATCCCTAAAAGTGATGTGCATCTGCTTCTGACTGAAAACATGGGCATGAGAATGGTATGTGCAAAGTTGGTGCCGCAAGTGTAGTAAGTAACGGACTACCTGGCCTGGCACAACGTGGCAACCCAACCTCGGCCACCCTACAGCCCTGACGTTGCCTCGCCCTACTTCTTCCTTTTCCCCCGCCTCAAATTCGTGCCTAAAGGACGTCATCACGGCTCGGTGGAAGCGTTACAACAGACCGTGACAAGGGTATTAGCAGCATTCCGGAGGCCGGCTTTTAAAAGGTGTACAATTCTGGCAACAAGCTTCTTTTAA
This sequence comes from Hetaerina americana, assembly GCF_022747635.1. NCBI lineage: Eukaryota > Metazoa > Arthropoda > Insecta > Odonata > Calopterygidae > Hetaerina > Hetaerina americana. The sequence continues at coordinate 4,147,623 of NW_027286719.1, read as the reverse complement.
TCGACTTAATTACTTTTTGGACCGATCATGTATATTACATACCTATATTCCGCGAACTTACGCCCAGATCATGGGGAGAATGCAAAATGCTCCCCGATATAAATCTGTTTTCGTCTTGCATGCAGTGTCAGTAGTGTTTAAAGTGAGTTTGGCACTATATTTGACGTCTAGTTGGAGGATATGTGATATGGAGAGCGGGCTCAAGCCTAGATGACGGCCGTAGCCACCTCGGGTTTGGGCCTCCCCCTCAGTTCATATGATTGAAAGATTCAGCAAACACCGGTTTACTTTTATTTAATTTCTTTTTTACACGAAAGTTTCTAGGCGTAAGAGCTAATTTATTTACCTCTAGTTTGACTAATTATTTTAATAAACTGTGAAATATTCTGGCCAATCCTGTGTTAAAGCGTTAAAAATGTTTGGCATTAATCTAAATCCTTGGTTATGTAATTCTCTGTTGACTAGGTAGCTTAACAACATACCCAACCTATGTCATCTTCTTTAGAATTGAAATATCTTACGTTTGAATCCGTATGTCAACATGTATTCGTAGGGCAATGATGTTGGTAACGATAATAAAACTTGGCAATGTACCGCATTGCATTTTCCTTGCAGCTTGCATACGTGTACCAGTTACCAGTGTTTGTCATTTTAACATGACCTCACAGTTAACGTCGTAAGGATTTCCTAAATTCTGCGTTCTAACTTATTTGCTTTTTTTAATAAAGTGACGTAACTGATATAAACACGCTGCCCACGATTTCTCGATGATGAAGTTCATTCTCGGTTTTACCAAACAAAATCTTTTTCATAAAAATAGTAAAATATTTTTTTTAATCCTTAACTCTGACCAAAATTAGGTAAGTTAGCACTGATTTCACTTTGGGCATTCCCTCCAATTCCCGTTACAATTAATGGGATTTTTTGGATACATTTACGACTAATATAACAAGAATATGATTGCTTCGATAAAGTGGCGATTTTAGACTTTGGATGCCTAAGTATGAAAAAGTAACTTACTTTTACCTTTTCTTTTAACCTTTTTTGGGGGAAAATTTATTAACTATAAGTGTTCTCATCGATTATTAATTCTATGCAGATACTATGCATAAATAGTTAGTTTTGGATGAGAAGTTATTATAATAAGCTATGTGCTTTTCTGCTTCCACTATTGAATTATTGCAATCTATAAATGACCTACAAAATTAACATGCGTTCGTTGTCAGTATGATACCCAAGACACCACCGCTAGGAAAGGGGTATCAGTTTACTTTCCAAGAGAACCTAATTAGAGTAAATAATTATTACTGCCTTTCCGGAAAATATAGCGTGCGCAAAGAACAAACTTTCTTGGTGTTTCCTTCTATTTAGGCACGAACAGAGAAAGGGAAAAAGGTTTCTTACAAACCACTCAAGTCCATATGGTATCCTTCTAACGACTGATTAAGAGAGTGGCAAGGGTGAATTCGCACCGGATAGGTGACATCCAATTTAAACATCGGTTACTTTCAGTAACTTTTAATAATCCCCGGGATAAACGTAATATTTGCAACAGGTTACGTGCACTATGTGCAATGCATACATTTAAAATACTTCTCTGCATAGACACTTGCTGGCAATTAAAACAGTGAAACGAAGAGTAGATAAAATAATGACCACACACTAGTCTCCAAAGCATTAAAATATGTTACCTTATCACCATCCTTCGCAGTTATTATGGTTTTTAATCGCTCGTGAGAAACATAATAATTTCAAGCAATCATGTCTGCTGTCGAATCATTAATTTGTTCCAAGGTCCCTTCTACCGTCAAAGGATAAGGCTACTGATACAATCTTAGCAACCTTACAAAAGATACCTGTTTTCGAGGGCGAGTGCTGCGGAGCCTGTGACATCTGCCGGGGTTGTCCGCGTCCGCGCTTCGGACATTGCGTTCATATCCGCGTCTTCTTTTCCGCACGAGTGCGGCAGGCGAGGGAATGAGCGATGGTGTTATTGCCGGTGGCGAGGGTTTGCCCGTCGGGAGTTGTTGGGCCGACCACGCCCCCTGGCCTCAGGCCACAGGGGCCCAAGCACACCCCCTTGCCCAACTCGAGGCATTCAGAAGTCAACGGGCGGGACCACAACGTCTTTCAAGTGAAGGAATCGCGCCTTCCTCGCTCCCTCAGGTGAGCCCGTCATGAAGCTGAAGGGGTTTCTCCCGGCGGTGGTTCCCGTCATAGGAGAACTCCCTCCGGCAGCTCGAAAACTTGACGGCAGAAAAGTTGACTGCAGCCATATTACGCACCCCTTACCGCAGGCTTCTCCGTCCCTCGGTGGTCTCTCTTTCTCTCTTTTTCAACGTGAGGGGGACATCCTTCCGTACGAGATCGAAGATGAGTTTTTCGTCCTCCTGCTTGATGCCCTCAGGTTGTGGTGGTGATAAATTCTTCACTATGAACTTGGGACGTCATATTTGGAAAGTATACCTGTGAGGCTTGGCATTAGTGTCTGAAAAACACACGCCATCTCGGACCGTACTTTTTGAGAGCAAAGAGGAGATAATCATGGAGAAACCTGAGGAAACCAGAGAAAAACCTGAGAAAATGGAGGGAAATTGGATATAGTGCATAATAATGAGCACTTATTCGCTAGATATTTATTTAATTCACGGCTGATTTCGATAATCTTCAGGTCATCTCAAAATCTTCCAATCATTCGCTTATTGAATGTACTCTTAGCAGGAGTATGGTCAACTTAAGTCTCGAATACTTCTCCGTGCAATTCATTACTACTTTTGAATACAAGCAGTGCAAAAGCATTTCAGCCTCGGAGAAACTTTAAAGGCGATCCGCTACCCATGAATTAATTCGTGATTAATGTTTTTACGCCATAAAAATCGTAAAATAATTGAAATTAAAAATTGTGAGATAACTTTTCCTCACCAAGCGGAACTATAATTTTGCTCCTGGTTCATAAGTAGCTATATTATCAAGTTGTTGGCAGTTAAAACTTGTTCAATTGAGTGTATATTATTAATAAGGGGATAAAGTTTTGTTTCCATGCTGGAAAATCGAATTCAATCGATTGACTGAATATAAGATACATAATATTCTTAGGTTCCACGACGTTAATGTTGAAGCGATATTCAGATGATTCGTTTACCTGTCATAAAGTGTTTTGTTCTATTTTTAGATATTTAAACTGCTTAAAATTAACTTTTTGGTTTAATTTATGCTTATTTTTATTTTGTGTCCTATTGAACGGCTATACACATTCTTACCTGTCCGAAGACACACCATACAAGGAACCAACAGAACACACGTAGAATTGGCTTAATAACTGGGTGAAACGATAGCTATGGATATGTCCCGAAGAAATCATTTTCGTGAAATTTGGAGAATAGCAAATAAAAAGTTAGGATTCATAAAAATATGCTCAGGAATTGTAATTAAAGAGTCAAGGAGCTTTATTATTTCACACTAGTTAGGCCCCAACTTGATTGAGCATGCTGGAAATGTATTGGATCCTCAAGAGGTTGGCTTAATTTTGCAACTAGATCGAGTGCAACGTAGAGGAATGTAGAGCTATATCTATGAATAGTTGTTATGAGCAAGGCAGTAGTTTCACGACACTGTAGGAAGTAATAGGATAATTTAAGCCTACGATCAACACTAGTTGATCGTAGGCTTAAATAGTTCCAATATGCTGTGTCAAAACGAGGCAGATAGTAAAACGGATAGATTAAAAATATCGTTTTTTTCCTCACACTATTGTAGATCAAAATAGATGTTACAGCAATCGCGTATGAGATAATTAAAATTGGGAGTGTATATATCATTCATGTTTTTTCTTACATATTATTCTTTTTATTTAATAGACCCATCGTTATAACAGCATAATTTGAATATATGTATTCTGTTATTGAATATTGTTGTCTGTAGGTACTTTCTTTCGTGTGATTAACATTTTTCGATCGCATGATCAAACTAACATTTGTGTAGAGCAAGCAAGTGATTGCAAGCCAGTCATTTGTTTTTTATTAGGGAAGATTCCACAACAGATACCATAGTCAAATTTTTTTGCTGTTTAAATATTGATAACTATGACTGCACATAGAGCACCAGTTGATGCCATGAAGTTACTAAACTCTCTTCTCTACGAGACCTCACCTTCCTCTTGACCATCCCCATCCAGGAGTATGATCTCTTGTTTGTTTTAAACATCTTTGGCGAATGAATTGATGGCTAAAAGAAAGGTATTATGAAGTTTCAAGTAACTAATATATGATGTAGGAAAAGATTTATTTAGATAAACATTACTTCGGGGCTAGGAAGTATTGTACAATAGTTTTGACAGTTTGAGTCGGCCGGCGAAAATAATGCACCCATTATATTAAATGATCGTTTAAAACCAAATAACCGTATTCTGGGTGACATTTACTTTAGCCTTTCCCCTTGATTTTTTATGCAATACTCTGCGAAAAATATATCGGGTCGTGTATGGATATTGATGGGGACATTTTTTCGGTTCTTGGTTTAAACTCAAATGGAAAAAGAAAGAGCATCTATCCGGATACCGTCTAATTTTGAAACTGACCATTTTGCGGAGAAAATCATTAGATGATTGTCATGGATATTTAGTAGCACTGAGCGATCGTATGCAGAGACAAATTCATGACTAGCCAAGAGAAGGGCGACTAGTCCGAGCTTGGGGATGAGCCTGAGTCTTGACGGTCAACCTGAAGGTCGCTGCGGCGACGACACAAGCGGAAGCTGTTCTCTGACGCGGGATCGGGATTCTAGTCTGGCTGGCCAGTCCACCGGTCGTCTTTGGATAGCGCGACGACGCTCAAGGAAAGATGCGAACTGAGTCCCTCTCCTAAGGGACGGTTGGCGCTTATATACTGTTCTTATTGTGCAATGGACGGCGCCCACCATCCCCGAGGTACAGCGACAGTTGGCTGATAACTTGAAGCGGTCAACGGCCCCGAAGGGTACGGCTCTCCCGGGGATGAAGCATGGTGGAAGGATAGCGTTGCTCTGGGCAATCCCCAGCCGGGCATCGATACGGGAGGTGGAGAATGTGTACGGGCCACACTTTCAAGCGGGATGATTCCGCCAGGCACATGCGACAAGTATTATTCTAGAAAGGGTTAATCAATTCCTATTACTCGAGGACCATTGGCACCAGCATTACGGTTTTCAGCAAGTAAATTCACAAACTTGTTCATGCACTGTAAAAATGGTATATCCTATAATACACGCGTAACTCTGACTGCAAAGAGAGTTTTAAAGTAGGCTTATTTACAATAAATACTTTCCCTCCTTTTATGGATACCAACTTTTAATATTTGGTTTGAAACAGTTTTTTCGGAAAGGTTAACTTCCCTGTGAAAACATCCTATCTTCTCGGGATAGTTCGAAACAGAATGAAAGAAGAGAAAAAATGAGGCAGAAACAGGGAACTTGATATTAAACCACTTGGCTTTTTCACATAGAAATTTTCTATGCGGAAGAGCCAAGTGGTTTAATATCAAGTTCAATATATAAATTATAAAGGTTCAATTATAAAGATTTTCCACAAAGTGACGCCAGAAACTGTTTTAGAAATAGGGAAGAGAAAAAGCGAAGAGGAGAGAGGAAAGGGACTGAGTGGTAGAGAAGGGCGGGAAAGGAAATAATGGAGAGAAAGCGAGTGGTGAGGAGAGAGAGGGAGAGGGAGAAAGGGCGAGAGGGTGGGAGGGGGGTCGGGAGAGAGAGAGAGGAAGCTAGGGAGGAATCGAGAGAGAAGGAAGGAGAAAGACGAAGGGTGAGTGGGGGGAGATGGCGAGAGAGGAAGAAAAAGAGGGAGGGAAAGGGAGGGAGAGGCATGAAGAGAGAACGAGAGGGAGGGAGAGGGAGGGAGGGAGCGGGAGGAAGGGATAGAGGGAGTGCGAGGGTGTGTGTGGGAGATAGGTGGATAGGTCGAGATTGAGACTATGGAGTCTCTTCTACCACCTAGCCCCTAAGGGTTGACGGTTTGACGAGAGAGAAAGGGAGGGATGGATAGAGTAGTAGGTAGAGTGAGGAAAATAGAGATTGAGAGAGGGTGCGAGAAAGTAAAGGCGAAAGTTTGGAACGGAGGGATAGAGAGAGGCGGGGGGAGAAGAAGGATGGGGGAGGGTGTTGGAGAGAGGGAGAGGGTGGGATTGAGAGTGGGGGAGGGAGGGTGAGGGAGTGAAATTGTGGAAAATGGAGAGGGGAGAGAGAGAGAGAGAGGAGAGAGATATGGATATATAGATAGGAAAGTCTCAGATGGACCGACGGAGGAAGAGGAGAGAAACCGAAAGCGACGCGTGCCTCCCATTAAGCCTCCCCGTGCCATCTTTGTTTTCCGATGCTCAATGCTGCCAAATCGCTCGAAAGGGCGTAGCGACCAGCCGTGCAATAAGTATCCGTTTCGTGCGGGCCCGCATCCGAGCAGCTTTTGGGACGGTTTCACCCGGCGGCAGTTGAGAGTGAGTTAGGGATGGGGGTGGGCATGAGCGGGAAGAGCGCTTCCTAATTGAGTTCTGAGCGGTTTCGGCGTCGTTAACAACTTGGACGGACTGACCCTCGAACCGGATCCTCGGGTCTCCGGTCTTTTCAAAGGTGACCCGAGGGTTCCGTCCCCCTTCCCTCATCTCAGAGGGAAGACGATCGCGGTGGCAACTTTTTACGATATCCGCTGCTCCTACACCATGCAAGATGGCAAATTTTTTCGAGGCCCCCAAAGAAAGGTCCTGCGCTTTCTGATGCGGCGTGTCCCTGGATTCGGATGGACTAGGCCTAGGGGTCTAGCGGTCGACCAGGCTACCCTTCCCTTGAAGCAAGTGAAAGGACATTTATTCGAGTCCTACGGTTTTGTGGCTTCAGGGCACTCCCAGCCCTCTGGCACAAAATTTTGCAATCGTTATTGTGTCATCTTCTGATGAAATTGGGAAACAAATGTACCTATGGTTAAATGCAAATGGATGTAACCCAGTTGTATGTTATGCATGCACACCTCCTCTAAGGTTTTCTCTAATGCAATGTTTTCCTAATTTCAGCGAAACCTTAGAAATAGCTTTAGCTCATCAATTTTTTTTTCAGAGTACCGTATGAAAATATTTTTCTACATGCCTGGTTTCTTCATTGTGAATACTGGTTTCTTTAGCTCACATTTTGCTTACATTACCAACGATGGAGGCGTTTTACATGATTGGAACCGTTTACTTGTGGAAGTTCCAGTGGGTAGGGAGTATTCGTTCTTAACTCCTCAATTGGCAAAACTTGAAATTTCTTCGAAGAATACTTATCTACATTCCCTGAAGATTACTCTCACTGACTACAAGTGAGAGAAGGAGAAGAAACAATAAGGTGAGGAAGGTATGAGAGAGGATGGCTGAGGAAAAAAACCCGATATTTTTGGAAAAATTTTGTTTCTTCTCAGTAAGTACACGTTCGGTTTGTCAGGTCACGCGTCTCATTCGGCGGATTTAGAAAACAAGTCATGCATTTCATGGATTATATGTGGATATTGAACATAATACAGTCCAAATTTAAACCTATGTATCTAGCTCACTTCCATAAAGAAACTGTTCAGTGTTCACCTCCTTGCTAGAAAGACGTTCTTGATCGGATGGGCCGGGACAACTGAAATATTAACTTGCATACATTTTCTTAAAACCGGTGCTTATCAACCCATTCGGTCCCTTGGCGAACATAAAATTATGTAACATTAAGCCGTAAATTTAAATGTACAATATACTTTGCACATTCAGGCTTCACTTTGTGGAATTGTTGTATTTCCATATTAAAAGAGTGAAGGAGGATGCCGCAAGTTGGCCACGTGGTGGCGAGTTGTAATTAACGTAAAGTCTGTGGAAAATTACTAACTTCTAATGTGGACATAAACGTACAAGACTGATTGAGGAGAAACTTTATGAATTATTTACAACGTCAAAGCTATTCTTCCGTTCCCTGAGCTCCATTACGGAATTTTTAGTTCCTGAATAAAATCACTGCTAATTAAATTAAAGTCGATCGTAAGAGAACTGCAAATGGCTTTTAATTAAACACAATGTTTGGCACTACCTATTTTGTAAGACTTGGAGCCATTGACCCATTTAGAGCTAGCCAATGTAAAAGACGAGCGCAGTAAGAGTATTTTTAACGTAATAGGAAGTGGACGCATTTCGATGTTTCTTGACATTTATATCGTAGTAGACTAATTTTAACACTGCCAGTTGCCCAAAGTAATTGTTTTTATCGTTGGGTTGGACCGCCGGTTATTCATGTTACCTTTCATGCCCCCTCATTGATTACTTACAAGGCGCATCAAAGCAATATTTGCTCTTGTTCCTAATACCGGATGATCGGACTTTGGCACATGTAACATGCGTGTATGCGCACGTGAAAAGTGAAGTAAATAGATGATAGACGGATTATTGGAAAAAAATGTATACCTTATATTAATTGTTGATATACTCATTGCATCGTGTATTGTAAGTCGTGGGTAAAATAATAATATCAATTGTAGCAAGAAACTACAGAAATTATACAGTAAAATAAAAATATAGAGAGAGATAAATGCAGTAAATGCCACCAATTTGGAGATACTATAAAATGTATAAAAGCCGGCAGGAAAATTATTGCCGGTATAGAGCACACCGTTGGACACAACACAATGGCAAAAATATTTCACCAATAAAAGGCCATCATTTATCAACTAATTACAACAAGTGCTTCGTATTATTTTTACACTCTTGACAGCATCCTCGTCTTCGAGGAATTCAGATTATGTTGAGACAGGGCACTATGTTCCGACCAAGTTCTTAAAAATATCAAAAGATATTCCAGGTATTACAAACGCTATTCTAAAAAAATATCAAATAAATCTTTCACAATATAAATATAAATCCCCAATCACTCGTATTTAACAATTAGGCAGATGAAAAAATGTAAAAATACACTGCCGTGGGCTTTAAAAGATCCCTGGAAGTAAAATTAGCCAATCGTGGTTACCAATAAAACGTTTATCAAATGAAGATGAACCAATCCACGCGCACGTGCATGTATGAAGCAGCAATACTGAACACCGCCGTGAGGCGAGGAAATTCTTACTTCAATAAAGTAAAACGAAATGCAAAAACACGTCCCATGGGTCAAGCAACACTAAAACACACGAGCCCAACCCTAAAATCCCACTCCTCTCAAACTGGGAATAAAATGAAATAAGGACAATTTGCACTTTTCCACAGTTTATTTAACGTACGACGCGTTTCAACTCACAGAGTCATCATCAGGTAACAAGACAGTACGTTAAATAAACTGTGGAAAAGTGCAAATTGTCCTTATTTCATTATGATGAACTTCCACGACCTCAAGCCTGAATCTGTTGAACTTATTGGGAATAAAATCATACCACGCAAATATCAACCAGCATACGCAGCCTATTTGGCAATAACAAAGCTTAAGTACAATTAAGAGATCAATAATCAAATACAACGGTACAGGGATTGATACTGAAATAAAGAGAAGTATCATGAAAAGGCAGTAAAATTGAACAGATTTTCATTCTAAACTCTGTATTTGATTCTCCCTCATAAGCATTTGGCTTTAAACAATCTGATACACACTATGTCAGGCTTATCCCATTTCACTGTGTCATCCGATACGAATTCGAGCAATTTAACTTAGTGGATAATAAAAGGTTTATTAAAAAGGATAAAGTTAAAAGTTTAGGTTTTACCTTCATTTAGTTTCAGATAATTTTAGATAATTAGAGTTAAGATTCATCCAGGTTTATAAGTAATGCGGGTAGTTCTTAAGCCATATTCATTTCCTCTTCACAAAGTGTGAAAGAGGTGATATCAACTCAGAGAGGCATCTTTCAATGCGATATATTTCAGTTTGTGGCAAAGGAAAATTATCGCTTAATTAATGCATTCCCTACAAAACACTGCATACTGCAAGGATTGTGATATCCCACCGCGTTCGGCAACCATTTCCCGTCTTTTCGGACAACTGTTTCAGTCTCGTCTCTCGGTCATCTTCAATTGGACCAGCGGATCTCCCTCTCCTGCCACGGGAACGAAACTTTCGTCCCATGGTCCATGAAGGCAACGGGAGCTCTGGCGCAATCATTCTATTTAGCATCAACCGGGGAAACTTGGCGGAACCGTTCACCTCCAAACCCATCACACTCCGACGCATGAGTATCGTTACCCAAGGTCAAACCAAATCTCAGTTTAAATTCTAACCCTTCAAACATTACGTAAAATAATCCCATTCTTCCGTTAATTTTTCTCACACAAACTAGCAATCAATTTGGATATCGGTTTTGATATATTGTTTAGTGCGCAGCATGAAAATTGTAAGTTACTGCGGGATGACTGTTTTGCCTTCCGATTCACACGCTTTCCTCAGATTTCAACAATAAAAAAGACACGGGGAATTTCATTATGCTCGCATCCCTCATCTGCGATAGCGGCGTGTCCTAAAGGGACAATGCACGCGCGCTTGCACGGGGATAGGGAATCGGGAGGATTTCGGTTTAGCAGGGAGACGGGGAGATCCGTGACCTACCGCGTGGTGGTGTTTTTTCTCTATTGGCATGGGAAGGAAACTTTTTGCATCCCTTTTGTATGAATGTTACATTTGCCGAAGCGAGTGCTTTTCTTTTCCCCGTCGGCCATGGGAACATAAGATTTTACGCTAAATTGACTACAAGAAAGGCTCGACGTCCTTTTACTCGGTTTGAGGATAGGTCCGCTACCCCCCGGGCAAAAAGAGTATACAACCTTAACCCTCTTAAAGACTACCGGTAAAGCTTTCGGCTACACCTCACGAAGAATGGAGTCCCTCCCCCCCAAAAGCGAGTCAGAAGAAGGATGACCCGCTGAAATTCAATGGGTGGGAGAAAGCAACGCCACCTTGTGTTTTGAGTGCCTACGAGTGAACTCCCAGCATGTCCGACCCGGAGGCTCCTTTCATTCAATTCACTTGACTTCGAGGTCGGCGAAGTACACAGCCCCGAACATCGAAGTTTTTTTCACGAGGGATATGTGATGATTTTTTTAACTTTCCCTCAGCATTGAGCCTCATAAAGCACGAGCTGTTCTCGTGACGGAATGTATTTTGACGTACATTAGGCTCTCAGCTCTTTTGAATCAACGAGCAATATTCAGTACATTTTTTTAACCACTCCCGCTTCAAAAACATTGATCGTGGGACTAAACACACCATAAACCACCACATTTGAGTAAAACGTAATGGCATGCATCGGTGTAAGTAATGCGTCCCTCCAAAACGGTAGACTTACTAATAATAAAAATGAATAAAGATTATTACCAACGATATATGAAATATCCACGCTAGAGTGATAAGATTAAAGGCATGGATGCCATTATCATTAATAAATACCCTGCTACAATAGTAGACAAAACAATACGAAACAACCTGTGTCCCTCCTCTGAAAACCAGATGCTTTCTTTATGGCAGGTTTGAGTATCTGAGCATGAATAATGTTTGTGGTATGACACCTATGAGTAGATATTTTTACTGTTCAATGCGTCTTAGGTGTGGTGAATATGGATCCGTTCCTGATGCAAATGATCTTTAAAATAAAATAACTCCGATGTTTTTTAATATATATCAATTTGGAAAATATAAAAACCTTTTTATGGTATCATCCCCGATTGATGTTTTACGGTTATCGAAATTCATTTACAAATAACTTTACTGAAAATTCACAAATATTTTCACCCAAACATATTAGGAGTCGTGCACTTGAATGTGTTTAGTTTCTCAATGAGTACCGGTGTTTTCGAAAGATTATTGAGTGAATTTCCTTTTTTAGTGGATATGAAAACTTTTTTTAGATTAATATCTCGAGAGAAGTTCCTATTTGCACCAGAGCCAGCATATTTCTACCTAGCAGGTTTTCTGCTACTCATAAATATAATTATTTCCACACATCATTTCTCGAAGTAAATAATTGAGTGGATTACCCCTTGCCTGCTTCAACAGCGTTTGCAACATGACGCTATCACAGAATTGGCCGCCCCACTGAAGATAGTGGGGCTGCCTCTCTGAGAATCAGACGCTGCAGGGACTACTTTCTCCTGGCATGGGTGAGCCCACCAGGAGCCTGGAACAATTACGCGCATAATTGCCCCAACCGGCACATTTGTAGCGGCCACAAGCACTGCACCGCTTCAAGGTTGAATTCCGTGGATAGGGAGGGGTATATTTAATTTTACTTGCATACTTACTGTAGTTACTCCGCTTATTTTGATGAAGGTGCCTGGGACCACCGAAATATTAGTCTTAAGTAGTGTTTTTTTGGTTTATTATATTTTTCAGCTTAACTGCTGCTATATTTGCGTGTGCATATTGTATACATAGTCACATCTAATTATACCAATGGAGAGATTCAAGGGAAATAGAGGGAATGTTGCGAAAGCGAGGTAGGGAGAGGAAATGATAACCTTTTTGGCAAGTAAAACGCATGCAAGACTAAAGAAATAGTTGAGATTTTTGGATACCATTCAAAATTAGTAAGCGATTACACGGGCAGTAATGTGCAGTGCCATGACACGTCTGACTTCTACCTTAATTGACCTGATTATTGCTCATAAATGCATGGATTACAGAGGGAAACTTGTTAAGTAAATGATATCAAAAGATGGCGAAAAGAATTCATTCAATCCAAAAGTCATCTAGAGGTGTGATCCGATGGTTGGAACATATATTTCGGCGTGGCGGTAGGGCGATGACGACTCGAATAAAAAGGGCGCAGGGCGGTCGGTGGGTCGCCCGGCGGCGTGACTTCCCGCGGCCCTCTCCGAGCACCCGAGAGCCGTCAGGGAAAGATCCGCGCGCAGTGCCTCGGTCGCGGCGGGGGGCGGCGGGGAGTAATCGGGGTTCCGGGTGGGAGATGGCCGTCACCTCCGCGCTCTTCCTCTCTTCCCTCCCGCGGCCCCCCGTCCCACCTCTCCGCCTCCTTCCCCCCCCCGGGGGGGTCCCCCGCGGGTGGTCCGAAAAGCCACGGGAGGAAGGAACGCCTCCGCTTGTCACCTCTGACACGGGAGAGGGATGGGGGCGGGGTCCCTCTCTCACTCTCCCTCGAGGGGGAGGGGGCCGAGAGGGGCGTGGTCTCCACCCCCTCTTTTCACCGATCCCCGACCCCGCTCACCCGGAGGAGCCTCCCTTTGTGCCGCCGACCGCCGACCCCCCTCCCTCCCATCCATCCTCGCCCCCATTGACCAAATCCCTTTGAGCGGGGCCGTCAAAATCCCGGGACCGGGCCGGCGAGGACCCCCCACGGACCCCCTCCCATGTCCCACGCTCTCTCCCCTGCCTCCCCACCCTCCGGATGAATATCTCCTCGAGGTGGGCCACGACGCGCTCGCCCCGCCGTGTCGGTTCACCCCGGCCTCCCTCGCGCGCCACGGACCATCCAGCGAGCGCGAGGTCCCACGCAAGGCGTTCGCTGTTCGAGTGAACAGTTGATGCCGCCATCTCTTGAAAGAGTCTCTCCTCAAATTGCACCTTATTGTGCTCTCTGCAGAACCTGTCAAATTGCCCCGGAGTGAGGAAAACGCGAAGGTGCTAAGGAAACGGAGAGCAGTCATTGCACCTCACGCCAACTCTTAGATACTCAAGTTTCACACCATTTAATAGCTTCCCTAACTCCAACGGTGAAAACGTTTCACTAGATTTGAATGTTCATTGTAAATGAATTTTACAATTGTAATTTGTTTCATTGGTTTGCTCTCGGACTCGGTGAGTTCGCGAACATTAGTGACAATCAAATATTATATTCTTCGATTCTTTTAAAGAAAAGGTCTTATCGGTGCACGACCAATGACGGGCAGTACCTTTGCACGTATAAATAAAGGGAACATGATTCGTTCAATTACTTTGCCCATGTATTTTCATGTAAATTGACATGATTATTAGAATTTTAGCCTTGTTCAATGTCAAATAACATCTAGAGAAAGAAACTAATTTGTTCATTTAGGCGTAATGTGGGCCGATGTAAGGGGATGCTGATAAAATACATCATGCAATTTTAGACTTCTTATACACCTCTCTCCACTTCGTGGGGACCAGAAGAAACTATACCTTTGTAGCGTCTCATCCTCTGTTTGGCAAGTGTACTCGTAAAAGTGACCGACCGATCATTTCAGCTTTGCAGTCACGCTGCAAACAATTTTGAGGATAGGAGTGAATACAATCTCTATTATTTATCCCGAGAAATCATGATGGGACCCCAGATGAAACGGAGTCCTGGCAACTGCACGGAATTGAATATGGGCTAAAAATTGAAGAAAGGATACAAAAGGGCTAGTGGAAACTTTAACATGGACCTCCGGCTTATTTGGTTCGGAAGTCATCGACGGAAGAGGATACGCGAAGATTGATGGGCTTTTGACATGTGGGTGGAGAAAGGAATGATGAAAACTGAATGGGCAAAAAGACAAACGATGGAATTGTATTAACAATAAAAATGCAAGAATTTCAAAGTGTAAAGTAAGTGTGTTGACTGGGATCCCGGTAAAGGCGACTGATTTTTATGCTCGGAAATTTTTGCATTTCAATGCGCATTTGAAGATGATTTCGTCCAAAGGTACTGTCACGCCAACTCCCGCAATGTCTTTGAATTAGCAACTGTTAAATACATAGTGTAACTATTGGGGGAGGCGACTGACATTTAAGCTCGCTTTGCACCGATAGTAACAGGTGGGTAATGCGGTAAGGATTGAGTGTTCATGGAATTGTTGGGGGGTGGAGACTCGACTCGTAGTTGGCATTTGCCCACTCTTTATATTTTTGCCAAGGGGTCCACAATTTAACCTGCCATCTGGCGCAAAACGTACATAATATGAAGTTCTCTTCACAGTATATCCAAATTACGGTCCGGTTATCTCTGAAAAATAACGCCACCTCCGGAATTGGAACCCTGGGTCACCCTAAGGGTTGATTGCCCTTACACTAGCCGGATCACGAAACGGCGAAATTCGAGGCATGGTAGAGGGAGGGAGAGGTAGTGTTCCCGGGAGAAAGTCGGAAAAGGAGGGGCAAGTGGATGGGAGAGATAATGGGGGAAATGAGTTGTCGAAGAGTGTACATAAGAGGGGGAGAATGTTGGCCAAGTGAGGAAGAGGGGGGGAAATGAAGGGAGACAGAAAGTATGCTCAGCTAAGGAATGAGTTATTGTAACGTTAAGGATGGGTTTAACGGATGCTTTGTGTCATTTTGACTGTGATCAGGAGCGCACTACTGTGTAGTAACATGGTTTTCAAAAACGTACCCCAACTCGGTGGACTAATATTAATAATAAACCTATAAATTATATATAAACACAAACACACATGCATAACATATGTAAATATATATATATATATATATATACATATATATATATATATATATATATATATATATATATATATATATATACATATATATATATATATATATATATATATATATATATATATATATATATATATATACATATATATATATATATATATATATATATATATATATATATATATAAACCATAAACACAGTAATCAACCCGAAGGTCGGTTCAGTAGGTGATGGTAGAGTTCACCCAGTACTAAGCCCTATACGGCGTGTGAAATTCACACATCAGGCTCTACCCACTGGACTACCGCGACATATATATATATATTTATATATATTTATATATATATATGGGGGTAGAGCGTTGGACTGCTGAAAGGACACTCATATTGTAGATTGTTTGAGATTTTGGCCTTCTTCAATTAAGACTCACTTCAGTCTTACTTTGAAGAAGGCCTCGGAGAAGGCCAAAAGCTCAAACAATCTACAATGTGAGTGTCCTTTTAAGTGTTATATATTTTATTTGTGTTCTATTGTGCCGTCCAAATGTTATATTACTCTTATGAGTGTTTCTATATCATCGATGTATATATATATATATATATATATATATATATATATATATATATATATATATATATATATATATATATATATATATATAATATATATATACATATATATGTATATATATATATATATATAATTGTATATGTATAACACCATATATTATACATGTATATATTTGTATATATATACTCATATATACACACACATACATAATAACTTACGGAAGCGATGCTGGGCTAAGAATCTCGGCAAGTGGCTACATAAACCCCCTGCAGATTTCAGTGTAATTTACGTGCCCTCGATAGCTCAATGGTAAGTCGGAGATCCGCAGTTTGAGTCCCGGTCAAGGAAACGTATTTACGCTTGCGATTCCACCTTCTCCAGCATTAGTGTGTTTATTATCTTTTATGTGTTCCTACTCCTTTTCCATATATGTATATCTGCATGCTTGTGAAAGAATATATGTATATATATATATATATATATATATATATATATATATATATATATAGGAAATGAAATATCAATCTCATGTGAGACTCCTTCTAAATACTCGTCCCCAAGCCTCGTAAATTATATTTGTGAAAGTTCACACCCTATTCCCTCAAAAGGCTTGCCTAATATAAAGCCCCTAATTAGTATTGAAATCTCGCCCTTATCCACCTCATTTCCAAACAAGGTGGCATTAGCAGTAATTTTGGTAGGCAAAATTGAAAGTGTGACAAAATCGCTTAGCTGAAATGCCTCAAAGCGACGATGTTGAAAAACTGATCAGGAGAAAACGGAATGTTATTTCCCCTCAGTTTCCTGTGGTACAGCTGCATCTGCTTTCAATTTTCTTTGGTTAATGATGATAGCGACAAGAAAGTTCGCAAGTACCTTCGCATTACGACTCTTTAAATGCACCAGCATGTTTGTCCGCGAAGAACGCGGCGTCCCAAATTGAACGGAGACTTGTTTTTTCCGCCAGAGTTGGGTTGGGCCTCCGCGGCCGGCGGCGCCGTGCTTATCTCGGCCGAGTGCGCGAGCCCGGAGGCCGGTGGATCTGAACGGCTCTTCGCACGCGCCCCGTGTACTCCCACGATAACGGTGATTGTTACGATTCACTTTGATATCCTTCATTTTAAGCCCATTTCTAAGATGCGAGCATGCAACCGCAAGCAGCATTTCAGTAATTTATGGCATGAATTTGCCAACGCCATCACAGTGACTGAAACAATGACGTACGCGGATACCCGTAATGTTAACAAGCGGTCGTTAAAGTATATTGTAGATTTGAAATATATTTTGAGTGGGAGTAATTAGGACAATTTTAAGGAGTACCGGCTCACAAAATAACATATTTAGTGTATTCAATATTATTTTAATATTACCCTGGCTATTTTTTAATGGTTGTACACATTCAAAATATGACAGTGATATTTTTCATCCAAAATCTTTAAGCAAAAATGAAGTGCAGAACATTATATGTTTCAAATAAAATAAAGATGAATTGAAAAATGAGTTGATAAATTGATAAAGCTAGTGTCAGTTTATAGGAATACATTTTTGAACTGAAAAAAATAATAATTGAACAGCGGGTTGTATATTCTGACTGCAGAAAATATGATTGCACAAATCCGCATAACCCCGAATTAGGAGAGAGAAGGCCGTGGAAATCCTCTGCGAATAATAAAATAAAAGTAATATTTTGTAAATATTGAATAATCCAATATCATTGTGCCCCTAAAATTTAGAAAGTTTGAGCTGAGTGCTAACTATAGAATCAACCAATGAGAAACCAGCGCCATAGCTACAGTCAATTGAAACAACGTAAGCACCAAATACTTGGCACGCACGCGCGAGTGTGAAGCGAAAGTTCTCCATCCATTGAATAGTTAGTGATTTCCATGATCTTATCACACAAATTCTACAAATCAAACCAACCCTTTCAAACTTCTTAAAAGCGCCGTTACTGCAAGTGCATGCGTAATTTCCTCAGGAAATATAAGGATTTTTATTGAGAGGGTCCAACGTACTTGGAAAGTGAATGACGACACAAAATGGAGGGGTATTAGGGAGGGTGCGATAGGGATCCTTCTATTTATACTCGGCCCTTCTAGCGATAATGGACTATTTTCTGACGCAGAAAATTACATCTGCTTAGAAACACGAAGTCAAAAAAATATGGTCTAGTCTTTCACGGTATCGACACAATACACTCATGATATTTCGTAAGCATTAAACGTAAAAGCAATAGCGTACATATGGCAACGTTCTATTGAATAGAAAAACGGGGAACGCGACGCATCAATAAAGCATGTTTATGTTTACTCCACATTATTTATGTTAATTCTTTATTCCTTTAAAATGTCTAACTGCCGTCTAAAAAATCTTTTCTCTTCATCCAATCAATCAACTTACTTCACTCCTACTCCTCCCCGTCTATTATATCCTTTCACATTTCACTACCTTTCGATGTTCCCTTCACCAAATTTTTCGGCCTATTTTGGGTTTCTATTTTCAACTCTTCGGCCACCGTTTTTAAAACTTCAGCGTTTGCCTTACTCGCTCTCCAAATTTTTTTTCATCTATGAGTTAAAATCTTTAAACCAAGCCTTCAATCTACACCCATCCTTACCTCAAAGACCATGTGTCAAATCAATTAAGGCTCTATAGTCTAGTCTTTAGCAAACTTTATTCCCTTTCACTCAATTTTACTGTCATAAATTCTCTTTCTTGTAAATTCTTCTTTGGCTTACGCAGTTCTTCTCCTGTTTAACTATTACGGGGTATTTTCTGCTTAAATACTACTAAATTACGGGAAAATATCCACTTAATCTAGTTTATTTCCTCGTCGGTGAATAATTTACTTAGGATTTCTACTTGTTGAGAATCTTACTACCTTTTGATGAGAAATTTTCATCCCATGTCCTTCGCGCTCGTCCTGTGAAACTCTTTAGTTGTCTTCGACTCTTCATTTCTCATCCTTTCTATTATGTCGAGTCAATGCCTATTCAATTGCGACACTCTGCTAAAAGACCTAGAAATTCCTCAAGTATCCTTTCGTGAATGTTTCTTAATTTTATCACGTTATTCGTTATTATTAGGTAATGAAAATAAACTATTGATAAAGATTTATTTATATTGCGTTATTGATTTTAAGCAATTAATAAATTATTCTGCTGCTATCTTCATCTCCGCCTAGAACACCTGCAGAAACCAAGGGTTTTTCACAGGTAATAATATCACACTCCGCTTGAAATTTCTTGAATAGTGCATAGCTAAATATAAAAAATTCTATACACTTCATAGTTTATAATTCTTTTTCCCAGTTTAATAAACGGAGCTGTTCATAATTCCTGCACTTATTAATGAATGTGTTCATTCTTTCCATCCTCAAGTAGAGTATTGGGTACTCTCTCAAGCATGGCAATTATATATTAATATTAGCTATCGAAGCATATTTATTAAATTATCTCCGCCTGATGCTGCCTCCGCTCGCACGAGAAAACTTCACACTAAGACTTCTAATTATTTTTGGCATCTTTATATCCTTCATTCATCTATGCCTTATTGAACAAATTGCTCTTATATCAACTCCTAAACTTTATTTTTCATCAACAAAAATTCAGTTATAGCTGCAATGCTCCCAGCACGTTGAAGATTTTTCTTTGGGTAAAGGCTCTAGAGTATGATTGCATTTACGCTGGTGATTCAGTATCATATTCATTATTTACCAGATTTCATCACCTATTGCTCAAAGTTTACGGAGGAAAAAGAGACAGAAAGCTGCGGCTTTTAACTCTCGAGGAATTTTCGTGAGAAAAGTGGGAGAAGCAACTCCCAAAACCTGCGGCACTCTTGCACGGGATGCGACAGGTGTTGAAGTGAGTGTTTGTAGTAGACTAGAGAATAAAGAACTGCAAAGTAATCAATCCTACTCAATTGCTGTAGTAAAAATTCAGCATAAAAACTGGGATTGCGGATCCCTCGATATCCAGCCGAGCGCTTAAGCCATTCAAACTGCCGCGGGATCCTCTTACACTGTGAATTTCTAAGGGCTATAATAAGAAGCAATACATATTTACGAATTTCGGTACAATCAGTCTCTCACAATAGTAGTTGTATGCGTTACGTCTCCACGTGGAGAGTTCACAGCCCCAAAGTCAATGTTTAAAGCAGTAAGCGTTTAACATTAACGTTAAAATAACTTTCGAGTCATATCCCGGAATTCTTTGAATGCTTGATGCAGTTCAAATTCTATTTATTATTTCGCGTTTTGTATGCAATTTCACATTCCAGAACTTATGCGCTTTATGGCTTCATTTCTCACCGTGCCCCATTCACCTCTTTGATTAAAAGATCTATATCAACTTAGCGCTGCATATTTTCAGTCCACCTAGAGTAGAATTCATCCTTCGCTTTTACACATGAGCATATAAATGCCTTTTTAGTGCAGAAATATCCTTAATTTCAGCAGGGTAGGTCTTAAATAGCCTGTTGAAGTCATTACATTTAAGAAGATGTTTCCTAATTTTGCGGATTCAAGCACTTGATACCGCAAACCGCACTCAGTTTCAACGAGGTTCGTACTCTAGCATTTTTTGCAGTTAAGTGTGGTCTCATCCGAAGCCCCACTGAAGCAAAGCAATGGAGGAATTACCACTGCAAGTTTCATTGCTCCCTAGGCGCAGTTAATCTGATAATTGTAATGTTGAACCATGTTTTAACCGGTAAAAATGATTATCGGTCCAAAATTATTACCTTTTAGCAGAAATAATTAATCTTCCTTAATCATCTGTATGCCTGGCCATATGGCATGTTCGCATACGATAATGGCCGCGGATATGTACGTAACTATATGTATAAGACGGTAATTATTCCTTTAACGGTTCAACTTTGTTAAAGCGACAAAGGAGGCAACTTGAAAAGTCTGCCCAATTGAATGTAGAACACAATGAGATTTGCAGCGACACTTCGTATTTTACTTTGCTACTAATAGTCAATGAATTTAAGGCGCATTATTATTGTCAACATCGAAAAATGGTTTAATATTCTAATTATCTTTGTTGACTTATTGACTTTTTAATCCAAGTAGAATTTGAGTATATTTATTTAAAAAAGACTGCGTGATTGTTAATTTTGCCGTATTAGAACCAATTTCTAACTTGAACTTCTTTGAATACTTAAAATGACTTTTGTTTCTATGGCATATTCAATTCTCGAATCGCAGAAAGATAGGTGGGTATTGGAATAACTACAATGATTTATGTTTTCCAAAGAGTAATGTTGAATTCCACGTGCATTTTCCGTAATCAATATCTCGGCTTCAAGGTCTTGCTACGTTAACCATGAAAGGAAATATTGTGATACAATTCGTAATAAAACCCTCGATATAATATCATATTAAATATTGGATAGACTATTTGTACATTATATTATTGTGATAGACTATTAATTTTCATTGCTTTACAAACTTGATTTTAAGCCTTAAGTCTTACGTGAATTTTTCAGAAACCTCGGTCGATGTAAGTAAAATAAATCTCGTTCTATGATTTTGGCTAACAGTGCTGCGCAAGTGAAAGATTACATTGAAAAAACACCAGCCCATTATCATTGAAAGATTTTTTTCAGTTCTATTAATATTCTAATCGCAAATATTTCGTGGGTTGTCGTAAAGTGCCTAATCATTTTTTTGTGTTTATTGGGTGTCTCATCGGTGAACTTCAATTTTCATAAAACTTTGGTGCTCCCCTTTGGTTTTTTGGTGCTCCCTATATTTCAGTCATCCTACAGTAAAATTTAGTCACAATATAGTCCACCAATGTACGTATACCAGGAATTGCTTATTTTTTATCACAAGACCACAAATAAAAGAGACTCAGAAACACAGTTTCTAGGCTTTGGCTCCTTTACGACGGACGAACTGCATTCCGCATTTCATACAAATACTAGTAAGTATTCCAATGAGGCGCATTGGTAATTGGGATTGGTAGGGTCACCCATTTAAAATAGATCAAAAGTTGATTGCCAGGCAAAATTTCGTACTACCGAGTCTCTCCCGCGGTAGGGCGGCTACAATGGTACCTGACCCCATTGGGGTGGTCATTTAAGGTGACGGTGTCACGGTTTAAATTTCATACAGTCAACGACATATCATAGCAATATTTAATCTAGGGCATTATTATGTACAAAATGTAAATAAAATAAGTCTTGGGGTTCGTAGACCCAATTCCTCGGTGGAAATCCCGTCCGACAGCGAGAACGGCCAGTTCTTCACGGTCTTTGTCGCTCCAAATCCATGCACGGTCGAGTTCAAAACATTCACGAGGAAGACACGGAGTAGAACTGAGACAGAGCAATGACCAGAAGGGATAGAGCAATGCTGAGGGAAAGGAAGCTGGGAAATGGAAAGAGAGAAGGAAAGAATGGAGGCATTAGTATGTTTTTTTTTTGAGGTGATGCGGAGATTCAGCGGGTTTTCTGCACCAAGAGTGAACGCATTGATCAATAGCGGTGGAAAGAGATTCATCTTGAGGTAGAATAAGTGCTGAATATGAATTTGGGAAAAGGAGAAGTGAATTATGGTAGGACAGCGATTTATTTGCATTGGTAGAGTTTATGTAAAATTCAAACAATCTATTGATAATCCAGGTGTATCCTGCGAAAAGTATTTTTTTATTTATTTATCGACTTAATTGGGCGAGGTTGGGACTTCCACTTAACTCCCACTTCCACCTAACCCTGCATTTGACGACAATCACATACAACCCAGCGCTAGATGGAGGGAAATCCACCTAGGTGGGAATCGAACCCACGACCTCTGGGTTGGTAGGCGAGCACGTTACCCCGCCGCCACCGAGGCCGGCGTATTAGGACCGGGATGAATAGGTTTATGAGACGAACGCGAAGAAATGACTGGGTAAGTAACGTCAAGGATTCCTGACAATCATATTGGGTGCAGAAATACATGGGAATGGGGGAACAATGAAAAGAGAAACATGGCCACTTAGATTTTTGTAAGTGAATACCTAAAGATACCGATCCAACTTGACTGGTCGGCTAGTATGCACTTTATTGAGTGCGGCTTGGGATCAAGGAGCATCCGGGAAGACACATCGCTTGCGCTATACAGTTAGAAATAGGCACCTGTAGAAGCAAGTATTACAAAAGTGCAGAAAACCTTGTTATGTACCGGAGGAGGGAAGGCCAGATAAGGTCGCCTTATTACTGGCAAAAGACTTTGAAACAACATGTACAAACTGCTACATTTACAAACCACTACATTAACAAATAAAATCACAATGAAGTATACCACAAAATATTATCTTGAACCGCCATAAATATTTGCGAAAATGTTAGGCAAATGTTCAATTTTATTTTGGAAGAATTATTTTTGGCATCATCCCAATATCCAGGTTTTCCCATGCCTCTTTCACCAATTCCTTCCCATTAATTTTGAACAGCAGAGATGATGATGGACAGCCCTGCCTTCCTCTTCTTCCTAACACTGCCCGCCCAGACTTTTTGTCCCATACACGCACCTGAGCATTCGTAAAATCATATGTATGCATAGATGTGTGTGTGTGAGTTTATATATATATATATATATATATATATATATATATATATATATATATATATTTATTTATTTATTTATATAACACTTTTTGAAAGTCTCACGGACGTGAATAATAATGTATAACACTTAGCACTAGTGGACACAGACAAAAACACAGAAACACACAAAAAAGAGACTCACTATTTTTCGAATTTTCGGTGGTCGTGACCACCTTTATCAAGGAAGAGAGGGACAGAATATTTCCAAACAATCCCTTCTTCTCGTCCTCAATGCCTAGTACTACTATCTTTCTTTTCTTTTCAGTCCATTTCACCGTCTCCATCCTTCTCAAGACCCAGATTTCAAAAGCTTCCAATCCACTTCTATCATCGTGCTTCGGTGACCATGTTTCCGCACCTTACATAACTACGCTCCATATCGAAGTTTTGACGAGTCATTTCTTAACACCCTTACTCAACGTCCCAGTCAACAACTCCCTCCTCCTTGCGAAAGCCTATTTCCCCAGTGCAATTCTACTCATTTGACCATTTTTGCCCAAAATACTTCCAAAATACTCGTACCTAAATTGTTACACATGTTCTAGTTGTTGCCCTCCTATTTTAACGTTTCGCTTAGCCTTTCATCCTTCTCTCCCTTAGGAAAGTTTGATGAACAAAAAATTATATATATATATATATATATATATATAAAGGAGAGTGTTTGTTTGTATGTATGTAATTTGTTTACTTTTTTGCTTTCATAGAAACAGCATTTTTCCAACTATGCCAGCAGGATACTTTTGCAAGAACACTATTGTATTCAGAATTGCCGAGATATTATACGTGGAATACATCAAGGAAAGTCTTTTGTAGAAGAAAAATGGGCAACTTTGATCCTGAGAATAATATTTATTCATGTGACGCATTGGGCCGAGTCTACACAGTCCATCCTAACAACGCCGAATGTTATTTTTTAAGAATGCTTCTACATACCATTAGAGGACCTCGCTCATTTGCAGAATTAAGAACGGTAAACGGAGAAATATGTGAGACATTCAGAGAAGCTTGCCAGAATTTAGAGTTTCTAGAAGGAGATCAACACTGGGATGACTCATTGCGAGAGGCCAGTTTGATTTCTCTTCCAGGACAAATCCGAATTTCGTTTGCCATCATAAATCCTCCTGTAATCCATCTAACCCAAAAACAATATGGGAAAAATATAAAGAATCAATGAGTGAGGATATACTGGCTAAAGTTCGAAGTGAAAATCCTACATTGGATATTACGTTTAACTCCGACATTTTTAATAAAACTTTGATTATTTTGGAGCAAAAGTGTATCACCATGGTTAACAAGACTTTAGTGGAACTCGGTCTTTTTGCACCTGTACAAGATCAAAAGGGTGTATTTTATCCAGATTATATACGTGAAACTAGCTACAATGTCTTAGACTTAGAAGCATACATCGCGGATAAAAAGCCACTTCTTAATGAAGATCAGAAATTCGCGTACGAAACAATAATGGATCAAGTAGATAAACAAGAAGGAGGTATCATTTTTCTTGATGCTGCTGGTGGCACGGGAAAAACATTTTTAATTAATTTAGTTCTCGCTGAAATCAGGGTTCATGGAGAAATTGCTCTAGCCGTTGCATCTTTAGGTATTGCAGCGACATTAATGGAAGGAGGAAGAACAGCCCACTCTGCCCTTCATTTGCCACTTAATATTTCCCGACAAGAAAATCCCACATGTCATATAAATAAAACAAGCGGCCAGGCACAAGTTCTTATAGAATGTAAATTGATAGTATGGGATGAGTGTACGATGGCTCATAAAAAATCTCTTGAGGCCCTTAACGCAACACTTCAAGATCTTAGAGGAAACTGCAGTTTAATGGGAGGAGCTCTGGTACTCCTGTGTGGAGACTTCCATCAAACTCTGCCTGTCATTCCAAAATCGACTCCAGCCGATGAAATTTATGCCTGTTTAAAACATTCTGTTCTATGCAATCATGTCCAAGAAATTAGCCTTAAACAAAACATGCGAATCGTCTTAAGAGATGGGAATGCTCAAAATTTTGCAAATAAACTTTTGGAGATTGGAGAAGATAGATTAGTTATTGAAGCATCTGGTATGATAAAATTGTCATCAGATTTATGTGTATCGGTGAAAACTGTCCGCGATATGATACAAGCAGTCTATCCCAACGTTAATCAAAATTATAAAAATTTAGAATGGTTGCGAGTAAGAGCCATTCTTGCTCCTAAGAACGATGATGTTAATGAAATTAACAAGGAGATACTAGCCATGCTGCCAGGAGACGTGATTGAATATAAATCGGTTGATACCGTAGTGGATGCTGACGAAGCCGTCAATTATCCAACGGAATTCCTAAATTCACTTGATCCAGCTGGATTGCAACAACATCGCCTTATACTTAAAGTAGGATCTCCAATCATTTTATTGCGAAATTTAGATCCACCAAAACTCTGCAATGGGACACGATTGTGTGTGACAAAATTAATGAAAAATATAATCCAGGCAGTCATTTTAACTGGAAAAGGAAAAGGTGAAATAATTTTTATTCCACGGATACCTCTAATCCCAACTGATATTCCCTTCAACTTTAAAAGATTACAGTTTCCAGTCCGGGTAGCTTTTTCAATTACCATTAATAAATCACAGGGACAGTCTTTAAAGTTTTGTGGTGTTGATCTAAGATCGCCATGTTTTAGCCACGGGCAACGTTATGTTGCTTGCTCCAGAGTAGGTTCGCCTAAAAATTTATATATTCTTTCTCCTGGATATGAAACAAAAAATGTAGTTTATAAACAGGTGTTAAATAAAAAAGATTCTTAAATTTGTATGAATTAGTGCATTATTGTACTTTATAATTTGTTGTTTTTATTTATGTAGTATATTTATATTACTGTTTCTCCCTAACCCATGCAAAGCCGGGTATTCAGCTAGTATATATATATATATATATATATATATATATATATATATATATATATATATATATATATATATATATATCATTATTAAATAATTTGCATGCCTCGTATATTATTCTTTTAGTTATATTTTCTGAACATATATTCACCGAATAATTATTGTTAACTTTTTGAAGTTTTAATTACCATTAAAAGCTGCTGAAAATACTTTATAACTTTTACACGATTCAGCGGTGCATGCATCAGAAAAGTCCAGCGTTTTTCCTGGCATGTCTCAAAATCCGCATTACTCATGGAAATGATTTCTTAATAGTGATAAGTTTTTATCTACAAAGATCGATGGAGACTGATCACATTTTACTTAAATCCTAATACAGATGCCCATATTTCAAAAATTTAGCTTTGACTTAGCAGCAGCCGTTGAAATTTGAATGATATTCATTTTGCCTATGCCTGCATCTGACAAAAACGTTATTACCTCACTTAATTTAATACTTCGTATGCAAAGTATAATTAGCTTATCCTTATTTGTATGAAGACCATTGCAATGTGGACCGGAAGCAATGAATGTATCGCCGCCAAATGTATAAAGGAAAGTGCAGTCGGGAGGGAAGTAAGTTTAATAGCTGCTTTGGGAAACATCGGTGGCAGATTAATTTTTGCTGGCAGAGTTTTGATTGAAACTTAAATATGCTGATCTTTTTCACCAAAAAACCGGCTTCGTTTCTGACCCCCTTATTTTTAGAATGTAACAAGCAACATCGTACTTCAACTTGGTAAAAATAGCTATGAAATAATTATTTGAATGTGCACATGCGTTTTATGGATATAACTTTATTAACACTATCATCTCTCTGCCCCATAGATAACCATTCCTTTAGTGGCCACGTACCTAATATTTCTACTAAAAAATACCGTCTAATATACTAAAAATTAACATCTCTTGAAGGAATTTTAAGATACCCGTATTTATTTTTACGTGAAGGTTGCTATCGTTATCGGAATCAGCTCACTTGGACATGAATCAAATAAAAACATTGAAATTCTCTATGCAAATAGTGTGGCTGCTTTTGAAACGATGCCTTGCCGGTGAATGGCAATGGCATATGCTTGGGACATTTTTAAACGAAGTTCAAATATCAATATTAATTGGTCGCATACCAATAGCATATTTATTCATTGGATTTCTGTGGCATTCATCGATAAATGGAATCGCATATCTTGCACTCCCTCCCAGCTAGACCATACGCATTACATTTTTCTGTAATCCGCGATAATTGATTTTGCTGAAGACCTCTTGTCACTTGGGTGTGATGAAGACAGAATGAGCCTCGTCCATTTGCCGCACGACCAACTGCCAACCAAGGAAGATTGATTCCAGCATCGCGAATACCGTGGAAAACCATGTAATTTTTACGGAATGCCCTCAATGGGAGGTAGTCGGCGAACCCCAAGGCAACGGCACACTCCAGCGGAAGGCGAAGCTCTCGCACTTGCCGGCCGGCATCGAGCAGTGTATCTGTGATGAAACTCATTCTCGGTCGGCGAATCATGGTCGCTGAGTAATTTTCGTCTCAAAAGTGGCATTTAATTGATTTTAAGGTAGATTCCAGGCGTGATAGCGACATGGCGAAGCACATTAATCGATTTCAAACACAATTATCCCCTCCTCGAGGCAAGCTACCGACACGGCATATCACGGGAGCCGGGCATGCATCAAAAGCTCACATCACTCTTCCTCGGAGCATGCAGGGGGGACAACAGCCTTGCAAGAGGACCCGGGACGAAACCCAGCAACCCAGCATTATAAATGCAGGGATTACGACGTCTCCCCGTCGGACACCTCCCCGTAGAAAGTGCACGAACCAGTCGGTGTGCGATGGTGTGCGTGGAGCAGGCGGGATCGCTCCGAATCGCAGCGTTGAATGATCGCACTCAAAATGGCGGTGGGGGGAAGGCGTCGGTCCAGCTGCGTGAACGGCGGAATGCCCGCCGTCCCCTCTCAATCACGTGGAGGGTCCGGCCGGGCTGAAAGTTGGCATTGAAGCACCCGAGTCCAATTTACCCTATGAAGGGTGCCGCGATGAACTCCGCTGCTGCACACCTGCTCTTACACTATAGCTTCCTTTTCCTGAGTAAATAACCATTCTCACCACAAACTTCATGCTCCGATTGATATCATATTATTCAAGAATAAACAAAAGCTCAATTAAACTATGGGCAAATAACTCAAAGTTAGTCCCCCAAGCAACGCAGGGTTTACATGGACACTGAGAGGAAGGGTTCGCATTCCTAGCGCGACGATTCATACCCGTACGATAGCATAACATATTTTTTTAATTACAGTTACTCTCTCCCTTCCATTCAACACGGCATATTTTCTCTCTCCCTTCCTCGCTCTTTCATTCTCCCCTCAATCGCTGTCTTTGACGTTTTATCGACGAAAAAATATTCATGCATCAACTTCCCCTGCCCTCTTTGATTCTCTCCAAACCACCTTCCCTCGTCCCTTACTACGCCCATAAATCCAGAAATGAGTAGGACTTCTATTAAAATTATTTTAACCCATTCGTGTCGTGGTGAAAGGAATGAAGTTTGTTATATTATTTTCGTGTTCCTTAATTACGGAAAGCACCTACATTCATTTGGATTTTCAAATGAATTTGTAAATAAATCAGTGTTATAAAGTTTGGCGAAAATCCGAAATGCATCATGAATTTCGAGTTTCTGTCAACGAGGATGATATCTTCCGAAATTTTAAGGTAGTTTCTCTACTACAGTTATTAGATTTAAGTAAATGTTAAGTGTTATCCACTACAGTTATCAAACCAGAATTTGGTTTGTTAAAGGGCAACAGAGCGTAGCTGTATGGTACCAAGCCCTAACGGCGTGTGACATTCACGCACCAAGGGTAGGGAGCCAGATCCTTTCCATGGGGTGGCTCAGGGAGTTATGGTACACGAAAAATCACGCAGTTTGGGTGGAGCTGAGGGTGCCCCGAGAGTTGTGCGCGGGAATCTAACCCGCATCTTGAAAGGTTCATCCAATGGACTACAACATCCCCAATTCCTCCATTTAAGTATGTAATTCCATATAAAAATGTTATTTTGATAAACCCCAATTCGTAAATGCATACGTGTAATGTGCATTTTCACTCCCATTTGGTTTATTCTGGGTAAGGTGCAGTGGTATCGTCAAAACTGGGAACCAGTGGTTAAATATGAACTTCTCGTAGAATCACTCAATCCTACTCCTTGAAGTACTTATTAAACCAAGAAGCATTTAACAGAATACGAGGAATATCTCCCCGCACACTGACGACTGTTGCTGGGACCGCTTTATTAAAGTATTAAGTGAGTGTCATATTATTTTTTTTATTATAAATATTTTTATATTTTTAATGCTTAACGTTTCCGACACAATTGCGTGCAATTCACAATGTTTATTGCCCCAAAATAATATATATATATATATATATATATATATATATATATATATATATATATATATATATATATATATATATAACCATAAACACAGTAATACCCGAAGGTCGGTTTGGTAGTTGATGGTAGAGTTCAGCCAGTACTAAGCCCTATACGGCGTGTGAATATTCACACATCAGGGCGGGGGTGGGCAATTCCTTTCCCTGTGCCGGTTATGGGTTCCCAGGAAGATCTGGTACCCAAAAAATCACATAGCTTGGATGGAGCTGCCGGTGCCCAGAATGTTGCCCGGGAATCACACCTGGGTCCCTCCGGTCAGCAGTCCAACGCTCTAACCCCTGGGCCACCTCCCTATTCCCGCAGACCTCATTCTTTGCTTAGACTTTCCTCATTTTATTGTTCTCTATCTGCACTGTCATTTAATTTGAGCATGTGTGTATGCGTAGGTGTATTCTTAATTTATATATGTATATGTATGTATGTCTGGGTGTATATGTGCATAATTATATATGTATTTATGTATGTGTATGCATGCATGTATGTATGTTTATGTGTGTATGTGTGTATGTATGTGTGTGTGGATATGTTTGTGTATGTGTAGGTAAGGGCATGTATACTATAGTATACTAGTATATGTATGTATGTGTGTGTATGTTTATGTATGTGTGTGTATGTGTGTGTGTTTGTGTGTATATTTTTTTTCAGGTAATCCACCGGTTAAGGTAGGTTTTTGGATGTACACAACTACCAAACAAACATTTTATTACTCCCAACAAAACACAAAATCCATCATCCTACTCTATATCTGGTCCCTCTTCATCTCTGAGTACTTTCTTCCTCCCTTCATCCCGTCCAACATCCCTATCCTGTTCCTTCCCTTTCCTCTTTTGCCCAACATTCTACCCTCTATTACAGTCTTCAACATCCCACTGCCGGTCAATACCCCCTTCATCCACTTTCCTTCATCCATAGGATTTCTCCCAACAAACCCCTCTCTTCGCCCACCATACCAAGTACTTCCTCATTTGTTTCCTTCTCGGTCCATTTCACCTTCTCCATTCTTCTCCACACCCACATTTCAAAAGCCTCCAGTCTACGTCTATCCTCCTGCTTCAATGACCACGTTTCCGCGCCGTACATAGCTACGCTGCATATCAAAGTTTTTACGAGTCATTTCTTAACATCCTTACTCAACGTCCCCGTCATCAACTCCCTCCTCATTGTGAAAGCCTCTTTACCTAGCGGAATTCTTCTCCTTACGTCCCTACTACTTTGACCGTGTTGGTCCAAAACACTTCTGAGACACGTAAACTGTTCTACCTGCTCTAGTTTTTTGCCCTCCTATTTTAATGTTAAGCTTAGCCTTTTTCTTTCTATAAAATCGCATAACCTTTGTTTTATTTGATTTATTAATATTGATTCTCATCCCATGCCTGTCGCACTTAGTTTCCAAGTCACTAAGCAATGCTTGCAGCCCCTTGGCTGACTGACAAACTAAAGCTTGGTCATCAGCAAACCTAACTGATTTTACGAATTCCCCGCCCACTTTCATTCCTACTTCCAATTCTTCCCATGCCTTTTTAATCGTTTCCTCTGCATACAGGTCGAACAGCAACGGTGATAAGGGGCAACCCTGCCTTACTCCTCTTCCTAACACTGCCCGACCAGACTCCCCGTTCCCCACTCGTACCTGAGCAGTCTGAGACATGTACAGGTTGCGGATTAGCCTCCTTTCCCTCCAATCTATTCCCATTTTCTGCAATATACTCATTAGTTTTTCCCAATTCACTCAATCAAACGCTTTTTCGAAATCTACGAAACAGGTAAATACCTCCTGGTTGTGTTCTATATTCCTCTCGATTAATAATCTCATTACTGCAATGGCATCACGCGTATCTCTCCCCTTCCTAAACCCAAACTGATCATCCCCTAAGTAATCATTTGCCCTACTCTCTATCCTTTTGTTTATGATCCTAAGAACAACTTTAGCTGCATGGGATATCAAACTAATTGTCCTGTAGTCCTCACATGACATGGCCTTTACCGTTTTCGGAATAGGAACTATAACTGATCTCACGAAGTCTTCCGGCCAGATTCCTTCCTCATAAATACTAGGGATCAGCCCACGTAGCCTCTTCCTCCCACATTTTCCTAAACATTTCAGTAGTTCCGTAGGAATGGTATCCACCCCCACGGCCTTATTTAGTTTCATATCCCTTAATGACCTTTCTATCTCATCATCAAGTATGCCTGGACCTAAGCTATCTTCTTCTACGTCATGTTCCTTTTCTATGTCTAACCCTGTTGGTCTAAGCTCTTTACTATACAGTTCTTATATATATTCCTTCCATCTCTCTTGGATCTTTCCTGTGTCAACTATTACCTTACCTGCCTTATCTCTAACTGCTATCGCTGATCTCCGTTTCTTACTTCCCGATAAAGATTTAACTTTGCTGTACAGCGCACCGATTTCACCCTTCCTCTGCAGACTTTCCATATCCTCGCACTGCGTCTTGCACCATGCTTCCTTTGCTTTATTTTTAGTACGCCTCAATTTATTCTTCAATTCTTTGTATTTCATTTTGCCTAATCCTGTACTGACATTCTTCCATTTTCGCCGCTCATCCATCATTGTTATCATCTCATCCGTGATCCAAGGTTTCCTTGTCCTTTTAGCGTTAACGGTTCGAATAGTGTCTTTTGCGGCTTTAGACAACCCTTTCTTGATACATTCCCATTTTTCTTCGATAGTACTTAGCTCTTTACCATCCTCCATGATTTCCTCTACCGCCTGATTGTATTCCTTCCTTTTCAAACCATTTAATGCTTCTACATTCCATTTTCTAACCTGCCGCCCCTGCCTCATCTTTTAGAAACGGACTCTACATTTCATAACAACTAAATGATTGTCAGAGTCCGCATCCGCTCCCGGGAAGCTGTGCGAATTTATCACACTGATCCTAAACCTGAGTCTAACCAGGATATAGAGGGGGAGACTATTTTCGAATTTTTGGTGGTCGTGACCACCTTTATCAAGGAAGAGAGGGACAGAACTACCCCTCTCTGCCCCTCCCCCGTTCTGTCCCTCTCTTCCTTGATAAAGGTGGTCACGACCATCAAAAATTCGAAAATAGTGAGTCTCTTTTTTGTGTGATTCTGGGTGTTTTTGTCTGTGTCCACTAGTGCTAAGTGTTAGACATTGTTATTCACGTCCGTGAGACTTTCAAAAAGTGTTCTATGTATATATATATATATATATATATATATATATATATATATATATATATATATATAACTCAGAGTTATATCTCTCTCTTCCTTGAGTAAGGTGACAGTGACCACGGAAAATTCGAATCTTAGTGAGTCTCTCTTCTTTTTTGTGTGCTTCTGTGTTTTTGTCTGTGTCCACTAGGGCTAAATGTTATACATTATATATGTATGTGTGTGTATATATATATGTATATTTAACATTTATACATATATATAGCAGGAGTATAAAGATGCAGTAAAACTGCTGTAGTTTTTTAGACTAACGATATATATATATATATGTATATATATATATATATATATATATATATATATATATATATATATATATATATATATATATGTATATATTTATATATGTATGTGTATATATGTATATATATATATATATATATATATATACATGCATATGCATATATGTATATATATATATATATATGTATGTGTCTATATGTATGTATATATATATATATGTACATATGTATATGTACGAGGGTCATCCGGAAAGTAGTACCCGTTCGTGCCGCATGAAGTGCTGACGACGCGAGTAGCCGCTGGACGAGGTCAGATAGCTTCAGTGGCTTGTCTGCCTTCTCTGAGCCAAGTTGCGTGACGCTAGCATTGCCTGTGTTGTTTCTGTGATTGTTTACAATGTTTAAAAAAATTGAGAACGCCGCCAGTTGTGAAGTGAGGGCAGTGATTAAATTCCTCAATGCAAGAAACGTTCGCCCATGTGATATTCATCGCCAATTAAAGGAGGTGTATGGAGACAATGTAATGGACGAGTCGTGTTTTCGGCGGTGGTGTCGCAACTTCAACATGGGGAGGGGGAACACACACGACGATGAGCGTTCGGAGAGACCGTCTGTCATTACAGACCAACTGGTGAGCTCAGTTGACGAATTCGTGAGGAACGATCGGCGCGTCACAATTGATGACATCTGTGAGCATTTTCCCAATGTTTCTCGAACAATTGTTCATGAAATTGTTAAACACCATCTGCATTATGCAAAAATTTGTGCAAGATGGGTCCCTCGCGTATCTCAATGAGCTGGCGGCGAAGGACTATGCAGCAGGAATACAGAAACTTGTCACACGTTATGACAAATGCCTTAATTTGCTTGGAGATTATGTTGAGAAGTAGTTTAAAGTATCCTCTTTCAAATAAAATTTTTTATGTTTGTTAATATTTACTTTTGTGTCTTTATTTCACGAACGGGTACTACTTTCCGGATGACCCTCGTATATGTATGTGTATATATGTATGTATATATATATATATATATATATATATATATATATATATATATATATATATATATATATATATATATATAAATATATCGTTAGTCTAAAAAACTACAGCAGTTTTACTGGCATCTTTATACTCCTGCTCGTGGTCCATATTCAACCAAATTCCAGCATGTTCGCTGGTGTCTGGCACGTCAAGAATTCATCAACCCAGTGTTTTGACCCAATTAACCTTCCACCCACAAAGAACTGACAATTTGGTCTTCAAAATAAGATAATCTGAAAACGGGTATCATTTTAACGCCATCGTTATCCTTTCCTCTGCGCTGCACGGTGCACGGCGCACGGCGCACTTCCGGCCTCTCGCCCACAGCCCCCCGGCCGCTGGAGTTGCCCCAACCCGCCCCGCGTGCCACTCCTCCCGAGCCGCCCACCCCACATCTCTCGCACCCCACCGCTTTGCCCGACTCACCCCTGATCTCCAAAATTTAACTAACCCACCCCTCGCGAAAGGTGTTGCATCCTTCCCCCCCCCCCCTCGCTGCCGTAATCTTCTCAAAGCCGTTGGCCATGCTCTCTCGCGGGGCGCCACGACGTCTTTGGGTCATATTTCATCGGGGTGGGGGGTGCGGGGGGCGAGGGGGAATGGAGCTGAGTCGGATGGATAGGGGGGACTTGCCTCTTAGAGCGGGATCCCTCCCGAGCCACCCCGCCTCGAGCGCCCTCCGTGGGAACGGCCGCTCTTCAGCAGTCGCCCCGCTCCGAACTTCCACCCGTCCCGACTCGCTAAAATGGGACCGTAAAAAAAAAGGGGGGGGCATTTCCCCCCCCCCTTTCCTCCCTCTCTCTTCCTCCAGAGATGGATGGAGCGGGGATCGACTCGGGGGGGGGCGGCTGGATGCGCAGTGGGGAGGAGGGCGGGTGCTATCTTTGGGGGCCCGAGTGCGGCCCAGCCAGGGGTTGGGGGAGCCTCGGCTACGTTGCGTGCTAAATACACGGAGCCAATCACGATTGCCATGCCCTCCCTCGTCTTGCTCTCCTCCGAGACCTGATCTCCGCCCCCCCCCCGGATCTCCCTCCTCTCGAGGCCGAGGGGGCATCGAGAGGCCCACGGGGTGGGAAAGAGGGGTTGCGTCCTCCTTTCATCCCCCGATTTGCACGCCGAGACGCGATTGGTCGCGGGACGAGGACGTCCACGCTCCGTGAAGCGTTCGCCTCCTCCCCGGGGAGGTCGAAATGACGCTCTCGGGCGCCGCGAGGCGCGAAGGCCACCGTCGGCCTACTGTGCAAATGAGAGCGCCCTTCGTACGCGTGGACCCCCAAGAGTCCCACTCTGAGAAACGCTTTGGGACCTAGTGATGATATATGTTCTTTTGAATTCAGAAGATCGCAATGTGCTAAGGGGTCATCTTCAAATGACGTAAGGCTGTTGAGGAGAGGTTGAGGGGTTCGGAATTTCTTGCTCGTCTTCTTGCTCGAGTTGTTGGGGCGGAAAGTTGGTCTGGCCGGTTCTTGACTTACGATAATTATTGCATTGCTGCAGTCATTGTTCATGAAGAATGAAGTGAATTATTATTAGTCGTGAAAAAATATTTAATTTCAAATTTAACTAAAGAAGATGCCGCTTCAGAATTATTTAACTATTATTCAGCCTGTTAAATATTTCTTCAAATTTGTTTATTTTCACTTAAAGCAGCTCGATTCAAAAAATTAGAAATATGCTTCATTATTCATGGTAATCCAGATGTTCCGAGCGCATGTATTTAAAGCGATTAATATTCGTATAATCACTGTGGGAACACATATTAGCCAAAAATTAGTGCCCTCATTTCTTTGTTTCATAGATAAACATGCACTTTTGATGTACGAGTAATGAATACACCGAAACGTTTCTTGGGGGGGAAGAATCCTCTCGAAGTGCTAGAGGGGCAAAAATAGGCGTAATTGGCGCACATTAAAGGACGCCCCCTCACCCTCCTCCCTTCGCTGTAGACTGTTAACACCCTACGTCTTTCAATTCGGTGCGCATATCCCGCTGCGCTCGTGGGGTTAGCCTTGAGGGCTTTCTCCGTATGGGAGCATTTCTTTGCGCCTAACTTGACTAGGGTAAAGAAAAACTGTGCCCTTTTGATTCGGAGGTAAGCAACAAAGAGAAACAAATGATTAAAATGTTTTAAACATTATCACGTTGAATTGCAGGTGAATTCAAATACGATTTTCACACGCTAACCGCAAACAATATCTTTATACATTTCGAATATCGCGAAACAGGAGAATTGACATAATGAAATAATAGGCATTAGCAAATTGAAATGAGCCGGAAAACATTTCAAATAATTCAAATGTTAAATTTGTTGAAAAAAGTGAATTTCATTTTTTTTTTAAATAATATATTCTAAAGTTTGACCATGCGTGTCCATGATGCGGAGTCAAATGATTTATTAAAACAAAATAGTACTGAAAGCAAAAGAAGGTGGCGGAGAGTAGAATAGGAACGTGGAATGTTAGGACAAAGATAAGGACAGGGAACTTGGAGAATATTAAGCGAGAGATGGAAAGGAGAAATATAGACATTTTAGGTCTATGCGAGGTGAGATGGAAAGATAGCGGGGATTACTGGAGTGATAAGAATAGAATAATATACAGCGTTGGGGACGAGAGCCAACAAAGGGTTGCCAAAGTATTAAATGAAGATATAGGAAGAAGCGTAGACAACAAAGAACAGGTAACGGATAGCATATTACTAGTAGAGATGAAAGCAGAACCGACGATTTTGGTTATTATAGTAAATACGATCATTTAGAGGACATAATCGCGTTTGTTCCTGCAGGGAAACATTTGATAGTGATGGAGGATTAAAATGCGACGGTAGGCGAAGGAAGAGATGATGATGAGGTGGGGGATTACGGTTTAGGCACAAGGAATGACCGCGGGGAGAAACCAGTTGAGTTCTGCAGGAGGCAGGGGTTAGACATTACCAACATTTGATTTAGGCACAACAAAATACGTCAGTATGCATGGAAAGTGCCAGGTGACTCAGAAAGTCATCCGCTAGATTATATTCTGTTGGGACAGAGGTTTAGGAACAGTGTGATCAATTAGTACAGCTTCCCGGGAGCGGATACGGACTCTGACCACAATTTAGTTATTATGAAATGTAGCGTCCGTTTCAAAAAGATAAGGCAGGGGCGGCGGGTTAGAAAATGGAACCTAGAAGCATTAAATGGATTAAAAAGGAAGGAGTACCAACAGGTTGTAGTGGAAATTATGGAGGATGATAAAGGGCTGAGTACTATCGAAGAAAAATGGGAAAGTATCAATAAAGGGTTATCGAAAGCCACAAAAAACACTATTGGAACCGTTAACGCGAAAAGGACTAGGAATCCATGGATCACGGATGAGATGATTGCAAAGATGGATGAGAGGAGAAAATAGAATAATTTAAACTCAGAGCTAGGCAAAATGAAGTACAAAGAGTTAAACAATAAATTGAGGCGGGCGCCAAATAAAGCAAAAGAAGCATGGTGGAAGACGAAGTGTGAAGATATGGAAACGTTTCAGAGAAAGGGTGAAATTGTTGCGCTGTACAGCAAAGTTAAATCTTTATCGGGAAGTAAGAAACGGAGATCAGCGATAGCAGTAAGAGATAAGGCAGGTAAGGTAACAGTTGACACAGGAAAGATCCAAGAGAGATGGAAGGAATATGTAGAAGAACTGTAGGGTAAAGAACTTAGACCAACGAAGTTAGACATACAAAAGGAACATGACGTACAGAAAGATAGCTTAGGTCCAGGCATACTCGATGATGAGATAGAAAGGTCATTAAGGGATATGAAACTAAATAAGGCCGTGGGGGTGGATACCATTCCTACGGAACTACTGAAATGTTTAGGAAAATGTGGGAGGAAAAGGCTACGTGGGCTGATTCGTAGTATCTATGAGGAAGGAATCTGGCAAAAAGACTTCGTGAGATCCGTTTTAGTTCCTATTCCGAAAAAGGTAAAGGCTACATCATGTGAGGACTACAGAACAATAAGTTTGATATCTTACGCAGCTAAAGTTGTTCTCAGAATCATAAACAAAAGGATAGAGAGTGGGGCAAATGATTACTTAGGGGAATCAGTTTCGATTTAGTAGGGGGAGAGGTACGCGTGATGCCATTGCGATAATGAGATTATTAATCGAGAGGAATATAGAATACATCCAGAAGGTATTTTCCTGTTTGGTAGATTTCGAAAAAGCGTTTAATAGAGTGAATTGGGAAAAGCTAATGAGTATATTGCAGAAAATGGGAATAGATTGGAGGGAAAGGAGGCTAATCCGCAACCTGTACATGTCTCAGACTGCTCAGGTGCGAGTGGGGAACGGGGAGTCCGGATGGGCAGTGTTAGGAAGAGGTGTAGGGCAGGGTTGCCCATTATCACCGTTGATGTTCAACATGTATGTAGAGGAAATGATTAAAGAGGCATGGCAAGAACTGGAAGTATAAATGAAAGTGGGCGGGGAATTCGTAAAATCAGTTAGGTTTGCTTATGACCAAGCTTTAGTTTGTCAGTCAGCCAAGGCTTTGCAAGCATTGCTGAGTGAATTGGAAATTCAGTGCGACAGGTATGGGATGAGAATCAAGATTAGTAAAACAAAGGTTATGCGATTTTTTAGAAAGAAATAGGCTAAGGTTAACGTTAAAATAGGAGGGCAAAAACTATAGCAGGGAGAAGAGTTTACGTATCTCGGAAGTGTTTTGGACCAACACGGTCAAAGAAGTATGGACGTAAGGAGAAGAATTGCGC
Source organism: Hetaerina americana (assembly GCF_022747635.1). Lineage (NCBI taxonomy): Eukaryota > Metazoa > Arthropoda > Insecta > Odonata > Calopterygidae > Hetaerina > Hetaerina americana. The sequence goes on along the minus strand of NW_027286719.1, from coordinate 4,108,437 downwards.
TAGGCAAGGAGCTCCGTACGTTCGTACGTATTACATTACGGTATTAAAAAGCTCGGTACAAGGATGCAAAAAGTGATTGACCGACAGGGCGACTATGTAGAAAAATATCTAAATGCTCTTCCTTTCCAACGATGTACGCAAAGTTGAAAATAAATTTGCTATTTGCTAGACCTAACTTTTCGAATCGCCCTCTTATAAATTATTTATATACTTTTTATGTATGCATGCGTGTGTGAATGTGTGTGTGCGTGGGCGTGTAATGTAGTCCAGCGGTAGAACGTTGGACTGCTGTGTGTGTGCTTGTAAATGTTTGTGAATATAACACCCACGGCTATTAATAAGTTGCTAATCACTGCTGTTATTATGGGGTAAGTTTTTGTTAAAATCCTTATTTTTAATGCCTACAGGTCTTACAGTAAACTCGGGTTGGAAAAGAAGAAATAATTACTTTTGATTCCATTGACTTTATGGCGATACGGCCCGGGTTTCCACGTTGGGCGTCATCGTAAGATCTTCAGGTTAGATACCTTAAAATGACGTTGAACGACGAAACCCGGGTCGTATCGTATTAAATTTTCAGCGTAATCAGAAAGTTGCTATTTCTTCATTTCCAATGTGAATCGATTCCATAAAGTTATGCCGGAAACAATCCAGTAAACTCGTGTGAAATATATTTTTTTAAATTGGATCTTTTGAATTTTTCATGGCTATGCTAATGGATCTTATGTAAAAATAAGCTCTATTTATTATACTCAATGCCGATTGAATATTATGAAAATCAGGAGTTTTGCTAAATATTATGGTAGCCCCGCAAAATTTCCAATTTTTCAGCTTATCCTGTGGCCAGAAATAAAATCGCTAAAGGAAATGCTTTTGTTTGCGCTTTGCCTTTAGTCATTTTCTATCCTCAATGGGTTGAGGGTGTTAGGAAGTGAAATTAAATCGGGATTCCAACGGAGGAGATAGACCCGGAAGTTTGAGGCTCACCGGAATGAATGTCCTGGATTCTGATTTCTCTACGACATGAAATGGTCATCTTATGCCCAGCTAACGTCACAAGTAGGAATTGGGAAATTGGCAATTCGCCAATTTTGGCTATTAATTGCGAGAATTTCACTTTATGGAGCGTGCATTGGGCAATCGATAACGCTTTAGACCGAGTCTAACTTTTAAAGTGGAACCCTCAGAACGCATGAACGGTTTTAAAGGGTACAATTTTCGAGTAATTTCCCTCAAGGGCCTGCATTGAAATGAGACAACGGTGGAAGGGAAAGGGAGAAACAAATGCTGGCAAGCAAGCAGAATTAGGATCAGGACATGCTGACTCTGTTATCCTTTTTTTAATCACCGGTGTTGTCCAACAATTATGTTGAAATAACTATTTGTAGTGGCATCAAATCAAGTCTTCTCCGGGTTTCCATGGATGAATAATCCCCTCTCTGTTTTCTTTCAAATTACTATGTGTAGGTGTTATGTGCATGTATAGTTTTTAATATTTACCGTTTACTAGGATAAAAAACACGCGAAGAAATTTTGACACTAACATAACCTACATATCCAAAAATATAGCAAAATATTTGATAAAATGTATTTTGCATTGGCCATGCATCATTTGAGTTGAGAAAAATGTTAAAAGGTTTTTAATCTCAATTTAATGTGGCTAAGTTTGCATTGCCATATAATAGCCAAAAACAATTGGTCAATTGCTGTTTAAGGTAGGCTATGGATAGATATTTTGGACATACAAAACATTTACTACCTGATCTTACAGTACAACAAATACTTCTACAGTCCCGCAACATTTTTGCCTCCCTTTATTTCGTCCAAAATTCCCACTAATTTCAATCGTCCACTTTGTTTGCCTAACGTTTTCTCATCTATCACAGTCTCCAACATTCTCTTGCCTACCAAAATGCTCTGCATTCACATTTCCTGCCTCCTTTGGATTTCTCCGAAGAAACCCTTTCCACCCCAACCCTAACTTGTGCCAATTCTCTTGTTTTATTTTCTCTCCATTTTACTTGTTCCACGATTTCCCACACGCACAGCTCCAAAGTTCTCTCCTTTTGAGACGATCCTACGCTTATAAATGGAACAAATTAACCTATCAAAACTCTATTCATGCCTGTTTCCGTAGGCTTATTAATTAATTCTGTTGGATTATTGTGTCACCGTAGCCATATTTCATTTCAATTCCTTTGATGCCCATTTTTTCACGCAATCCAGCATGCCAAGGCCTAAACTGTTTTATCTATGCCATATCCTCCTCCTATACCGGTTGCAGTAACATCCCCCTGGATTGCCCTTCTTACTGACGGTTGAAGTTTTCACCTTCTGTAGAGCCCATCATTTCACTCTTGCTTCGAAAACTCTCAGCATCAGGGCATTACGTCTTCTTCCACTTCTCACTCCACATTAGGTTCCCGCCTCAGCTTATTGTTCAATAAATGTACCTCCTTTCCCGAAATTCTATATTCGCCGTGTTTTATTTCTTATTCCAATCTTTTTTCCTATCTATCCATAAGTTTCTTGTCTGATCTCCATTTACTCTTTCTACGGTTTCTGTTACGGCTTTCCCATTTTCGAGGTTTTGGTATTTTTCAGCCGACGTACCCGTCTCCCTGACTTCACTCATTAACTGCCTCAGGATACACATTTCCTTTCACATCGGATAATGCTTACACACTCAAATTCATTATCTGCCATTTCTGTTGTACATTTTCAAAATTGACGCTACACTTCATTGTGACTAAATTATGATCTGAATTACTCTTAACCTACGGGACACATTGCGAATAAATTATGATACTTCAAAATCTCTGTCTAAATATAATATAGAATAACACTTTCATCTGAGTTACCGGTATTTTTCACGCATAATAAGGAGATATAAAAAATGAATTAATCCATCCGAGGAGAATTTTGTGGAAAATAAATTTTGCAGGAGAAAACATATGCGCAAAGGCATTTTTTGCTGAACTAATTTAATAATTCCTCCACGGTGCGCAGATCTCATCATTTTAGATTGATTTTAAACTCATTTTTTACTTCAATTCAGTACGTGCAGGAAGTTATCAGACTTAATTGGAGACTCCATTTTTCAAGATTGCTCATCCGACTCTGGAGCTTCACTCTCTGTAGTATGACGTGAGAGCAAATATTTTGTTTATTCTTATTGTTGATTAGAACGCACAGAGTGCAGAGAATTCCCTCAAAGAAAAGGGACAGCAAATTTGAATTAACTCTACGAAAATTTTGTAAAGGAGCATTCTATCTCGCAACTGTTTCATTTCCATGATAAATGACCAAGTGCGCCGTAATCTTCCACGTCCATGCTACAAGGTTGTCACTGCGAGACTCATTTGGAGGGAAATAGCTTCTCTGAGCTCTACTGCTCTGCCATCAAATAAAACATGCTTATTCAAACGAAAGCAGAAGCATTTGGTATTCAGCGGAATATTTGGAATAGAGTAAAGTCAAAAACTGTGTCACCTTTGTATTCGTTGACTCCCAGACACTTCGGTCTTTTTAAGAAAATGTGAACAAATCAGCCAAAGTACCGGCCAGTCATTTAATATCAACATAACGATCATGTTCACCCTTCCCCAATCCCCGTTATGCTGGGTGCTTGCATCGTGACTGGTCCGTGGTTGTCTCTGGTTGACAGTGACCTCCTCCGGATCTCGATAAGCCCTTGGCTTTTCATCAGGTGTACCCCAAGAGCCGCAACACCCATGCCCGAGGCGGAACTCAAACCCGCGACTCTTGGCTTGACGCGTCAACCACCTGAAGAGTTCTCTCATCCATAGTTGTGATAGTAGTGTCCTCCATAGGATCCCGCGTCTATAGCCGATGCAGAATTTAATTGTCGGGTGCTACGACAGCGAAGGGCATTCAGACTTCAAAACCGGCATTGATCGACATTTCCAAATAGATTTGATCGATACGCCGCATTAAATACCTTGAAATGGCTGTAAGGAGTCATTACCCCGGCAGTCTCCTTAAGCGGACACGGGAATTGAATGTCGCAGTCAAACTGTTACTCCAGGGAGACATACCTCACTCCGGGGTCCTCGCACGGTGGCAATCTCCCATCCCCCCCTCCCCCACACCTTCCGGCGGCTGCTGGCCAACGGCCCACACAACCCACCCAAAGCCCCGGCCCGTCACGCCGAATTTTCCGTGGGTCCCGGGCCCGCGGAGGCTCTCGCCTTTCCGGAGGATGAGCTGGGGGGGGGGGCTTGGGGGAGGGCCCTTTACTTTCCCCGGTGGCAATTCCACGGGTGCCAAACTGGGGGTACGTGGCTTTTGACGGTCCCGCCCGGAGATGGATCGCGGGGACTGGGAGGCATTCGGAGGTCTCCCCCCCCTTGGGGTCGTTTGCACAAAGGGTGTGGGGTGAGGGAGACCTGTGCTCCGGGAGTCCGCGGACTCGGGGGAAGAGTCTGCGGGGGGAGGTGCAATATCATGAGCCACGGAGCACGGGCGGGGGTGCGAACCCCCACCTCTCCCTTGCAGCTGCTGCGTAACCCCACCGACTCCCCGACGCTGGGAGCCCCCGCCTCGGATTCTCTTATGGGTTTTCTCTTTCCTGCGCAGGCAATGGCCACTCGAGAGCATTCTGCTCTCTTCCCCCCCTGCACCGCACCTCAGCTCCTCGGCCTTCTGCTTCCCTCGGCTTCTCGAAGGCCGCCGCCTCCCAGCATCGCGTGCCCATTCGCTGGCTGCCCCTGTTGATTCGCAATGCTGCTCCCCCCCCCTCTTGGTGGTACCTCGAATGGGGGTCGCCGGCCATGGGGAATACCTCGGCTCCTCCATCAAAATCGGACTTCGCTTAGGCTGCACTCGTGTGTAGTAAATAGGCAATTGGAAGAGGTGTAATTCCGAAAGCAGTCTTGAATAATAAATAACTGCGTGGGTGAAAGCTGGTGAGTGTCACACAATGTCTCTTTATCTAGCGTGACACCGAATAAACTTTCGCGTTTCACCATACGCAGGTTTGCGCGGAAATTTATCAAATATTGGCGAAAAACCTGCCACGTATATGCACAGATGCTAATTAAGTTACCAGGTCGTCACAATATATTTTATGTTTAATCTAGAGTGTTGACCTAGCAACAATGAACCTAATCATCTGATCTTGCGACGAAGGTAAAGAAAGAGCAACTTCTCGCGCAAAGATTTGGGTGGGCTTTGGGATAGAGCGGCGGCTGATGCAACGGCTTCAAACCCCGAGGGCGCCATTACGAATTTCAGGGGCCTCGGAACTTTTCATTGAAACATTTTTTGGTGCCACCTGAGGACTTGTTATTGTGTTCGGTGGTGCATACAATCGCCAAGAGCTCTCAGATATATCGACCAACAACATCAAAATCGTATATGGTGTACACACACCGTTATATCAATTACATCGGAGATATAACTATAAAACAACGTTGACAACAACACCCATATTATAAATATTTTTTTCAATAGTATCGTACAAAGTTATACCGACGATAATGATTGCCGTTCGTTGAAAGGCAGCATTCAAATTATTCACATTTGCCCAGTTGCAATTGGAAAATAAAGAGCTGATTTTAACGGCTCGTCCTATAGCCGTCCACTAGTGTCGCGAATAGTTCACCTTATTATTAACGGTATTCTACCGGTTAAAGTAGGTTTTGGATAAACACCGCACAGAGCAATACATTTGCTTTTCTCTCCTCACGAAAAACAAGCTGAAAACGGGAATACCCGGAAGTCTCTCTTCAATTCCGCATCTTTCTCTCTTCCTTTAGTTCCATCCAACATTCCTATCCTCTTCCTTTCCCCCTTTGTTTACCCAGCGTTTTCTCCTCTATCACGGTCTTCAACCTCACATTCCTTATAATCAATTTCCTCTTCTTTGTGAAAGCTTCTTTGTCTAACGCAATTCTTCTGCTTGTTCCCGTACTGCTTTGACTCTTTTAGTCTTTGGCACACTCAGTAAACTTCTAATTGCTGTAGTTAATGAACCCCTACTTTGATATTTGACTTAGCCTTCTTCTTTTGCGATAACCGCACAACATTTATATTCCTTATATTAATTTTCATCCCATACTGATCGCTATGACTTTTCAATACCCTCAGCAACGTTCACAAACGTCTGGCTGACTGGCAAAGTAAATATTGATCATCAGCAAATTTAACTGATTTTATGAATTTTCCTCTGATTTTCATTCTTACCGCTCGTATATCCTATGCCAATTTCGCCATTTCCTCCACAAATAGGTTTAAGAGCATAGGTGATATAGGATAACCCTCTCTTTCCCCTCTTCCTAACACTGGCCATCCGGACTCTCCATCCGCCACTCTCACCTGAGCACTCCGTGACATGAGTCTTCCACCACGCCAAGTTACTCGTATTTTCCGCAATACATTCATTCATTCCAATCAATTCATCACATTCATTCATTAGATGAATTCACTATCAATACATGGATTGTATAAAAAGTATCGGGAAAAGTTTCGAAAAAATTGATTAATTTCAGATATTGCTACAATTACTCAAAAAAATACTTTGAATAAAAAGATTCTTTGAAAATTCTTCAAAGTAACTCCCTTGAGCGTCGACACACTTTTGACAGTGGCTTTCCCAAAACTCCCTGGTAAGCAGATTCCGGAAGGTACTTGTGGTATACGTGTAAGCATCTTTAACGGCAATCAGAGTCCAATGGTGTTGTCCTTTGCGGGAGGATTACACTTCAGGGAATAGAAAATATTCTGCTGGTTCCAATTCGGGGCTGTAAGGAGGTTGGAGAATCGTCACGATAATAATAATAATTAATAATTTTGCCGTTTGATTAGAATCGGGCAATTAATTATTTCAATATTTTTGGGTACTTATTTTTAAATCCCTAATAAAATTTCATAATTTTTTTACAAAATACAAAATACATGCCATTCCTTTCTGTCGCTCTCCCCGTTCCCACTTAAATTTTGTCGATAAATCCATCCAACACTTTCCTAAACGGTTCTTCGTGTAAATATTTCCCAATTTGTTTGACGTTATGTAAATATCCAAGGATAGCTTCCAGTTAGCGCCTTTCCTCGGCATGAATTGGGCAATAAGGAACTCTTGTGTACTGCCGTTTCCTCCTCCATCATGCATTCACACGTCCCCTCCTTTTCTTCCCTATTTTCTTGCTGTGGGATCTTAACTCCCCATGTCCGGTCAAAATTAGCTTAATTTTTTGTTCGCTTTAACGTTTCCCTTCATTCTTTCCTTTAGGCTAGGTAGGAATTGTCTGGTTCTTTTCCCCTTTTCTAATGTTTCCCATTCCCGTTCCCATTTCTCCAGGAAATGCGCTCTTATAGACATCCTGTTCCTGCTCCATTTCTCAGTTGGAGACGTTAAATCTCCTCGAGTAGCCTCTTCCATCCGCCTCATCCGTGACTTCCTTCTTCTTTCCTCTATTGAGAATTTCATCGGCTGCATCCCAGTTATTATTTGTACGGCTTCATTACAGACCCTTTTGTAGCTCCCGGATATTGCAATTAAGCAAGATCTTTGGGCTTCCTCCGGATTCTGCTTTAATTTATCCTCTCTTGCCACAACTCACAGCCGTATGCCAACATTGGGATGGTGACTCCGTTGTGTATCGTTCTTAGGCTATTTGTAGTGACGTCAAATCTGTTTCTGCACAGCCTTCTTAAGGTTTTAAATATTTTCTTGGCCTTGCCTGCTACGTAATTTGCGTGTTCTTGGATTCCACCCCCAACACCTTCCACATTATCACTTCTAAAAATCCTACTCCTAACTCCACGTCTCCCGACCCTCTCCCCCCAAAAACCTTTCGCCACCCTCCACTACCATCCAGCGTTGCCCGCCCCTTCTTTTCCTCAGTTCTGTCGTTCTCTTCCTTGAGGAGGGTGGGAAACTTAGTGGGTTTCTTTTCTTTTATGTGTGTTTCTGTGTTCTCGTCTTTGTTCACTAGTGCATATATCATTCACTTCCACGAGACTTTCATCAAAGTGTTAAAAATATATATATATATATATATATATATATATACATATATATATAAATATAAATATATATAAATATATATATATATATATATATATATATATATATATATATATATATATATATATATATATATATATATATATATATATATATATATATATATATATATATATATATATGAGGAAGTACTTTGTATAGTGGGCGAAGAAAGGGGTTTGTTGGGAGAAATCCTGTGGAGGCAGGAAAAGTGGATGAAGGGGGTATTGACCGGCAGTGGGATGTTGAAGACTGTGATAGAGGGTAGAATGTTGGGCAAACGAGGAAAGGGAAGGAACAGGATAGGGATGTTGGACGGGATGAAGGGAGGTAGAAAGTACTCAGAGAAGAAGAGGGATCTGATGGGGAGTAGGATACTGGATTTTGTCTTTTGCTAGGAGTCACAAAATATTTATTTAGTATCCGAAACCCTACCTTAACTGGTAGATTACCTAATAATAATAAATAATATATACATATATATATATATATATATATATATATATATATACATATACTGAATAATAACCAAGTTCTGCTTTTATCTCTGCTAGTAATAATCTATCCGTTACCTGCTCTATGTTGACTATGCTTCTTCTAACATCTTCATTTAATACTATGGCAACCCCTCGTTGGCTCTCGTCCCCGCCGCTGTATATTATTCTATACTTATCACTCCAGTAATCCCCACAATCTTTCCTTCTCACCTCGCATAGACCTAAAATATCTATATTTCCCCTTTCCATCTCTCGCTTAACATCTCCAATTTCCCTGTCCTAGCATTCCACGTTCCTACTCTAACTGATGTGGTCTTCTTCTCCTGCGTCTTCTGTCCTGCTGCTGCTGGTTTTCCCTTGCAAGGGTTTCGTGGGATGAGGACCCCGGAAGCCTTGCCTCCCCCGCTGCCGGGCACGACACACGGCCGATTGGTCTGAGCCCCGTAGTTACTAGGACTCAAAATCTCTGTTTTGTCCATCATGTAAATCTTGGGAATGATAATTGAGGTGGTTTCCCGTTGCCTTCCTCAATAGTGTTTTTAACGTGACACCATCACTCACTGGCCGCCCCTCTGGGGTCAGACGCCATTGCAGCCGCCTCACTGAAGAACAGACGCTTCGTGGACTACCTTCGACCTATCTACCAGGAGCAATTATTAATTATCCCGCCAGCACAGGTCTAGGGGTCTTCGGAACGCACAAGCCCTTCCACCACGTCAAGGTTGTAGTCCGGGGAGGGATATATATATGTATATATATATATATATATATATATATATATATATATATATATATATATATATATATATATATATATAGCCGATAATTATTTCTCAGAAATGACTCTACGTCATTATATCTCTCTCCAATCACAAATACCACGCTTTTGTTTACAAAAAGTCAACCAACAAAAGGCGGTATCTCCATGATAACATCTCAAGTGCTCCCTTCCGTACTCAATCCCCATCCTTTGTAACCATCTCTTAAGAAATCTACACTTTTTTGAAAAATATTTTATGAATTGGCAAATTGCTCTCCAAAGGCCAGGGTATGAACAGTCGCTCTCAAATAAATATATTTTCTGTTGTTTTAATGCAGCCATGTCTTTCCAAAATATTAAATCCCACACTCTCTCAATGTGTACAACTTACGTCATTTACAGGAACTTCCCCTTACCTCTCCTCAAAGAAATTTACCTCTTTTTCTCGTACTGCAAAACAACGGCAATGATATTGCCCAAATGCCCCTTCGTCAATTTCAAACCACCGTCCAATTTATTCGTCTCATTGAAACCCACTGAATCTGACCTTACATCTCCGTTATACACAAATCAACTAGCAATCTACCCATGCGTAAATGAATCCCATCTTCAATACTCCTGCTCTCCCCCCGCAACTGGCATATTCTCTGCCATTCCACTCCATTCCCTCATGCACTCCTCGTAATATAATAAGCCAATTGATTTGCAAAATCTGCCCCTCCTTCACAACCCTAGACTCCCACGTGAACAAACATCTTCCGCAGCCCTTCCACAATAGCCTCCCTAACAGTTCCAAAACATGCATCCTTCCAAAATGTTTCCTAGAATTGCTATTTCTTCATATCAATGATCGCACCATATCCCCATCATAAGCGCCGTTACTGCCTCCCCAAACCATCGAGGCGGCGGTCATTTGGATCTTAGGAGCACGCCCGGCCCCGTGCTTCAACCTCGGCCACTCCGGTGTGCCCCACGGCTCCCAGTCCCACCGACCCCACTCCTCCCCTCGCTCCCCAACGCCGCCCTTCCATTACTCCGAGAGCCTACCCTCCCCTCTCCCTTCCATTACTACCACCCTCCCCCCGTGGCCATCGCACGTCTCCTCACCCTTCCTCCTTCCGAAAAAGGTGGCTGTGGCATCGAATGATCAAAATAATGAAATCGTGGGTGTTCGTTTTTGTGTGTCTAGATAATTTTTTGTTCAATTTTTGATATAATTGATTTTTTGTTTACATGCTTACTTGAAGACCGCCTTTTACCATCAACATGAACTCCTACGGATCGTTATGCATTATGTTTTCACGTTCATCAGGTATCGGCCATCATTAAAGTAACAGAGCTGAATTTCATTCATGCTCGTGTTACTCTAAGCGTGACGAATTATATTTAAAGCTGATAAGGAAGTTATTGCACAGGCTCACGGCAAGAATATATGTATTTATATTTCTCATTATTTTTGCTCATTTTTGGGGCAGCGAATCATCTGATTCCCTGCCAGTCAAGCACTAATGTATTGGCACGCGCCAAAAAATAATGAATGCCATAAGAAATCTGTGAGAAGAATGGAAAAAAAGATTTTATTAGATGATAATAAAAGCAATAAATTCCTCGTGAAATGAGATACAAGCCTCAATTTTCAACAATGAGGGCATAATTAAGCAGTAAATGCGCATTCAATTTGGGCGATAATTATTTATTTACATTTAGAGGGGGATGTGGGCATTTGGAAAAGCGAAGCGTTGAGCTATTAATAAACGTTTCCATAGAAAATACAGGTATAGCATTTTTGACTCTATGAGTGTTAGATCGCGATACCAAAAGAAAAGGAAATAATTGCAGATAAGTGTATAAATATGAATCAAACGGTTTTATGGTATCGGAAACCGATCATTAAGATTCACTTTGGATTGGGTTATTGTGAGATTTCGCTAACATTGGCGGATGGCAAAAATTTTCAAAGGATGAAAAAAACGAAAGGTTATGAATGATAAGGAAACTGGAAACTAATTGGTGAAAATAGAGGGGCAGAAAAAATGGATGCAGAAGTTAGGAAGAGGTAGTAGGATGGTGATGTCTGGTAAAAGAGCCAAAAAAGATTTCCTCGGTAGGAACTAGAAAGAAATAGCACATTAGGTAGTATTTAAGAGGTCTGAAAGGGTACTGAAACAATGAACTAGTTCTCAACTGTCGAAGCAAGTCTTTTGTAGCCCAAGTCGTGTAATATTTTTCAGCGGCCATCCTAGAACCTACATGTAATACTAGACCTGATATATGTTTGTTAGGTGAATTACTCTAAGAGTATAAGGTAAGAATAATTTTTATGCTACACTCAAAGCGTTTAACAAGAGCTGATAAAAAGATTTTTATGATATGATTTAAAGAACGTTTTTTTTAACTATTAATGAAGTCAGTTGCTCAGTTAATATTCATTCTATGATTATCTGATGAATAATATTAAAAATTATGAGGTCATATATGACAGTTTGATGAAAAATTCAACGAGTACTTTGTTGATTTAAAGTCATGAAAATAAGAACTTTCGTAGAAATAATTTTGCTTGGTATATATTTCCAATATAAACGTTATTAAATGTACTTGCAGTCAATTACATAAAATCATTCTCATTCCATGGAATAATTAGAGTATAAAAATTATAAGAAATATATGTTTTTCTCAAATTCATTTCTCTTGTGTTGTGGGTGTTCTTAATGAAGTAACAAGTACGTTCTTTTCTATCCAACAGCTCATTCATGAATTCAAGATCACCTTGAATGCACGAGAGAATAATATCATTAACACATGATTGCGATTAACTCTTACAATTATTGGTGCTATCGAAATGAGAATGTACAACAGTGAATTGATTTCAAAAGTATATCCATGATGGCCAAGTTAAATGGCATAGCCAGGGTGCAAATACAAATCTCTTTTTACTGGGGAGTCATAAATTCGAGGCAGAGACCTCACCCCCTATCAGTCATTTAAATTCGCATAATTTTGCACCGCTCACAAGTCGGACCCCTCTCTCTCGGGGTGCGACTTGACGCACCACGGAGCACCATATCTACATAGCAGTTAGTTCCAGCTGATTAGCGAAGGGTGCGCAGGGGGAGGCTGAATGGAGGGAAAGCAGCCTTATGGGCTCGTATCCATTTGCCCCGCAACCTCCCCGCCAGACCCCTCCTTACTCCTCCAGAAGACAATGATGGACGCCGCGACCTTCCGGACAAGATCACGTCTCCGACGGCCGCGGCAATGGTTCTGTCGTCGCGGGAAGGGCGCCCGGTGGGCGTCTTCAAGCGTCGCCATTCTACGAGTAGGGGTTCTAATGGGGTGCGGGGTGTGTGGACCGAGGACAGAGAGCGGCCGTCCGTTCAAAAGGGATGAATTTAATTCGTGGGAAGGGTTGCCCTTTGTGTGCTCGGGATCGGCTGCCGTCGCTGAGTTCACAAAGTGGAATGGTCGCCCGCCCGTGATGGATCTGCGTGTTTCATTCGCTGTGGAGGTGGAAGGAGATGTTTTAAGACGGAGCGACTCAGTCCCAGAGATATTCCCGCCCGTTTCCACCGGGGTCCTTTCATCCCAGTGTCACAGTCCTCCTCCCACAAAGTATTTATACCGTCGATGTTTCTTCTCCGATGACGCTTGTCGTGGCAACTCGGAACACTCTTGATGAAACAAGCGAGCGGTTTGTTTAGCACATGGGCTTGAGGCTTGGTAACAGCGGAACCAATCAATATCAATGGATTTACCGAATTAGAGGTGAGAAAAGGTTCTATGCCTTGCATAATATGGGTATCAATTTTTCCATTTCTGATGATTTCCTAGCTCCAAATTTCCAACACCCTATACCCGGAACCTTAACACGCATTAATTAGGTAGCTTTCACGTTACTATCCATTTAGAAAAAAAAATTTAACATGTTGATAGTCTGAAATGAAACTAATATTTCAACTGGATTTGAATTTATGGACTCATTAGTAGCATTTTAAGGCATAATTTCAGTACAGATATAATTCTACGCTAGAAATTATTCCTTGGAGAGCGATTCAGCCTAGCTATAACCATCAAAACTAGTTATTAATAACTGATACGCGGTGTTGCAACACAAGCTACCACTCCGATTGAATAGGTGTTATTGAAAATTAAACATCTGATAGAACGTTTTCATTCTCATTGGGGGTAGTGCAATTTTCTCGACCTCATGTTTGTGGCCATTTGTTTTATTTTTCATTCAGATTCGAATAGCGATAAAGGTATATTTCTAAACCGTTTCAAGAAAACTGTAATTTTCTTCCTGTGAAACCATACTACGATGAATTTCTCATATTCATGATGGGTAAAAATAATATTAGAAAATATTTGTGTTCACAAACCGTTAGGAAAATAGCTTAATAATCCAACATGACATATTAGTCAACGCATTGGAATAAAATTTCTGGACAATAATAATTTTGATTCACGGGAAAAATGTGTTAAGCTGCAAATTTATGCTCTTGCGATATCAAAGACCATATGAAATACAAATAACACAAATACGATAATTCCCTCCCGGTTTGCAAATTTTCTCCTGTGAAATATGTCCTACTTACATAAAAAAGACAAACTCTTATTACTGAGAAGTAATTTCAAGCTTGCTATTGGATTGGAAATTTAAGACAACTCTCAGAATCACTAGCTTACGTTAGATTTTATGTGGGAACACATAGCATGGGCTTTAAAATTCATTGAATGATTGCATTGAGTAAATATGCAAACGTAACGGAACTTATCTTTTTTGCATATCTACGTATGAGTGTGGTATTTATATCAATCAATTCTTAAGGGCTGTTTGAAGGTGACTGTTAAAATTTGGAGCAAAGAAGTAACATGGAGTAACACTCCAGTTAATATAGTAGAAAATATTTCCACCAAAATCCGTTCGGAAAACAGATATGGATGTTTTAGCTTGTTGGTACAATCTTTTATCCCATATTTCGTTTTACCATTTGTTGCCACTCTAAGATTAATAAGATTCGTTGCACGAATATAAAAACCATGAAAGCAAATTAAAACGATATATTTTAGAAACATCGTGAACATTCCCTATCGTCTGGTATGCATAGGAACATGGCCTATCGTCTGGTATGCATATCAATTCTCACTGCCGAATTAGAGAATAAGTTTTCTCCGTCAGATTTCCGTGTATTAATTATAATCGATTCCTTAAATAATAGGATTGATCGAGGTTTTTGCCAAAGCATTGATGACGTTTTAGGAAAATTTCACACACCGGAAGATGGTCTTTTGGTAATTGGATAATGTTAACGGAGCGTTGTACGAAAACAGAAGCCATTGCAACTTGTTACTTTTAAACAAAAAGAAACGATGGAAATTGGAAGTTCCGCATTCAAATCCTTGTCCATTATAATATGTTGTTTAGTCACTAACAAAGGGAAACATTATGGATTTACGCTCAGGTGTGAAATCGTTTTATAGATTGTTAGTAGGGCATGGTCAAGATAGATCTGATTATGAGCCGATTCCTGTTGTTTGCCACGGACATTTTAATGATGTAGGATAGAACTGTGGAACGGCCATTGTCGTCCTCACGACTCAGCCGCAGGAATTTCCCTTTTGCGTGGCTGAAACTTCTAAACATCCTCATAGTTCCGCCATTTTAACGGAATGTACGTCAGAAAGCGTCCCAAAAGCCTTCGAGACCGTTGGATCCGTGCTCGCGTTTTCTCATTCGTTCCCCTCAGCGATTGGAGCAAATGCCGCGGCACACGTAGCCGTATGGTGCGACCTAGAGACGAACATGTGGAAACGAGTCGGTAAAGTCAATCCGCGGATTTAAACTCTGTAGGGTTTGTTTTCTCAAGATCTTAAGGCATATCTCGATAAAGAAGTGAACTGGTGAAGGGAGAGAGGGTTTTCACGCGTTTTTTTATCGTGCAGGGCCCGCTAGGCCCCCACTCCCTTTTAGCTCTCCGGTTCGGCATGGATGCGAAGGGTCGCGGCGTCGGTAACAAAGAAAAAAGAAGAAAAAAAACGACCTTACGGGGAACGATTTTATTATTCCACGAGTGAGTTTCGAAAGAAATATAACCATTCGGGCGGGGTGCTCCAATCCCCCTACCCCCGCATACACACACAGCCCCCCTTCACCCTCGAACACCCCCACCCCACGAAAGGCTACGCCGGGGTGGTTGTGGGAAGGTTCCTTGCGCTTCGCCACTCGGAACCCCGCCCAGTGCGTCCGAAGGCACGAGTTATTAGTCAATCAAAAGTGACAGCAGCCCACGGCAACTTTTATCAATTAAATTTCATGGCTATCATTAGCCGTGTTTGGGTCCGTGATAAATGCGTCCTGTATATCAGTTTTCTTTCGTGGAGGCAGTGTTGGCGGTGGCGTTTGGGGGATGAGACGCATAGGGGGGCAGGGAGCACGTAAAGGGAGGGAGTGGGAGCCGCGGGACCCTCTCCCCCCGGGCCGGCCCGAGCCCTATTCCGGGCCGGTGCGCTCGCGAGGGGCGGGGCGAGTTGGCACATCATCCCCGAAATGTGGGACAATGGGAGATCTCGCCCCGCATCCCCCCTGGCCACTCCCACTTTTCGCCCCGTGCCAAGTCGTCACGGGGGCAGAGACGGTAGCCCCCTCCTCCCTGCCCTACGCGCCCGGATGCTTCCGGGGGCGAGCAGCGGGACGGAGAGGGGAGGGGGGGCGGCGCTTCGTTCTCACAGGGATGCAGGAAGCGTCCTTCGCCTTCTTCACTGCAACCGTCCTCCCCCCCCCCCCACCGGTGCACCCTTTAAATGTTATCCGGGGCGGGGGGGGCTTGTACACTCCGTCACGGGGACTTAGCGCGGGTTCGCTGCTGCGAACGGTGGGGACGAGGGCATTGGACAGGCACCGACGAGGGACGTCCACCGGCCAATGGCGTGGCTTTGGGTGCTGAGGTCGAGGGGTCTTCGGCCGCGGGTGCAGCTGCCGCCCGGGGAGAAATCCATTCTTCCTGCCGAAGGCGGAGGGGGGGGGGCAGGTCGAGAGAGCGCTCGTGGCTTTTCAATTAGACTTCATGCTCATTTACGGCGGTAGGGGGTTTCGCAGGGCAGCTGTATGCTAATGGCGGGCAGGGGAGCGGTTTGGTTGGCGGGTGGCTATGGTGCAGGGATGGAGTGAATTCGTCCTCGAGGCTCCCTGGTCCGGGATGCTCGACACCAGAAGGGAACTGCTGCGCGGTGATGGGCCGTTTGCTCGGGGAGGGGGAGGGTGCTCGAGACCTGGGGCTGCTCCGCCTTCAGTTACTAAGGTACAGCAGCGAGTGGGAAGCCCGCTCGTCTCATGGGGCGTCTAAATCTTTTGGCATTAATGTTTTCCCTCGAAGTGCGTGTTTTTGCACTGGGTCCATTATTGCCATTATAGGTAGACAGCATTATACTCGTGAGTAGTTAAATTGAAGGTTTGGACGGTCCATCGAGGCTTTTGTGCTCATTCTAATCTACTTCCGTGCAATCTGCGTTTCTTTTCCACCCTTCCTCAAGAGTATCCTCCCGACTTTCATCCATCGGAAATGCCCATACGTCCCTCTCTCCCGCATTCTCGAAATTATCCCTTCTGTTAGTCTCCCGCGCCCCATCATATATCAATATCTTCCTTATTGGCTCCATTGGGCTACATTTTACATCAGAACTTACTGCTCCCCAGCCACACTTAACATTTATGTCGTCAAATATAATTCCCAGCTGTTTTCTACTCTCCACCAAAATACCTGTTTATATTCGACAATAAACGAATATCTTATGCCCTCCTGCCTTTATTGAGAGAAATATATAAATAGCCCGAATCCGGAAAAGGAGCAAAAAGTGCTAACCCTACTTGAAAAATGGCAATGCTATTCCATTTATTGCCTTTTGTAATCTACCGAAAATGTAATTCGTTTAGATGCAGACGAAAATTGAAACTTTCATCATAATATATTTTTATGCACACTTCCAAATTATTCAGGTATTTTTGTCGGCACGAAGATCTAATTACTGGTGGTGGATATTCCCCCAAGCGCATAGATTCTTACATAATTCTTAGGCATTGCATTTGTGGACTGAAGGAATCTAATAATCAGTTAATAAACCCACTCTGATGTAAGTTCTTCTACAAATCATAAGAAAAAAATGAGAAATATTACATTGGATTAGTGAATTAAATGACATTCAAAGCGGGAACTCTCTCATCAGCCGATTCGCAAGGAAAAGTGAGGTTGTATCCGCTGGCTTCGAAAAATGATGATGCTAGGAGAAGCGATAATAAGTAACGTTAATGAGGGCAAGCATAATCGTAAATTTAACGAAAGTTAAGTATATCCTAATGGATTAGAATTGAAATTAATTGAATAGAATTGAATATTAATTCTGAAAGAAGGTATTAACATTCGTCATAGGCTAATTCCTTGACCAATCAACTGGCAGATATTTATTTTCCAGTCTTAAGAGTAAGAGATTATGTTGGTATACAATTTCCTTTATTTAGTCGTAAGGAAATTGGAGAGACGGGAAGTAGGTATAAATAAACCGGATTTGATACATCAGTTAATTCAGCATGCCCCCCATCGTCAAAGGGTACAAACTTTCATTGATAAAAATGGAGGGACCGGTTAGTGCAAAAACGTTTATGAGAAGGAGAAAAAATTGATTTATGCAAGTCAATCGGCCTAGATCTAATGGGAAAAGATTCTCAACAGTGCCTTTTACTTCAGTTTTAGCTGCATAAATAAATATTGCATTTGGAGCTCAGTTGAAGATTTTCGTATTCAATGGAGTCATAATATAATTTTTCATCAATTTTGAATGGTATTCAAGCGATAGGTGTCATCCAAAACCTATAATAAGCGGTAAGTTACCTAATAAATATAATATGTGCGTGTATATATATAAATAAATACACACACACACACACACACATATATATATATATATATATATATATATATATATATATATATATATATATATATATATATATATAGGTTTAAGAAGGGGAGAGTTACGCGTGATGCCATTGAAGTGATGAGATTATTAATCGAGAGGAATATACCAGTAGAATACAACCAAGAGGTATTTGCCTGTTTCGTAGATTTCGAAAAAGCGTTTGATAGAGTGAATTGGGAAAAACTAATGAGTATTTTGCAGAAAATAGGAATAGATTGGAGAGAAAGGAGGCTAATCCGCAAGCTGTACATGTCTCTGACTGTACAGGTGCGGGTGGGGAACGGGGAGTCCGGTTGCGCAGTGTTAGGAAGAGGTGTAGGGCAGGGTTGCCCATTATCACCGTTGCTGTTCAACCTGTATGCAGAGGAAATGATCAAAGAGGCATGGGAAGAACTAGAGGTAGGAATGAAAGTGGGCGGGGAATTCGTAAAATCAGTTAGGTTTGCTTATGACCAAGCTTTAGTTTGTCAGTCAGCCAAGGCTTTGCAAGCATTGCTGAGTGAATTGGAAATTCAGTGCGACAGGTATGGGATAAGAATCAACATTAATAAAACAAAGGTTATGCGATTTTCTGGAAAGAAAAAGGCCAAGCTTAATATTAAAATAGGAGGGCAAAAACTAGAGCAGGTAGAACAGTTTACGTATCTCGGTAGTGTTTTGGACCAACGCGGTCAAAGTAGTAGGGACGTAAGGAGAAGAATTGCGCTTGGCAAAGAGGCTTTCACAAGGAGGAGGGAGTTGATGACAGGGACGTTGAGTAAGGAGATTTCCACATTTTTCGGGCTGCGTCCGCGTATGTCGTTTAAATGTACAACAGTTTCGCCAGCTATCCTGCTGGCGTCCTCAGGTCAAGGACGCCAGCTATCCTGCTGGCGTCCTTGACCTGAGGACGCCAGCAGGATAGCTGGCGAAACTGTTGTACATTTAAACGACATACGCGGACGCAGCCCGAAAAATGTGGAAATCACCTACTCATCGCCGCGGAAACCTTCGAACGAACGTTGAGTAAGGATATTAAAAAAACACTCGTAAAAACTTTGATATGGAGCGTTGCTATGCACGGTGCGAAAACGTGGCCATTGAAGCAAGAGAATAGACGTAGACTGGAGGCTTTTGAAATGTGGGTGTGGAGAAGAATGGAGAAGGTGAAATGAACAGAGAAGAAAATAAATGAGGAAGTACTTGGTATGGTGGGCGAAGAGAGGGGTTTATTGGGAGCAATCCTATGGAGGCAGGAAAAGTGGATGAAGGGGGTGTTGACCGGCAGTGGGATGTTGAAGACTGTGGTAGAGGGGATAATGTTAGGCAAACGAGGAAAGGGAAGGAACAGGATAGGGATGTTGGACGGGATGAAGGGAGGATGAAAGTACTCAGAGATGAAGAGGTAGAGTAGGATACTGGATTTTGTATATTGTTAGGAATCACAAATTATTTATTTAGTAGCTCTGTCCATCCAAAAACCTACCTTAACCGGTAGATTACCTAGTAATAATATATATATATATATATATATATATATATATATATATAATATACACATGGATATAGATATAAGGAAAATGGGATAGAAACATATAAAGGAGGTGGTGAAGGCGGAAAATACTTTTATGCGTACATTTATTTCTGTTAAATCATTTTTTATTTTTAATGTTCTGCTCTGTTAGAACATTGGTTCGGTGATCGAATGATCCGGTGGTCAAGTCCCGGTCAATGAAATATTTTTGCACTCTCCCGTGTTTGTCTTTTATGTGTGCTCCTATCCCTTTTCCTTATATCTATTTCCTTGTAAATGAATAATTATATATATATATATATATATATATAGAAATATGTATATGTGTATAATATTATATATATATATATATATATATATATGTATATATGTATATATATATATATATATATATATATATATATATATATATATATATATATTACCTTAAACAATAATGCCCTGCCAAATGCTTGGAAGGAGGCATATGTTACGCCAATTTTCAAAGGAGGAGATAAGGCACTAGTTGATAATTATAGACCGGTAAGCTTGACATCAGTTGTATGCAAGCTATTAGAAAAGATAATGGCTGATTATCTCTGGGACTTGTGGGAGAGTGAGAATTGGTTGTATAGTCGCCAATACGGTTTTAGAAAAGGGCACTCTTGCAAAACTCAGCTATTAGGGTTCTGCCAAGAAATGTTCGACTCTATGGATGCGGGAATAGAGGTGGATGCTATAATAGTCGACCTGTCAAAAGCCTTTGACAAAGTTTACCACGATCGCTTAATGCTTAAGATGGGCCAATTGCCACTACACAGAGATGGAAGAGTATTCTCTTGGGTCAGAAATTTCATGGAAGGTCGAACACAAAGGGTCAAATTAGGAGAAGTGCATTCTGAAAAAGCAAGGGTAACATCGGGAGTCCCACAAGGAAGCGTACTTGGCCCGCTCTTGTTTTTAATATATATAAATGATCTCCCAATAAATATTAATTCTCAGATTAGACTTTTTGCAGACGACTGTATTATCTACAGGAAAGTCGAAAATGACAGAGACCGTGACAAACTTCAAAGGGACATTAATAAAATGGCAGATTGGGTGACAAAAAATGGGATGGATATTAATGTTAGCAAATGCAAATCCATCACTTTTAGCAATAAGGTAAATGGAAACAATTTGGAATATAAATTCTCAGAAAATGTCATTCCTAGAAGTGATACTGTCAAATACTTAGGTGTATATTTAACTAAGGACTTAGGGTGGGGGCTAAATGTGGAGTACACCTATAAGAAAGCTTTCAAAACTCTTCATTGGGTAATGAGAAACCTCAAAGGGAGCGTTAGAGCAACCAAGGAGAAGGCTTATCTGACCCTAGTAAGACCAATTTTAGAGTACGCTTCTCTTGTATGGGACCCTCATGAAGAAGGTCATATTAAAAAACTGGAAAAGGTGCAAAGAAAGGCTGCCCGATATGTTCTGGGGAAGCATAGGAGGATGGAGAGTGTGTCTGACATGCTAGAAACGCTGGGCTGGGAACCTCTAGAAACTAGAAGGAAAGTAAGCAGACTTTGTGGAATGTTCCGAATTCTGAAGGGGGAGAAAGCTTGGGCAGATCTTAGGAAAGAGGCGGGGAACCCAAATTTTATAGGCAGAAATTATCACAAATTTAAGGTAAAATGCCGGGCACAGAGAACAAATAAAAAAAAATTTCTTTTCTAAATAGAACAATTGTTGAGTGGAACACCTTACCTGCAAAAATATTCGAGCCCTTTCCTAACAGAGTGTATACTTTTAAGAATAGATATAAGGCATATATGTAATAATTTGATTGATGTGTGGTATAATGTATTATATGTAATAGCTTAATTTTATTTTTAATTTATCTTTTTTTTCTTGCTGATTAATGGCTGTAAATGGGATGGGGGTTAACTTGTTTTGTTAAAGAGATTTGTGTTTTGAAGTCTGGTTTTATGTACTATCTTTTGCAATTATTTGGGACTTGTGTGCCACCTGAGAATGTCTATTAGGTCATGTGTATTTTTAATAATAATAATAATATATATATAGCCACACACACACACATACGTGGATTGTTTTCGTTTTAACTCGTCGAATCTGGGTTTAATTGGTTGGCAGAATTGTAAACTTTTTCAGGGATAAAAAAAATGGATCGGTTGTTGTCTTTGACAACGTGTTTCAGTCGCGAACTGCGAGTGTTTTTTTTCACGGACGCAACCTAGGGAGCGGCGGCGAATAAGATCTCGCATTTGAGCACATCTGGATAGGGTACATTGTAAGGGACTACTGAACATTGGCCCAGGAGAAAAAATTGCGGCTTTACCATATAAGTTTGCAAGAAACCATGTGAATATATACATAAGCCATGTATATATACACATATATACATATATACCTATAAATATATATATATATAGATATATACATATATGTGTATATATATATACATATATGTGCATATATATATATATATATATATATATATTTATATATATACTTATATGTGCATATATATATACATATATATATACATATATATATATATATACATATACACACACACATATGTGTATATATATGTATCTATGTATATATATATATATATATACACACACACATATGTGTATATATATGTATCTATGTATATATATATATATATATATATATATATATATATATATATATATATATATATATATATATATATATATACACATATGTGTGTGTGTGTATATATATATACATATATATACACATATGTGTGTGTATGTATATATATATATATATATATATATATATATAGATACATATATGTACACATATGTGTGTGTATGTATATATATATATATATATATATATATATATATATCTTTGGACGGCACAATAGAACACAAATAAAATGGTAACACTTAAAAGGACACTCAGATTGTAAAATGTTTAAGCTTTCGGCCTTCTCCGAGGCCTTCTTCAAGTAAGACTTTTATTTTTGTTCTATTGTGTCGTCCAAATATTATACTGCTCGTTTGAGTGTTTCTATACGACCGATATATATATATATATATATATATATATATATATATATATATATATATATATATATATATGTATATATATATATTTTTTTTAAGTAATCTACCGGTTAAGGTAGGTTTTTGGACTGACACAACTACCAAACAAATATTTTATTACTCCTAACAAAACACAAAATCAATCATCCTACTCTATATCAGGTCCCTCTTCATCTCTGAGTACTTCCTTCCTCCCTTCATCCCGTCCAACAACCCTATCCTGTTCCTTCCCTTTCCTCTTTTGCCCAACATTCTACCCTCTATCACAGTCTTCAACATCCCACTGCCGGTCAACACCCCCTTCATCCACTTTTCCTGCCTCCATAGGATTGCTCCCAACAAACCCCTCTCTTCGCCCACCATACCAAGTACTTCCTCATTTGTTTTCTTCTCTGTCCATTTCACCTTCTCCATTCTTCTCCACACCCACATTTCAAAAGCCTCCAATCTACGTCTATCCTCCTGCTTCAATGACCACGTTTCCGCTCCGTACATAGCTACGCTCCATATCAAAGTTTTTACGAGTCTTTTCTTAACATCCTTACTCAAAGTCCCCGTCATCAACTCCCTCCTCCTTGTGAAAGCCTCTTTGCCTAGCGCAATTCTTCTCCTTACGTCCCTACTACTTTGACCGTGTTGGTCCAAAACACTACCGAGATACGTAAACTGTTCTACCTGCTCTACCTTTTGCCCTCCTATTTTAATGTTAAGCTTGGCCTTTTTCTTTCTAGAAAATCGCATAACCTTTGTTTTATTAATATTGATTCTTATCCCATACCTGTCGCACTGAATTTCCAATTCACTCAGAAATGCTTTCAACCCCTTGGCTGATTGACAAACTAAAGCTTGGTCATCAGCAAACCTAACTGATTTTAGGAATTCCCCGCCCACTTTCATTCCCACCTCCAGTTCTTCCCATGCCTCTCTAATCATTTCCTCTGCATACAGGTTGAACAGCAGCGGTGATAATGGGCAACCCTGCCTTACACCTCTTCCTAACACTGCCCATCAGAACTCCCCGTTCCCCACTCGTACCTGAGCAGTCTGAGACATGTACAGGTTGCGGATCAGCCTCCTTTCCCTCCAATCTATTCCTGTTTTCTGCAGAATACTCATTAGTTTTTCCCAATTCACTCAATCAAACGCTTTTTCGAAATCTAAGAAGCAGGCAAATACCTCCTGGTTGTGTTCTATATTCCTCTCGATTAATAATCTCATTACTGCAATGGCATCACGCGTACCTCTCCCCTTCCTAAACCCAAACTGATCATCCCCTAAGTAATCATTTGCCCTACTCTCTATCCTTTTGTTTATGATCCTGAGAACAACTTTAGCTGCGTGAGATATCAAACTTATCGTCCTGTAGTCCTCACATGATGTAGCCTTTACCTTTTTCGGAATAGGATCTAAAACTGATCTCACAAAGTCTTCCGGCTAGATTCCTTCCTCATAAATACTACGGATCAGCCCATATAGCCTCTTCCTCCCACATTTTCCTAAGCCTTTTAAAAGTTCCGCGGGAATGTTATCCACCCCCACGGCCTTATTTAGTTTCATCTCCCTTAATACTCTTTCTATCTCATTGTCTAGTATGCCTGGACCTAAGCTTTCTTCCTCTACGTCATGTTCCTTTTCTATGTCTAACTATGTTGGTCTAAGCTCTTTGCTATACAGTTCTTGTATATATTCCTTCCATCTCTCTTGGATCTTCCCTGCGTCAACTATTAGCTTACCCGCCTTGTCTCTAACTGCTATCGTTGATCATCCTTTCTTACTTCCCGATAAAGATTTAACTATGCTGTAAAGCGCACCGATTTCCCCCTTCCTCTGCAGACTTTCCATATTCTCGCACTGCGTCTTCCACCATGCTTCCTTTGCTCTATTTGTTGCCCGCCTCAATTTATTGTTCAATTCTTTGTACTTCATTTTGCCTAATTCTGTATTTATATTCTTCCATTTTCGCCGCTCATCCATTTTTGTAATCATCTCATCCGTGATCCATGGTTTACGAGTCCTTTTAGCGTTAACGGTTCCAATAGTGTCTTTTGCCGCTTTAGACAACCCTTTTTTGATACATTCCCATTTTTCTTCAATAGTACTTAGCTCTTTACCGTCCTCCAAGATTTTCTCTACCGCCTGTTTGTATTCCTTTCTTTTCAACCCATTTAATGCTTCTACATTCCATTTTCTAACTCGCCGCCCCTGCCTTATCTTTTTAAAACGTACGCTACATTTCATAACAACTAAATTGTGGTCTGAGTCCGCATCCGCTCCCGGGAAGCTGTGGGAATTTATCACACTGTTCCTAAACCTGTGTCTAACCAGGATATAATCTAGCTGATATCTTCCCGAGTCACCTGGCATTTTCCATGTATACCTACGTCTTTTGTGGTGTCTGAACCAAGTGTTGGTGATAACTAACCCCTGACTCCTGCAGAACTCAACTGCTTTCTCCCCGCGGTCATTCCTCGTGCTTAAACCGTAGTCCCCGACCTCATCACCATCTCTTCCTTCGCCTACCGTCGCATTCCAATCCCCCATCACTATCAAATGTTTCCCTGCAGGAACACACGCGATTATGTCCTCTAACTGATCGTATATCCTAACGACCTCTTCTTCCTTATGGTTCCTCGGTGCCATGTATACCTGAATAATAACTAAGTTCGTCGGTTCTGCTTTTATTTCCACTAGTAGTATTTTATCCGTTACCTGCTCTATGTTGACTACGCTTCTTCCTACCTCTTCATTTAATAATATGGCAACCCCTCGTTGGCTCTCATTTTTTTATACTTATCACTCCAGTAATCCCCGCTATCTTTCCATCTCACCCCGCATAGGCCTAAAATATCTATATTTCCCCTTTCCATCTCTCGCTTAACATTCTCCAATTTCCCTGTCCTCATCATTGTCCTAACATTCGACGTTCCTATTTTAACTAATTTGGTCTTCTTCTCCTGCGTCTTCTGTCCTGCTGCTGCTGGTTTTCCCTTGCAAGGGTTTCGTGGGATGACGACCGCGGAAGCCTTGCCTCCCCCGCTGCCGGGCACGACACACGGCCGATTGGGCCGAGCCCCGTGGTTGCCAGGACTCAAAATATCTCTATTGTCCATCACATTGTTCTTGGGAATGATAATTGAGGTGGTTTCCCGTTGCCTTCCTTAATAGTGTTTTTAACGTGACACCATCACTTACTGGCCGCCCCACTGGGGTCAGACGCCATTGCAGCCGCCTCACTGAGGAACAGACGCTGCGTGGACTACCTTTCGTCTGGCTCCTAACCTTCGACCTATCTGGCATGGGTGACCCTACCAGGAGCAATTTTTATTACTCCCGCCAGTACAGCTCTAGGGGTCATCGGAACGCACAAGCCCTTCCACCACGTCAAGGTTGTAGTCCGGGGAGGGATATATATATATATATATATATATATATATATATATATATATATACATATATATATATATATATATATATACATATATATATATACATATATATATATACATATATATATACATATATATATATACATATATATATATATATACATATATATATATATATATATATATATATATATATTTATTTATTTATTTATTTATTTATTTATTTATGTGTACATATAAATATATATAGATATATATATATATGTATTTATATTTATATATAATTATGGGTCGCGGTAATCCAGGGGGTAGAGGGTTGGACTACTGACCGGGAGGCCCGGGTTCGATTCCCGGGCAAGGCACTCTGGGCACCTGCAGCTCAAAGTATATATCCATATATAATATGTGTATATATATATATACCTTGGTCGTATAATATGTATATATATATATATATATATATATATATAGATGTAATATTTGATGTAAAATAAGAAGTTTTGTTCACCTTGCACGCGATGTCTACAGTTTTTATAAATACCTGCGTATCTCATATCAAAATATAATAAGATTATAAAAACATATTGAATAATTTTTTATTCGGATATAGGCTAAAAATCCAATTTTTCCGTTGAATTTGCATGCATAAAAACGTAATGAGGTTCCAACCGTAGGTATATATTTTTCATCATGGGTAATATATTTTTATAATATTTTTAAAATAATGACAAGAAATTTTGATTATATTGGCTCCTAATGTTAATTGGTGGATAGTTTTTTGTTGGCAGTACCGCTTATTATCGTAAGTATTATCTTTGATCGTAACTGACACAAACGATCAGGTTTAGTTTTTGAAATGCATAGTAAAAATGTTAACAAAAAAGATGGACAATTTTTTCAAGCCTTATTATGTTAGTTTCCGAAGGGATTTCTCATCGTAAAATCTATTCCGCTATCTATTCTATCGCTATTATTATATATAAAGTTCTAATGTTAACGCCAAGAAAGTATACCGTGAACAGGCATTGAGGACACTGAAAATATGCTTGCATTAATAATCCGCAAATAAACAGTGTTCCACAGTAGAGATGTTGTAACAAATGTAATTTTTTTGTTACCAATGTAATTGAGGATCCCAATAATACGTATTTAATATATTTTTGAGTGTTGTAAACGTTAATTAATGTTCTGTTTTATTAAGTTGGCAGCAGCTTTGTTAATACTTGCTTCTTTAGAGGAGTGACTGTAGCTAAGGGCACATCTTTCGTCAAAATTGATTTTCTCTCGTCTTTAATCATTTCATTCCATTTTCTAACTGTGCCATACGAAAGAGCAGACAATGCGTGAGCCTTACGTCGATTACACTGGCCTCGGCTGACCATTTGTTCATGCGAAAGCAAAACTGCAATGCAAAGCGTTAACTCAATAGTTACCGTAGGTGAATCGAACGTTACAGCCAGCAACGGCTGTTCCTGACTTGATTCTGGAGTAACTAGGATACATTATGCAACAAAGGCAAATAAATTTTAATTTTGCTCCAAAACTTATGCTCGTGTTAAAATTTTCTTGACACTTTATCAACATCCCTCAAGCGTTTTTAAAAAATGTCATTTATTTTAAACAAATCTCTCTGATATCACGAGAAGATACTGTAATTAACGCTGATAAACCAAATAAACATTTATACAACTCCATGTGAATTCATTAAATTAGTAATTTACACTAAACTTGATAACCCCCTCAGGTGTTTTTCTCTTAAGCTAGGCAGTAAGATGGTAATTAAGCTCACCCATTTAGCCATTTGACTACCGGAAATGTTGAACTAGTAGAAATTGTATAGAGGGTGGCCAGATTTTGCGTCTTGGGGCAATTGGGATATTGTTTTGGAAGTGCGTGCAGCAAAAAGATCTTAAAACTTATCGAAAACATTCATTACATGAAATAATGGATGGTTGAAGAAATTTTATTTACCCGATGCATTAATGAAAAAGTAGAAGTCTTCAAATACCTGTAACTCACTTAACATCCAGAGAGTATTCGCTCCATAAAGTTCACTCTTCCTGGAAAATGTTTGATCCGCATCAAGACTGGAAAATGGGGCCATCACTCGCAATGAAGGCGGCGGTGATGAACAACATTTGAATGATTACCGATATCACGTACATCATTAACTTCCCTCTCACGCTAAATTCTTAATATATATATAAATTTAAGCTACGTAACGTACATACAAAGTCGAAATTAAAGTAA
This sequence comes from Hetaerina americana, assembly GCF_022747635.1. Taxonomy (NCBI): domain Eukaryota; kingdom Metazoa; phylum Arthropoda; class Insecta; order Odonata; family Calopterygidae; genus Hetaerina; species Hetaerina americana. The sequence goes on along the minus strand of NW_027286719.1, from coordinate 4,079,967 downwards.
TTTTAATGCGGACGATTTAAAGAGAGTCACCTACTGGAGTAAAACAGAAAGTCTGGTGATGGCGAAAAGCAGCGATTTAATTTTTCTAAGCATATTACATTTAGTAATGCCTCACACCTTCGAATTAAAACTGCCTGTAGGCTGCCATTAATCGGGACATAGAAATGAAAATTTTAGATAAGTTCATTAATTTGTCACACCAATCGGCAAAAAAATTTGATAAAATCTGGTCTTCATGAATTTGGTGGAAATGCATCATGCTTCGGTCTTCGGTTTCCACCTACTTCGTTCCCAAAGCATAACATAAAAGTGAATTGGAATTTCTGATAAGCGGATTTGTAATTAGATTGGTTTTATAATTTGCATAATTTGATAATAGTGGTATTACAAATACGATTTTCAGAGAAACTCATGTTCAGTCTTTGCTTCTTTAAGATGCGTCAAATCTAAAGTGTAAATCATTTTAACCATTAGTGCGAGATAGCCTGCATGTTCGTTGGTTATTTGTGCCTTACCTAGTTCCCTATTCTCCTTACCTATTTTTTAACAGGAGAGCACATTCCCAAGGTCGTCTCTGGCAAATCCTGAGAATTGTTTCCCGGAAAATGTTGCCATCGAAACACCAAGGGAAAAAACTGTGTAAAATCGCAAATTAAAAATTGTTGACTTTTAATGTTTGTTGCTCCTTACGTAATGAGTAAAAAAGTAAAGGAAAATTGTTAATCTTAAATTTTAAAGATGACATTTTTCTATTTAACTCTGGTTGGGAAATATTTTTCTGTCGGGCGCACATTGATTTGCGGACGCATGATTACCCATTCTTCCGTGTGAGTTTAATTTCCCGCACGTGAACCATGGAGTTGGGAGTGCTCAGATGAGCACTTCGGTAAATTGTACTGAAATTTTGCAATACTTAATCTGGTAGTGTATCTTAATTTCATTGATATTTGGTATGTATATAAACTTTGATGAGACACCTTAGGTCCAGCTATTATTCGCAACATGGCATATGCTACATTTGTGCCCAAACTCTGAGTAATTGTATTAATTAAAACCAATCTTCGGGTTGATAATGGTTGTTTTGAGGACTTTCTTAATCCCATTGAAATGTACCCACTGTGCAAATAATATGCGAACAAAATCACCCTCCTCTATTAGTTTTTCAGGAAATTAATACTTTTGGCTTGAAACATAAGATCGAGTCATCACAGAATTCATTCATCATTTTCAGGTCCAAATTAAATGAGTGGACTAGGATGTCGAAATCTTCACCAAAATTTTGGTCCGGCTAATTCTTAAGTAATAATTTGCGTACTTAATTGCAAGTAGTTTCAATATATTTGCATACGTCTTACGTAAATTACTTCTGTCCATGGTTCTCAACCAAGTTGTTCCTTCATTTAGTTCTTTTTGAAGTGTTTTACTCATAATTGTAAGTACCTGTATGAGACATAAAGTTCGGGTGCAGTTACATATTGGTGAACACGAAATAAATAATTAATAACACTGCTAGAGGTAGTGAAGTCCGAAAAAAATTTAAAAATGGGAAAATCGTTAAATAAGTGCACGTCATTGAATTGCCAGTCATTTTCATTGAATTTTTATTTCGTGTATGCAAAAAATGTGACAATTGTTTGATATTATTTTCATTAATATATTTATTTAAAGTGTCAAGTGTTATTTATTTAATTTAAATAAATTTATTTAAAAAATTTCTTATAATTTTTATGATCTTTGGCGTTATTAATACATGGCCAAAATTGTTGCATGAAATATCTAATGACAGAATGGTTTGTCGAACTAAATCATTGTAATTCACTCGCAATGGGTATGCATCACCTTAAAAATCCTTGTTAGTCAGGCGAAATTATTTGAATCAAGTGTAAATGGCCAGAATTGTAACATTCAGAATCAAAAGGGAAGTAATTGACATCTCCTTAACGCATTTAAAAGGAAATGTTTGTTGTCATTTAAACAAGAACTTAAAAATGAAATGTATTCTCAAATGAATTTATGATTTAAACCTTACTGTTTTGTATCTAACGCTTGCCTGTAGCCAATTTTTGTAAAGAAAACAAATAACACTTTCATGAGTAAATTTAGTTTTATTTGTATTGTCATGAGTCAAAAAAGTAGATTCCACTGGTCACCAACCACAACGGTCATATATGTCAAGATTGGTTGAATGCAGCACTCGAGTTATCCCTATCCTAACATCTCCTATCTCATATCAATATATTTCTATTTGGAGAGCTGCTAGTACTCGGGATAATAATGTGTTACTTGTCGGTCATCCTGCATATTCCTGCACTAGAGCCGTTAAACTAACTATTAATACGTATTCAATTGGGTGAGTTGTTGTAACAAGCCTTGTATCCCTATTCCTTTACTCAAATAAAAAATAACTGTTCCCACTCCCTTCAGGTAATTAATTAGAGGTCTCTTTGAAGGTGGACTCTTTGCTTGTCAGTGAAGATGGAGGATTGTGTACCGTTTGACACAGGAATCCGTCATTCACAGGATTCTGCATCATCTTACCCTGAGGATTTACCCTACACCCTACAAGTAACCCCGTGTAATGTCCATCGACTGCTCATTCATGGAGTTCTCCCGCTTAGTATGCAGCTAACCTCTAGATATAGAGTTCAACTCACAATCTATAACGCAAAAGTTGCAATCGGCAGATTTTAGCGTATCCCAGAGAGATATGAATTTTGAAAATTTACCTTACAGAGAGAAGAGATTTTCCTTGGAATAGAAAATTAACCACAACGAAATATAGCATAAATTCTAATACTGAATCAGTAATATCAACCACTCCGATTGATTAAAAAAATAAAATTATCAAATAGACAACGCAAAGTAGGAACCTCAAATATTTAATTTGGTTGGAACTAATTCAAAGCCTGCCTTTGGTTGATTTTACTGTTTTTTTGCTGACTCAACCAAAAGTAATATTTCGGTGAATGAGAAAAGACGTCATTCTTGTAATGATAAAAAATTAGGCGTTGCGGGACATTATGCAATATGCGGTAACTCTCCAGAAAGTAATTTACGTTTTGAAATGACACCTGAACCTAATACGAGGGTCATCCGGAAAGTAGTACCCGTTCGTGAAATAAAAAGACAAAAGTAAATATTAACAAACATAAAAAATTTTATTTGAAAGAGGATACTTTAAACTACTTCTCAACATAATCTCCAAGCAAATTAAGGCATTTGTCATAACGTGTGACAAGTTTCTGTATTCCTGCTGCATAGTCCTTCGCCGCCAGCTCATTGAGATACGCGAGGGACCCATCTTGCACAAATTTTTGCATAATGCAGATGGTGTTTAACAATTTCATGAACAATTGTTCGAGAAACATTGGGAAAATGCTCATAGATGTCATCAATTGTGACGCGCCGATCGTTCCTCACGAATTCGTCAACTGAGCTCACCAGTTGGTCTGTAATGACAGACGGTCTCTCCGAACGCTCATCGTCGTGTGTGTTCCCCCTCCCCATGTTGAAGTTGCGACACCACCGCCGAACAGACGACTCGTCCATTACATTGTCTCCATACACCTCCTTTAATTGGCGATGAATATCACATGGGCGAACGTTTCTTGCATTGAGGAATTTAATCACTGCCCTCACTTCACAACTGGCGGCGTTCTCAATTTTTTTAAACATTGTAAACAATCACAGAAACAACACAGGCAATGCTAGCGTCACGCAACTTGGCTCAGAGAAGGCAGACAAGCCACTGAAGCTATCTGACCTCGTCCAGCGGCTACTCGCGTCGTCAGCACTTCATGCGGCACGAACGGGTACTACTTTCCGGATGACCCTCGTATAAAGACGAAGTTTTATTGTATTCATTTGAAAGGCAGAATTAAATAAATTTTTCCAAACAGTCCTCATTAAAATTTAGGTATTTATGAAAATGATGAACAAGTTTTTCAATTCCGCCTGTGAAGAAAATACCGCCCCACATTTTACCAATTGTTTATACCAGCATGAAATTCTGCGTGAAATTTTCAACGTCTATTCTTCTGTCACAAGGTTAGGCCGACCACTGCGGTCCTCGCCGTGAGCATTGGTGCGGCCATTTTTAAGCTGAATCCACCACTGCCTCACTCTGCCTTCAATCAATATTCCGTCTCCGCAGACTTATCTACATCTACATCAATACCCTGCAAGCCACCAAAAGGGTGTGTGGCAGGGGGTGCAGCACCAGGAGGAAAGGGTAAGGGATGAGGGGATTACGGTTTTTCAAATGGGTGGGGAAAGGTAAGGGGAACCTGCAAAAAAAATATATATATAAAAAATATAAATATAAGCGTATAACCCTGCGCAGTCGCTACCTTGTAGGTTAATACTTATTATGTCGAGCCGGATCCTGGGGGATTTCGATTAAAAGAATTCTGGTCTCTTATTGTTCTCGGAAAAAATGACCATTTAAATCTGTCTGTCCTGCAGTCAATCTCTCTAATCTTACATTCGTGATCCCTCCGCTCGTAATACGTTGGGGTTCGTATTATGTTCTTGATGTCATCGGAAAAGGACCCATCTTTAAATGTTTTTAATAAGTTTAATCTATATTGTAAACGCCGCTGTGTAAGGGAATCCCAGCCTAAATTTTCTAGGAACTTGTGACTAGCTAGACTAGTTTCTAGACTAGACTAGCTAGTTTCTAGCAACTTTTCTCTAGACTTGTGTGTTTTGGCAGCAAAAATCTAATCACAAGTCGCAGTTCACAACTCGCGGGATGCCCAATTGCAGCGCACATGTCAACACCTCGCAGTAAGTAAAGTAGAAAAAACACTGTCTGCAAACCACCACAGCAGGATGCGTACTGAGTTTAGACACCAGGACGTTTAGACACCAAGATGGTGGCTCTAGTCCTACCTACCGTCCCGCTAAGCCGAAACCTTAGTTCCCATCTGGACATCCCTCGTTTTTGAGAATTCTGGAATTGATTTTATTCATTGCATGATTATCCGAATCATTGGTTTTCAAATGAGAAACCATACTGAGTCGTTATCAATTATGTGCTTCTTTATCAAGATTTTTATTCCCCTGATTAAATTAATTAATTATACGTTCTAAGAACCTATAAATGTAACCTCAGATCTTCATGATCCTTCTTGCTCATCTAATTCACTGAATATGCATTATATACAGGGTGCAGTGCAAAATGACGGGCAAATTAAACAACTTTTCTAAACATTTCTTTGTTACAAAAATGAAAATTTTACAAATTCATTTACTAAATTGTTTTTCTGATAATAAAAAATAAATGCATTCAATGTATCCCCAACTTTCTTGAATTACAGCCTCCATTCTCGGTCTGAAGCATTCTCAGGGCCGTTTTAACGCGCCACGGTCCAGATCGGCGGATGCCTTTTAAATAATGGCTCTCAATCATGCCACGGTTGGATGTATGTACCTGTTGGTGACCCAGCTGGTACAACCATCGTAGAGTAGTTACTATGCTAACAGTTGATGAAACTTGCGTACGTTAGATTTAGTTGAAATATAATTTACATGATTCTTTTAGAGCGGACATTTGTATCCAGAGGCATTTGTTTTCGATTTCCAAGAAGCATTTGCAACCGTAACTATTGCATTCAAATTTATAATACTTCCAAAAGTGATCTTCCAAACATGAATTATGGCCTTCGTATCAGACGCATCCAAAGTGAAAATTAATTTTGGTGCATTGCGATTTCGCTTATTGCCGTGACTGACTGTTGCACCTGTTTATACTTCATTGAGCGGTCAGTAGTCTCATTTTACTCTGGTACCGTTTTTACTTACTTCTTCATCTTACTTTTAAAAAATTTACTTACAAAATTCATTATTTTTTAGCCTCTAAAATCGCATTTTAACGGTTGAAACCAATCAAACTCATTCTCGTTGAGTGGTATTTGGAAAGCTTAAGCGATAATTTTAATTAAGGTCTGTTTGAAATAGAGGAATTTGAATTAGCTTAATGATAGAAAACAGTAGAAAACATTTCTTTAAAAATACATATTTATTACATTAGTCATTACCAATACAGAAAAATAATGTAAATCAATAGCTCGCGATTATTTAAAAAAATTAATAAATACATCTACACTTACTGCATAGGGGAGTATCAAATCCACTCCACTCGATTTCATCTCATCTAAAATTCCCTACACGATGCTCCACACCTTTTGAGTTGATCAGACATTTCTGTATGACCTTTTCCGTCAAATTCACTGATTATTTAAAAATCCTTCGCACTTTCCACACCGTTAGTCCTCAATTTTCCAGCGAAAGACAAAATGTATTTTAATAACTTCGGAGCAAGTTCGCGCTCTATTTCTGAAGAACAACCATCTCTCTCAACACTTTTTAGTTTTCATATATCATCTAAAATAATAAGCAAAATAACTAGGTGCCGAGATCTGGCGTGCCACAACATTAAATAAATATTCGCAGACTGTTATTTTACGATGAAAAAGTGTTCTCAAATTTACTTCAGTTTTCTGATCAACAGAGAAAATAATGCGAAAATTCGACAATATTTTTCCACACGATAAATATTACATTCAAAGCTAGACGTATATTTTTACCATTTCGAAGTCCAGGGTGAATGTTTCGCTTTATTGGGTAGTTCCACGTCAATTGACGTATTCGCCGAAAACAATCAGGACGTCGATATCACCAACACTCCACTTTTAGAGTAAGCTGCGTTTCCGCCGTTGCGGCAGCGGGAGAAAAATAGCTCAATCTCCGTCACTCCATCATACCCTCACAAGAGTCCGTCCACCACACGAGTCACTGTCATCTTCCGTATGCTTCTGGAGCTTCTCAAAGCAAGGAATGCGGGGTATAGCCGGTGACGCTAGCATCTATGGTAGCGCAACTCAAAATCTGGCACGAGCAAGCGCTGCTTAGGTTTTTTCGAAGTCTTCGGAGTCGGCGCAGTATTTCGAACTGAGAAGGGGTTCTCTCATTCCCTTTTGAAGTGCAGTCTTCGGGATGCGCAAGAGAACTGGCGGCTCTCCATGGTGCCGTCGCGTCACTCCTGCGGAGTCTGCAACCCCGGGAGTCGCGGGGCCAAACCAAGAGAACGCCGAGTCGAAGTCACCGCTTGCCAAAGGGGGAGGTCGCACAGTGGGACCCCAAACTGCCCCCCGCAAGTGGATGACGCTAGTGAACTCTGCCGCACATGAATCCAGCGTCCACGCCGCCGCTCCCCAGTTGACTGCCGAAGTATGGGTAGCCGGATTTGGCTTCTGCCGGAGAGTGGTGGTGAGCGTGGTGGTGTCCGTGGTGCGCAGGATGATGAGGGTTGTGCGAGTGGTGTGGGTGGTGAGTCGGCGGTATCAGGGTCGTCCCGCTGCCGCTCGCACCGTACGCCCCACTGAAGATACTGCTAAAGGAGTAAACGGGAGAATGTTATTTTAATCATTCAATCATATGGAGTATATCATTCCACCTTGCTTTTATTCAACAATAATTTCTTCCGGGGATGGGAGGGATAAGAGCCGTTGGATCAAGCGATGGAAGCATGCGATCGATGTCTCACGGCAAGGGGTAGCGCACTTCTAAACTGGTGAACAAATACGTTTCCTGGCGGAATGATAAGTAGAACTCAGACAAATATCATAATAACACACGGTGTGACATAAATGGATATATATTTTCGATATATGTCTAAGTGCGTCGATAATGACAAATATTATGTATCTAACTGTGATACACAGAGAAAGGTGATGCAATTTTGCGAATTTGAAACGCTATTATCGTATATTCTGATTTTTGCATGCAGGAATATCTCTCAGAGTTCCGATTAACTATTTAATAAAAATGTAATCGAAAATAATATAACCGTAGCCCCGTGAATGAATTTCATGGCAGGCCAAAAAAAAGATTGTTATCTTTCTGAATTAGCCTTTCTTTGAGGTCCTTACTCTTTTGAAATCTTTATGATTAAATTTTGCAAGGAGTTGAAAAGCTCTCGAAGTTGATTTACAATCTTATTGGTCTTCCAGAAATGTATCATCCAACTATTTTCTACTCGAGGGCATGGTCAAACTTTGATGACGTAATGAACACCTTGAATATTTTCAATCAAGTACCCATGAGAAGCAGTTTAAGTTTTAGTAGCGGTCGGCTGCAATTCTCAGGCATTCATGAGCTCTGATTATTACTCTTACCAGGGTGACTAAGAATGGCCGACTTTTTCAACGTGCTTGTCAATGTCCACAGTTAGGTCCACGGTACGAAAGTATCTAGTTACATTGTATAATTTTACAAGACATTGAGTGTCTTCTCAGAATTTTCCATTTGTGACTGTAAAACAAATAGAGTAAAACGAAAAAACTAGTTCCAGAAATTATTCTAGCCTCCTAGATCCTTCGAAGACACCCAAAAGTGAAACAGTACAGCAGCCATCTCAGCCACACCCAGCATGGTGAGCGGGCGGATTATACAGATGGACGATCGTATGCTTTCGACTGCGATTCCAGTGGCATAACTGCTAAGTTTCACTAATTGTTTCTATAATTCGGACGACACTCACACTTAAAAATATCAACAAAAAATTTACTCGGCTCAAAGTAGCCTATTTAACATATATGTCTATTTTGTTATCGTCCGAGAAAAGTGAGTACCATAAGGTTTAAGAATCCTTCAGCAGGAATATGTTATTTTGACTTGTAGTAATATTATTAGTTTACAAGTCCTCATTTAATGCTGGCCATTTTTTTTCTAAAAACTTTTAAATATTCAAGAATTCATTGTGGCATTACGATTGATTTCTTATATTGACGCTGGAGGAGGACAAATGCTATGATTAGCAAACGAGAAGGTTCCCGTCTTTTCAGATTAAGATGAATGCCAATTGCATACGGGTAAAATGTTTTTATATTAATCTTTATAGAAGCCTTGTAGTTATTCCGATAGAATATTTGGTTGCTAAAAGAAAATCCCTCGTATCTCGCAATTATCACAGTTGTGTAGCCGCGAATATCAATAAGCTTAATTCATATTATTCTGGAAGTTATTCGATTCGTGCTAGTTATAATAAAGACATTTGAATTAAAACAGCTGTACGGGACCTCGACCATTTTACCTGTAGTTATCAGTCAGGGCCCCGCTCCATGCTTCCGTTGGTGGCGCAGCAGGCGTGGGCACTTTCCCGGCACTGGGCCGCCCCCATGCCGATCCTTGTGGGGACCCTTGAACCTGGGCCATGCTCTGGGCCTGCGACTGACCCGCCAGTACCATGGGCTGCTGCGAATGGTGGTGAGCGTGGTGGTAGGCGCTGAGCTGGGAGCCTCCCGCCCCGCCGGCGCCGGGGTCGCCGACCGCGGCCGCCGCAGCCGCTGCCGCGGCCGCCGCCGCTGCTGCCGCATATGCGTTGTAGCTGAGGGCGTCCGGCGGGGCGTCGTAGGGGGGCGCATTGGGGGCACCCGGTGCAACGGAGGGTGGCTGGTGGTGGTGAGGTGCATGGTGTGGAGGGCCCCAGCTTGGGACGTGGCCGGCCGCTGTAGGAAGAAGAGTGCATGGATGAAATTATGCGGCGCGTGGTCTGCCGTCGCCCATGATTTCGGGGTGACATACGCATGTGCACATCTAACTTGGCAAGATAATGCTGCATCTGTCGCTCATGTGATTTTGCGTTTCAGATGACTTCTTGTTCAATGAGAGGACACGAAGACCTTCAAAAATATCGCGATGATTCAGTTGGTGGCAGGAGTTCAATCGTAACCCCAGATCCTTAATAGTATCAGTACGGAAGATTGGCGCCATATAAATGTGATATTACTCTGAAGATGACGGGCGAATTTTCTATGGAACCAAGTACGGCCCATTGACTGTAATTTCTGACATGAGGAAGATTTAGAAATAAAAGGATCTGTGCTAGTTTTAACTGCCTCTCTTGAAGTCGCGAATCCCATTGCTTTAAGTGTGAATCGTGGAGAAAGAAAACTGTCAAAACTACCAGTCAGATAAATACAGGAGAACGAGTAAAATGCACGCCAACAGGGATATCACAAAGTCGCGATTAAAACGAAGTCAAGTCTATCCACAAATATAAATGAGATATGAAGAAGTCCTCATCAGAAGTCCTCCTGCGCCGTCAGTGGATGCCTTTCAGTCCAGTCTCACGCCTGCGAATTTTAACAATTAATATTCGAAACCAAAACATGCGTAAATTGAAGACTGAACATCAGTGAAGAGGTTTTCTTCACCTCATTCATAAATTATGAAAGTTTAGGGACCTTGCAACGCGGACTAAATAAAACATTGTGACACTCTGGTAGCATATTTCCAGTGATTTAAATTGATTTGTTATTGGAAATTCTAGTAGAAAAGTAACCAGGACTAATTTAATTTGCACATGAATACTAAAAAAATGACGGTTGTCATTTCACAATGCTGAAATGGCAAATTGGGACCTTCAATTCGTAGATATTTCGTCTAACTGGATCACTCATATGAAATTCGAATCTGTTTTTCTTTCATAAGTATTGGATTCATATACTGGAAAATCGCCACCATCTCGCATAAAAGTTTTATATATTCCAAGCAGCAAGTGATCAAATGTATATGTAATTGGAGTTACTCAAATTTGATTAAGCCGTATCAATAAATAAATACACCTTGAAATTTTGATGAACATTAATTTGGTGAAAAGTATTGGTGCTCAAAGTTGAATGTTTATCATCGGGTCAAGAACAATCATCTGATAAGTCAGCACAGTTTAATATATCATTGAACCAGATGTAAAAACGAGGGCATAACTTCTTGATCCTTGGTGATATTCTATACTAAGGCTGAAAGTAGGAGAGTTAATTAAATTAATCTCGGCTCACGAAAGGTAAGTTTACGTGTTTCGATCCTAATTGAATATTACAAAAGTTGCATAACCAAAAACATTAAGAAGTTCTAGAAGCTTTCTTCAAGCTGGATAAAAGCTTAAATAAAGAATTTTGGCAAAACATTTTTTCAAACATAGAGACGCTGTCCACACCGCGAACTGTTAGTTATCCTAAAAATATCTACATGCAAATGCACATGGAAAATAAAAAATATATATTAATGCGAAACTTTTGAGAAAAAAATTATTATTTTAAAAAGGCTACGACGGGATGTTCAAAAGTAATTGAAATCGCTTATGTAAGTTATTCGTAGCATTAATATGCCCAAATGTTGCAGCCGACTGGTGGGTGGATCGTTGGTGTAATGACCGCATGACCCCGGATTCAATTCCTTATGAGACAGTTGAACGCTGCAAACTGAATCGAAACTGAATATATAAGGATATCCGAAATTATTTGGCACTTCAGATCGATCTTCCAAGGAAACCGAGAGGTATCAGACAGAATTATCGAGTGGTATATTAGAAAATACCATCATAAGTTCAGGCGGTACGATTTCCTGGTTGCAAGGCCTAAGTGGTAAATCTTACGGTGGGTAAGGCGAAGAAAATTGCTCCCCAGGTCTGAAGCTGTTTACGTATCTCTTATACCATCGGGAAAACTTTCACATTACTCGGTAACTTGAATAAATGGTTAAAATATTCTTTGGGTATCACTTTATTTTTTCACTGATGTGGTCAAAGAATGTGCGAAAAAGATATTTTTGAAATGATCAGTTCGGTTTTACCTTTAACTTTTCACTCAAGTTTCGCAGGCACGGTGCTTATTTTCCATATTGCATTTTCCGTACGTGCTAAATTCCAGTTATTAACTTTCTTAAAATAGTTTAATTTCTGAAGTAAAATATTTATAATTCCATGGGTCTACAACTCAGGATATCCATAGATAATTTGACGCTATTTATTCTTTCATAACAAGTTTTTACGCAACGCAAATCGTTTCGTATATATTTTCAATCTTGACATTAGGTCGTTAGATTCGGCACGTTCTCTAGGCAAGGTCAACCAATCAACTAAGATCCCATGAATCCAACACCTCTGCTTGACGATTTCATTGAAATGAACATATTAATATGAAGAATAAAGGTTTCTTTTATGCATTTTTCATGATGATCCCAATGTACTTTCCCCATATAAGGTTGTATTCCAAATGCATTTTGAGTTGCTGTTCTTACATGTACTATTCCTGTTATGCATGTGTGTTAATGTGTGTCCGAATCACTTCTACCAGGATTGCACTGGCATTCCGAGGAGCCCCTCCCTCACCCGCCAAATCGGCAGGCTGCTTGAGGACTTAGATTCCAGGCCGTTTCCGAAGTCCACCTCTCGGCGATCGAACGAAGTGGCATGCTCTCCACGTAGCGCCGTGATCCCTCACCGGGCGATGAGTGACGCCCCCGCCCTAAGCCCTCCCGCCAAGCCCCGGGGCATCCGCGAGTCGTTCACCGGGGCGTGGCCACGTAGGTTGCTGCTTGCTTTCCACCACGCTCCCTTAAAAGCCTTCCCCGCCCCCCCTCACGCTCCCCCTCCACCCACGCCGCCAATCGAGCAAATCCGATTCAATTCCCTCTCGCGCCACACCGGCGAACCGGTTTCCAGCACCGGAGTACGCCATCCATGCCCGTTGCACAGCGGGACGACACTGATGTCGCCTCTTTCTCTCTCTCTAGATACCGGCTCTCCCCAACCGCGGTCGAAACATCGATATTTCCCCGTCACATATCGATGGGGACCCACCCAAGGGGGAGAGTGCGTTGACATCGCGATGCAGGTGACGCGAACTTGTAACCGTCGTCCCATACGTGTGTTGGGCGGCTTGAATGGGGGAGGCTCTTCACTTAAAGAACGTCTCACGACATCCGTCCATGCAGTCCACAACAGAGGTGTCCTTCTACGACGCATGGCCATGGGTGGGCGTGTTTTTGCCGCATCCACTACTTTTCTTTAGCCACCGTGTGAATGTTCTAGGGATTTGTTCAGTCAACGAAGAGTATCAGTTCTTGGAGGAGACTCATCTCTAGACGGCTTCAAGTTCCGGCAACAGTAAATCACTGGTAATAGAGGGAGGGACCCGTCAAATCTTGGTTTTTCGATTCGATGGCCGGTGAAAAGGACGACTTATTTCCGGACTTAATACCTACTTAAGGGGCCTTATTTTTACAAATATTACTTGGCTCTGATAGTAGATTAATCTCAATCTATGAGTCGTCATCAAATCTTCATATGCTGCAATAAAAATGATTAAATACGCAAATTAAAATATTCGTTAGATAAAAACTATTGGAGGTTATTACTTTGGATCCTTTTTCCCGTGCATAACTCATGACATAAGCAACAGGAAGCATCCTGTAAAACAATCCCAACCCTGCGAAAATAAAATGATGCCAGCGCACCAGGTTACCCGCATGACTGGTGACAGAGCGCATCGTGGTAGTTTGCAGGATGGGAGTAAAACGTGCTGCTTATCCTGCAGATCAATAAACTTAGGTCTATTGCAACGATTCGGATGCCCCAGTTATTTCGTGTACCCGAGAGATATTCGTCATGTGCCATTTGGATTCCGCTGATCATGGCGCAAACCTCTCTCCCAGCAACCAAGTAGTGAGTTGACTGGAGAAGCGCCTTGAGTGATCCATCACGCCTAAGAGCATAGGTACACCCTCAGGCAACGCAAAGATTTTATCTATTTCTGAATGATGGAATGCAACAGAGTTCTTTGATATTGGGATTGAGCCGTACAAATTATGGCACAAACGGGAAGAGAGAATCATTCGCACTCTGCCATGGTAACACTAGAGTATGCGACTAAACTTATAGATTTTCCCGAAAAATAAATTACTTACTACTTTACAGGTATGAAAAACCTTTGAGTGTAGCATTTTTTAAAACTAAAGTATAGTGTCACTTGCACTGGTATATAATCGAATGAATTAATTATTTGATAGTCTATTTCTTCTACTGATCATTAAAACCTTTCACGTGTGATTTTGAGGTAGGGATGAGTATGCATAGTATCATAAAGGGTGAAGGAGCAAAGAAAACGTCCAAGTAGGTTATCTTACCATGCGCAGCCGCGGCTTGGAAATTGGTGGCAGCTGAGGTGGTGTCGGACGCTGACGAAGTGTACTGAGAGGACTGTGGTGGGGCTGCTTGCTGAGATGCTGGCTGGAATGCCGCCGCGGCCACCGCCGACTGGTGAAGCGACGACACTGAGTTGAAGGCGCTCAACTGCTGGCTATTCAATTGTTTCCGGAGCCTTGCTCGGCGATTGCTAAACCACACCTGCACCCGTGCTTCCGTTAGCTTCGTCCTGTTGAAGTACCATTGCGGCGTCGTATGAATATTTATGCATTGCATTGTTTCCGTTGAAATCTAATACCTACATTCAAATGAATATGAATGAATTCATTGTATCGGAAAAAAATTCCCAGTGTAAAGAAAATAACTTCAGGAAATATTGTTGGATACATTTCCAAAACGCGGATGCATTTCCAAAAATACATAAAATATTAGCAGTTGCTCCTGAGGAATGAAATCATTTGCTCCATTGATTCCCTAATTTATTGCATTCTTTTATTGATATTAATATAAATTTCATGATTAAAATTATCGTCAACTCTGTATCACTGTTAATAATATAAAAACTTGATTTTTAAATTGAAATGGATCTATGAGTAACCGTTCCAAAAATAATACGGTCGCCCTTAGTCCGAGCACTCATATAAATCCAGTGTGGTGGCACAAAAAATTGAGTGCAAACCATTCTTCATAATTATTTTGCGTGGTATTAAAACAAATTCTATTTACGCTCGAAGCGTGCCAAGGCATTGAAGTACAGAATATTTAATTGATTCTGTTCCATTTTTTCTTATGCGGCAGGGAGGGGGGTAAAATGTTTTACTCACTTCTGGGCTAGCTCTTCACGAGTGTACACGTCTGGATATTGTGTTCTCTCGAACGCCCTCTCCAGAGCTTCAAGCTGCTCAGCAGAGAAAGTAGTTCGGCTTCGTCTTTGCTTCCTCTTCAGTGGAATTCCTGGTTCACTCTCCGTGTCTGAATCCTCATTGCTGCTGGTTCCTGAAGAGGACACTGTTATCATTAAAAGGAGAGACTGGGCATTACACTTCTAAAAATCAATTAAATACACACTGTATCTACATGTAAACCAACTCAAGTGCATTTTGCATTCAACGAACAAGATATTGAAGCGAGTAAAACATAATAAATAAAATTGTAACATGACGCTACTCTGTTAAACTCCATTGAAGAATATGTAAAAAAACTTACTTAAAAAGTATGATTACATGTCGACACCTTACCATAGATTTTGGGTTTTATCAAGTAATACACGGCCATTATTCCCTTAAAAATATTTTTTACCCTAAGCTCTCTGTGAAAAATGCCTTCTGTAGGAATAAAAGATAAAAAACTGAAATTGGGAATTGGAATTTGAATGATTTTTCCCCTGCACATTAATCTTTCGTTCTTTAGGTTTAGGCGTAGTCCATCTTTATCATGTTTCTTAGAGTATCTTGAGAAAAATAAACGTTAAATTGATATCCGTAAAATACATCCCTAATGTCGTGTCTTCATCTCCTCATTTTTTATAAGTAATCGAGTTGTGGTTTAGGCAAAGAGGAGTTTAGCACGATATTCAACGTTTCCCAAATTTTCAGGATATTTTCTGAGGATAATTAAAGAACAAATAACATATGAAATTGTTTTATGGAATTCCATATTTTAGTATCGAAATCGGTGTTTGAAACAATATGGTTTCCTCCTTGAGTTCTCCTTGACAAATATATTATTGGACCGGTTGGACCAATAAATATTTATCAAAGCTTTGCTGGGCCCGTATATGATCTAAATTTTACTGAAATATTTCTTTACATCAATTAAAAAATGCTAAAAATCCCATACCAATCGCAAAACATGAAAGCACATTATCGTGGTCGCGCTGGTCATATTGGACATCGGCAACCAATTATCTATTCCGTAGGGATCAAACAGTTTGTCCGCAGCAGGCTTAAATAGTCAGTTCCAACAAAAAGTAATCAGAAAAAAGGTTGTATTTTGCACTTATGGAAAGCTGTGCTCAAATGACCCGTGTGTCGATTCACGATGACGTGCTCTCCTACATTTTTTTTTGTTTTATGGGGTTCTTTAAAGCTAAATACCAAATAAAAGTGACGAAATGACACAATTAATCCTCAGCTAGGTTTGCGCAAAACTATGCCGACGGTGAGCATTCATTCTTAACAGTCGCACAAAAAGATTTTTCTCCAAACTCGATATTTACTGTATTAGGGATAAATTTTGCTGCGCAAATATAATAAAATGACAGCCTGTTTTCAAAATTTCATAAGAATTGTCCAAATGTTACCTTACCACTTTTCCTAAGTGACATTATTGCCAATAAGTTATTATTTCTAAAATCTTACAAATTTGTAAAATCGGGATTAAACTTTATTGAACGAGGAAATTTTTTCAAGCTTATTCGCCATAAACTGCTTTACTTAAATTGATTCATTCAGCAAAATATTTTTTTCTAAAATTTGAAGTGATTGTCATTTGTTTATAAAATATTCCAACCGCTTATTACTTTTGATTCCCTTTCTCTTTGTCATCCTATTTCTTATTCTACAACCCAAAGTATCATTCTTTTTTCCTTCAGTGAGTACCTTTCGTTTTAATGAACACCTTATTTCCATATTTTTTCCTGGATCTTACCTAACATTTTCTCACATTAATTTCATGATCATAAATTTATTCTTATCTCCATATTGTTCCTGCGCTATCAGAATGCTATCCAGCATATCTGCCCGTTTAGTCCCTCGAAGTTGGTGCATTAGTCTCCCAATTTCTTGCTAAGCCTAATTATTTCTCTTTAGTAAGACCGAAACTCTAGTACTCGGCAAGCACATGGGATTACAGAATTAAACAAAAAACAAAGCAAGGCTCGTGAATAATTCGTACGAGAGAGTGCAAAGCATGACACAAGACCTGCTACAAGACCTGCAGATATGCGAAGAACCAAGGCAAGATTTATAAGTCTTTTGTAAAGAGACCAATTATGCTAAGATATGATGTAGCCCTGATTGAATCGGTAAGACGGGAGGACAATTGTCACAAAATAAAGATACTGCCAAACGGATAGATGCAAAACTTTGTTTTTGAATAACTCTGTAGATCTGAGTCATTTGCGAACTGTCCGTTTTGCATGAATAGAATGCTACCTGATCGTTGGTGACCGCGTTACATGTGAGCCCGACCTACTCAACGGAATTCCTTCTATCTTTTTAGCGTAGTCGGCGGAGTAGTTACCAAAAGTATAATGTTCGTAGTGTGTGTAACGGATGTTGCATGAATGATGTCCGGTCATCCCGTTTCCACGCGCCCTTTTGGAGGATAACGGGGTACCATTCGTATGTGAAGTAGTAGATCCATCACCCCTTGCCGCACGTCCTTATGCAGGCTTGCGAGGTAGGGTATAGATTTTGATATTTCTTTCTTCCTCTAATTTTCGAAACATCCTTCCTGAAATTCTAAATATTTAGACTTGCTCCGTGGAAACAAATTGTATTATTTTCCCTGCATCTCTTGTTATCACAAATTTTGACATGTGACCATCCCTCCGATACTCCGAGATTCTGCACTAGATTGCTATTACGTCTATATTTTTTTCCGGTTGAGTTAGTAGTTGCCACCTCTTCTGCTCTATATCGTATTAACAGATGCTTCTAAATTTTGTTCTTACAGCCCCTTGGTATTTCAACCGACTACATCCTTCAAATCGGCAGAGCTTTTCTGAGGCCGTCCGGCTTGGCTTCCCTATTGAGTATGCAGTATCACCCGTCATTTTCTAATGCGTCAAATATGAGTGGCGGTTGATGCCAAATAGCTCTTTGGACGTTACTGGCGAAATTTCACGGATTTGGACCCGGGAACCTCTTTTGGTTGACAAACTCCCGCGTGGTTTTCTTCCCATTCGCAACTATTATTCTTATAATTTGATTGTCAATAAATTATGATTCTCTCTTATCTTCCGCTCCAGTTCTGGACTTTATGGTAAAATAAATATTTTCAACATTGAACAAACAGTCCCTCTAATATTAATACCTATTGATATTTTCCTGTATTTACCTGGCATTGTTGTAGCCCACTTACATATGCAGCTGCTAAGCGATGTTTTATTAATTAGAGCAACGCTATCACTATTACATATTTAAACCAATTTTGCTCCTTCGACGATCTCTTTTTGCGCATTAAAATGTGAAGGTTCAATCATGTATTTTATTAATAATTAATAAACCAGCTATTTTAATTAATCTTTAAATATTCTCACTATTTCTTCCATTGCATACGGGTTAAATTTTCCAAATCTCAAGATGGGGATTTTCGGAAGGAAATTTGTCATTAAATTTTAAGGAAAAGAAAGACCATTTTACAATAGGGGCCATTAAATTTGATAAAAATGGTAAGAGTTTTAGTGAGAGCTTAAAAATCGATCACTGCTGCAAAATCATCTGACTCTCGGGTAATTATCAGAACACTGATTTATTCCGAGTGAACTCAGGACCTGTTGATTGATAATACAGTTTTCACCATGCTTTTGCAGTTTGCGTCATGGTGATAAAAATCATTCGCCTATTAGTCAAGAACGTATTCTTTTCGTAGGTTCTGATGAATAAAATGGTTATAAAGAATTAAAAGTTCCTAATGAATAAAAATTGAAGTTCAACAGTCACCTAGAAATGAAGGCATTTATTTTCCCGTGCGGAGTTTTCGAAAACCAGAGAGCAGCCGCATTTCAACATACATCCCAATCAATTTTTTTAACTTTATTTCATAAAACGCAGCCTCTCATCTAGACAGAATAATTTATATAATTTCTCTACTCTATCATACTTCAGTGCGGGTACATTTAGAAAAGGAAATTAAACCGATGATTTTTTCAATTTTTCATGTTAACTTTCTGTGAATATATCAGAATTAATAAGAGAAGTTTGAAACAATTATAAACAGTTAACCAAATTACTTCTTGTTTTAGCCATAACCGTCATTATACGTACTCTCTCAACCCAAAACAATCAAATAAGTGTGTTTAATTTCGGTTATATCAACGTATACGAATGGAGTAAAGGTGATGATTTCCACTACGATTTCGCACTGCACTGTAGGCACGATCTTCGCTTATCAAAGCGCCTGCGTGCACAGTGTCGAATTCCCATACCCGATTCATTCCCCGGATCACTTACCCAAGATCCCATCTATGGAGTGGTTGGTGTGAGGATCGGCGCCGTCCTCCCGCCGGTTAGAAGTCCCTCCTCCGCGGAGGAGGCGGCTTATGGAGCTCACCGATGGGGCGTTGCTCTTGTCACATATACCCTCCTGTAAAAGATTTATCAGCATGGATAAGGTGATATCCCACAGTGGACTGGATGTTTGATACCGTGGAATATTCGCGAGTGCAGTTTGTTTCGGTCCAACGAAGGGATTGGATGATAGTAGTGGTGCACACGCTTCGGGGTGCTCCGAGAGTCGACCAAAGGGGTTGTTTCGAGATTTTAAACTCTCCAAAAAGAGCAGCAATAGAAGGGCCTGTGGAGGTTTCTCCTCGTCCATAAGAGAGGTGAACGGAAGACATTTTGTAGACTGATTAGAATGCTACACTTATGCTAAAGAGATAATAGAATGTGGGAAGTAGTCATGGGAGCTTACGGTGAGAAACTAGATAAGCCTGCAACGCCAATCCATAATCATCATTCCACTGCAGTGTTTCAGGGTGAAAATATTCGGCATTGCAGCAGGGTTTTTCATTTCAATTTCAACCCGAGGGGGCATTCTAAACAGTAGACGTAGCTTTCAATGCTGTCGAAACATGCTTGTTCTTTAAATTAACACGATGTAGATATGTTTCATGAGAAAGTACCAAACGCCTTAGGGATTGGCTGACCTGATGCGTCATTTTACATCTGGATAATAAATTCTGACTGAAACGAGCAGATTATTTTACAACTATCTAAGGTGCAGATTGACGCGATATGGAACTAATTTGACATTTTATGGGCGATTTTAAAATGTCATGCGCGGAAAGATTGAACAATATTCAAACAAAAATATTGATGCAATAAGAACCATGTACCTGCATCGGCATACATTCTAAATCAAACGTAGAATTTCACGAAATAGAAAAAGGACATTTGAAGGGGGTTAAAGCAAAAGGTAGCTTCTGCAACTAGTATTAATTCAAAATTCTCAATATATCTTAACGTTAACAATTCTCCACCTCACAAACTTCGATATATTCCGAGCTCATCCTTAGGAATATTTATTGAAAATATGCATGTATACACACACCTACGAGTATATATGTATATGTTGGTGCATCAAATTAAATATAATATGAATGCATAAGATCAAACTAAATGATTTGGCTCGCTAGTTCTCAGGTATTCCTTCATATAGATATTATGGAAATGTTTGAGTACGTATGCGTTCAACCGGTAGAGAAATCATTATCCAGCCTCACTAGTTACATAAAAAATCTTGACCAATGTCGCACTTTAAGGAAGGATCCTTTTAAATATGATCGTCGGCTTGTATTAAATATTAACTTTCTCTATCATGATCTCCAACAAACTTTCCAAAGATGAACATAATATCCAACCCGTAGGGAGTATGATTCGGAGGGCGTGATGAAACAGGTGGTTTAATGCAAGCGGGTCCATATGCACCGAATAAGTGAGGACCGGAGGCTGGCGTAGACGAGAGTCTTGAGAAAGTCAAAAGGCATGAGAGGACTTAGGATCCATGCTCTGTGAGCCAAAGAGTTGCTCGCGCAGCTTTTCATGGTTCTCATCAATTATCCCTTAATTTTAAAATGCTCTAATTTCATCGAAGTACAGTATTGTTCACAAAATAATGCTGTGGTAATACAAATTTAGGATTGTAAAAACTATATAGTTGTAATTTAAAAGACTATAAAGTGTTGCTTTTCAAATACTTGGCACCGCAAGGTGTAACAACTAATATAATTCCTCAAGACCAAAATCCCAAATATTTTTCAATTTCTGGTAGCACGTATTTCTCAGTAAAACTTGTGTTGCAGCGTGATCTGTTTGTATCTGATGCCGTCATCAATCGAAATAATACAAATGCGTATAACTTGAAAATAAAACTTTGTTCGGAGTGACTTAAAATGATGATTTGGATTAGAAATTTAAACTTTTATTTATTTTCCTTTCACCCAGAAGTTTACATTCTTACATGTATCCATGTTGACGTATTTTTGTACAGGTAATATATGTTCATTATTGAATGAAAGGGCAATTCAAGTGGCAAAATAAGTTTGATCAAAGTAAATAGAGAAGTTTATCGTCGTATTTCAATGATACACATGTTAATTTTCACAATTTTTCTATGCTGACCATTTACTGTACACTACAGTAGTGCATTTGAGTGAAAATCTGATTATTAACCGTAAAATTAGCCTAATGTGACCCATTCATTGCAAGAGGGAAATAAATTATGTCAACCAGTAACTTCTACCATTCCCAATAATAACTGAAAAGTAGATTACTAGATCATGAATTCGCGCTTGCCTCGCATGTTATTCCCCTGATTGACTTTGTTTGGAGTGTGGCTCCCGGGTTTCACTAAACAATTGTACGTATAATTTCCCGGTTTGTTTTGGGAGTGCGTCTGGGATGCCTACTGCCGTAGCTATAGCGGTGGGACCACTACTTAATGAGAATTTAAATGAAAACCACGAATTCCTTCCGGGCTCTGTTTTGCAAAATGACTGGGAATCTGGGAATCCACTCACCTTGATCAGCCTCTCCCGGATCTCCCAGCTGAAGATGCCCGGGTGCTCCCGCTTGTACTCGTCGATTCGCCGCTCGATGCCGGGCGTGGCGACGCGGGGCTTGCTGCCTCCGATCACTCCCGGTCGGATGGATCCCGTCTCCTGGTATCGGTTCAGGATCTTGGAGACGCAGCCGTGGGAGACGCGGAGTTGGCGCGAGATGACGCACGGCCGCACGCCGGCCGCCGCCAACTCCACGATCTTCAGTCGGATGTGGTTGGGCAGGGGGCGGCCGTTGATGAACACGCCGCCCAGCTGGTTGACGCGGCCCTGGCCTGCGGGGAGAGTTGGGAATGATGAGATCGTTTTCCGAGCGGCGATGCGAAGCAGTTAGGGCGGGTAAGAGTGGAGAAGGGAAGGGTTCATCACGGAGATAAATGAGTCAATCACTAATATGACGCTGGTGAATCACAAATCCCACCAACTCCTTGGAACTCCTGAAGGGAATTCTTTAAACTTAATTTAGGTTGTGGAAAGTTGCGTATGTGCATATATGAAGGGATGTAAGCATATTTACTTGATGGCTACTCTTTTACAGTTAATATTCCGAAAGATTTTCATTTTAATGATATTTTCGCCACACATAGGGTTTATTATTCTTCCTTCGACATCAGGGAACGTAATATAGTGTATATTATCAATGTATGTTTATTTATGTACATACACTATAGCTATGGTTATAAAGGTTGCTAGGTAATTACAAAGTATAGTCGTGAGAAGCTGCTCAAAAATATGTGGCGAAGGACTAACGTAATTACGCTTTAAGATCTTTGTTAAGCATTTCACTTTGGTGTAAAACGCAATGATCAACTTTAATAACGAGGAAAGATTAAATTATCGGGTTTTTGTTTGTTTAAAATATAATTGACTAGAAAATTTTAGGAATAATAATGTAACGGAAGCAAAGAGTTCTATTCCCTGTTATCGCTGCCTCGTGAATCCAGGCGTTGAAATCACCCATGACGTCCGCTGAATTTTTTGATCGTGAACACTTCGATCGATATGTCGACGGACTGGGATGAACAGTTATTTACCTTGAAATGGATATCCAGTAAAGTAAGGTGCCATATTGAGAGTTGACACTGCCATTAATTTCAGTCACTTCCAAAATTTCCTTCCAATGAAGGTGCTTCCCTCGACGGATTCAATTTTGAACAGGAGAGACGGTAATCAACTCGTGCTCACTAGTCCTCCTTTTCTGGCATTGGGATGGTCCAAACAAAATCCAGAGCACGGAAAACTGTCGTTTCTTAAGGAACAAACACGATAATCACCATGGGGTTACAGATAATAGTTTTTCTTGCCGAACTTGTGACAAGGAGTCGCTTGACGTCTACCTATGAGTAAATAAATACGCGGGAGTTAACCGAAAGCCCGCTTCACCTCCCAGGCATGCGAAAGGTTAAGACTTTGCAAGGACAACGAGACACCTGTTCTGGGAGAAAGGGAACTCGAGGAACCAACTCGGACGCCGTCCTCTCGTCTACTAAATCCTCCCTCCGCTGGCGTCTACCCCGGCTCGGCCCTCCCACAACCTGCAGAGAGAGAGAGGCCTTCCGTCTCCCAACACCTCCAGCCCGGCGGCGGCTCCTTTGATCCCATGGGCGGGCGCTGCCATTGGTCGACGGGGATGCTATGAGTTCCTCACCTCCTGGGGGCGGTGCTAAGGTTTACCCGCTCCGGCCGAACCCCACCTCCATTCCTCTCCCTGCCAACGCGGCCAGCATGGCCGAGGAGACGAGGCCGGCCGTCGCCCGCTCTGCCGGGCGGTGCCCCCGCTCGGTCCCCCATCCCCACGAATCAGTTGCGATTAAACAATTAATTAGGAGGATGACGAATGTTACGGATGGAATCACAGTTTATAAAATACTAAATTGGGCGGAGGGAGACTAAGTGAACCCATTTGAGGACCGGCATAGTCTTTCTGAGCAACTTAAAGACAACAGCGAAATAGTATTTGAAGGGAAATATGCCAACCCTTTTTATTGTTAATCTGCCAACTAAAGTGGATAAAGCACCACTCTTGAATGCTAGAAAATTTCAATGCTACCTCGTCTCCGAAACTGAAATATCGCTTCCTCTGTATTATATCTTTATTCATGCTTCTAGCTCCCAGAATGCATATATTTGTCCTCTCTCACCTAAAACTCTGCCAAAACCCAAAATCTAAAAGTTAATTACCTTTTGAAGTGAAAACCGTTTGCTTTTCTTTCTTATGTCAGACACAAGATCAAAATTTTCTCTTTATTTACAAACTCCTATGCTTTACATTTTTATTCTCCTTATTTCCAACAGGAGCCGTTCAATAGATTTTGATCAAATATTAAGGGGATCGAGATGGTGCGGGGGCTAACGTACTGGCTTCCCACCCTGAGGGCGCGGGTTCAAATCCCGGCGGTGTTGAATATTTTTCAGAGGTATCTCGATCCCTACTTGAGGTGCTTTGTGGAGGGCACTTTGAGTGAGTACGCCGTCCGTCGGATGGGACGTTAAACTGCGGACCCTTTGGCGCCTTTCGTAAAGAGCAGGCTAATGCCGACGCCGGGTTTCTATCCACCCTTCATCCTTTCCTGTCCATCCCCTATGGCGTAAATGACCTTAGCTGTCGGTCGCCTCCCCTTAAAACTACTAACTACTACTACTTGATCAAATATTTTTCATTTGTAGTACTCACTGTCAAAAAATATGATATTTTGTGAGCTATATATATTGGGTATATGTTACACCAGTTTCGTTAATTTTATTCCAGCAATGCGGCAGTGACCGTTTTGCAATTTAATACCTGTAATCAATTTACCAATGATGATTTCTAATGTTGAGAAACGCTTTCCATGAGGGCTTTTTCACCATTCCCCGAGTGTCAAAAAATGATGTGACAATCACTTTCCCAGAGGAGTATGACATTTTCGTGTTTTTTGTGTAACTGAAACCTGAGATTCCATAAGATAGCTTTGCTGCCTCATCTCAGTATAAAAATGATATCACAAAGATTCATCTGAATAAATAAAAACCTTCATAAGAAACTCATAATCATCCCATAGCTTTAACTCCAACTACGCATTGACCCACTAGCGGTCGTCCTATTGCTTGTGTTGAGAAGACCGTGACCCCACTACGTACAAACACGTTTCGGGTGCACATTTTCTCTCACAAAATTTAAATGACCCCTACGAATTTTCAATATTTTTGGCTGTGCTCTTAACGCTATTTAACGGACATACAAGAGAAGCGAGTACCTCAATGCTTATTTACCTTGAAGTAGTGCATCTTCATGTAAAATTGGTTGAATCCCCTCTACAAACATTTAAAATCAACTTCAATCTATACAGCGCCGAAGAAGAAACTCTTAAGGCGCAAGTCTTGAGTACATTATGAAGACCTTAGCTAACAAATTGTCACGGCTATAAGCGTTAAAAAAAATTCAGGGCAGCGTATTGCTCGTTACTTGTTACCTGCATCGTCACCGTAGTGACTCTGAACATGTTTCTAATTGCATCTCTTTAGTGTGACTTACGAGAATGACATTTATCTCAAAAAGAGATATCAACAGCCGAAGATAAAAGTATAGAAATAGATTCAGGATGGACTAGGGCAGCAATAATTAGGGGTGTGATGATTAGGAATATCAGTGAGAGAGGAAATTGGAAAAAACACAGGATTAGAAATAATAAGACACAAAGTCTGTCCCAAAAAGATGTATAATACATCTGGGGAAAAAATTATTGCAGATTAAAGCACAAATTGCTAAAATTCTTCATGAGAGCACTCTTACGTATCGACACACCAATGCCAGTGTCTCCGCCAGTTGTAGCATGCTTCCTGTAAAGCATCAACAAAACCCTCGTTCATGCACCTAGCCATGGTCTCTTTGTCATAATCTAGTGGTCCAAATGGTACTCAAAGGGATTATTGAGTATCTTCAGGCGTGATGTGGTGGAAGTCGAATATGATGAAGATGAACTGATCGAAGGACTTTTCCACTTACCGTGCTTCGGGAAAAGTGCTTCGATCTGTTATTCACAAAGGGATTATACTTAGGTCGCACTCAAAAACCCATGTCTCGTCATCAGTAGTCAGCTATTCTGAAAAATTTGGGTCACTTTCACCGAGGTACAAGGGGTCCAAGGCAAGATTGTCACACAAGTAGTCTTCTGACAGTACCTTGGGGGACTATCTTGCCACACCTTTCTTATGGTTAAATCTTCTCTAAGAATGCAAGGCACTTGGTTTTCAGAATATTGCACTCTTCAACTAGCATGATGACACTTGGAGGTCAATGAGATTTGAGCATATGTCTCAACTTTTGCACATTTTCATCATACTGTGATTTTGGTGGATTTTCAGCGCATTCCTCATCGTCAACGTCCTCGCTACCCTTCCAAAACATCCTGGGCAAGTAGAAAGCCATCACTTGGAACATTTCTCCACCGGCATAAGAATACTTAACCATGGTGGTGGTCTCCGAACCCAATTTTCCAAGCTTAATGCACAATGTTATCGCATGTCATTGCTCCATGGAGAGTGGCATAGTGAATTATTGGCGTGATCATTGATTAGGGGTCAAGCAGCAATCCGCGCACTGTACCTGTATATACCCACAGTTAACTGACGTTGCTTTCCCAAGATATCCCATTACCTTTCCCACCACAAATCACCCCACTCCAGCATTCAATGCAAAACATTCTTCTTATTTTTGGGATATACCCTGTAAAAGATATGAAATAATAACTGAAGTGGGCAGAAATTTCTCGAAAGAAAGGTGGCTGGGATATACATAGTGATGTGATGTAAAGTTTGAAGAGTTAGCGTAAAACGGGTGGTGTATGTGCAAGGTGTGATCAAAAAAAGACCAGACTGATTTTATTCTGCGCAAACCGTTCAACGGATCGAAATGAGACACAGTGTGCCATCTAGCTACACATCTGACGACTAAAACGAGAGGTTTTGCGTTTGTTTACGTCGAATCGTTACCTATCAGCAGCGGTACGTGTCTTAATCTGTTCGTCGCCGCGTGCAACGGTAGCAATGAAGGAGCTAGAGGAACAGCGTGTGCGTGAGAATTTGTACCAAGCTTGGCAAAAGTAATACGGAGACATTTGGACTGATTCAGCAAGCCATTTTTTATGAAGCTTTGGGTCGAAGTCAGTGTTTTGAGTGCTACAGTCGTTTTAAATCGGGCAGAACCTCAACAGATGAAGCTTCGCGAACGGGGCGGCCTTTCACTTCGACAGACCCTAACCATGTCAATTTGGTGAACGATTTGGTGGGAAAATCGCCCTTTAACTATTACGGAGATATCCGAGGAAGGAAACATTCGTTTTGGATCTTGCCAGACAATTTTGAGAGACATTTTGGGCATGACGCGCGTCGCATCGAAATTCGTCCCGCGGGTGCTGACTGATGAACAGAGAAAAAACGTGTGGACATTTGTCAGGAACTCCTGGATCGAGCCAATGCCCACCCAGAGATTCTTAAAACCTTCTATTTGTTTCCAAAGGTAAAATCAATCTTGAAAGGGCGTTGATTCGTCTCTATTACGGACATTAAAACTAATTGTATGGCAGACCTGAAGAGGATCCCTCAGGCGGCTTACAAGGCAGGGTTCGAGATCTGGAAGAAAGGTTGGCAAAGGTGTGTCGTCAGCCAAGGCATGTCCTTTGAGGGTGACAAGTTCGATTAAGCTGTAATCCGTCGAAATAAACACGTTATAAATCAGTCCCGTCTTTTTTTCATCACGCCTTGTATAAGCGCAAGAACTATGCGAGAATGAGAAATCTGCGAACGCTACAAACGTATGCCAGGAAAATTGTGAATTGGCCCAGGAAAGATTTAAGATGGATGGAAAGAATGCATACAAGGTTTGTATAAAAAGTGTCGGATATAGATTCGTTTAATTTCAGTTTATAAATTTAAATTTCAGATATCAGCTAAAATGCCTCAAAATTCTTCAATTTAAATCCTTTGAGCGGCTTTTTCACGACTCAAAGACTCCCTGGCAGGCAGGTTTCGGAAGGTCCTTAAGGGTACGCGTTCAAGCTTCATTGGCGGCTCTTAGGGTCTCATAGTGGTGTCACTTGAGGAAGGGTTCCACCTTTGGGAATAGGAAATAGCGTTCTGGTGCCAATTCGGGACTTCATGGGGAATGGGGAATCGTTGCGTCGCGTTGCAGAAAGTCTTCGCAAGCAGACTCGGCTCTGATTTTTGTCGTCCATGAAGACCTGCGCAGACCTTGACGAGTTTAGGGCAGATCTTTTGCATTGCCAAATTTTCGGTCATAATAATGTGTGCTGTCATCTTATCAATGCCAATGCAATCTGCAATCAAGCGCGCACTAAACCGACGCACAAACCTAAGAGAAAAATTTATTTATTCAATAAAGCTGACCATGATGGCCTAAAACGTGAGTTAAACTGTTCCTTTCTTAGATTTGACGAATTAAGCAAAACTAGGAGTGTCGAGGATACCTGGAATAATTTTCTTGTGATAACACGTTCAGCAATACAGAGACTCATACCTAGTAAATATATAAGAGAGAATAAGGAACCCCGTTGGTACAACTCTGAAGTTCGGAAATCACTAAGACGGCAAAGGGCGTGCCATGCCAGAATGAAAAACGCGGTTAAAGATTCCTCCCCTGATAAAATCAACGAAACCATACAGAATTACAAAGCATCTAGGTCCACTGCCAAGAAGGCATTCCGGTAGGCGCTAGCGGAATTCAAAAGGAAAAAATTAGGTGAACATTTAAACGATAACCCAAAGATGTTTTGGTCCTACGTCAGGGATGTGCAGGGAAAAAAGTCCACCATAAACTCATTGAGCAACGAAAAAGGGGATAAAGTTTAGTTGGGGATAAAGTAAGGGGATAAAGTAAGTAGTTTAGACAAAGCCAACATATTAAACTCATTCTTCCACAGTGTTTTCAACAAATGCTCCCCGAATACACCAGAGAACCTCCCGAAAGCATTTCTACAACCAATGCATGCAATCGACTTTTCCACCCGCGGAATAGAGTTACTCCTTAAAAATATCGACCCCAACAAATCTCCGGGACATGATGAGATACCGGCTTGCGTGTATAAAGAACTATCGTCTGAAATTGCTCCTTATCTTAATATAATATTTAAGAAATCATTAGCAGAAGAAAGCGTGCCAAGTGCCTGGAAGATAGCTTCTGTAATGCCCATATTTAAAAATGGAGACCGGGAGGACCCCAGTAATTATAGGCCAATATCGCTCATCTCCATCTCCTGTAAGATTTTTGAGCACATCATTGTTAGTTCCATAATGAGGTACCTCGATAGCCAAGATTTATTGATAAATAACCAACACGGGTTCCGTAAAGGTAGATCCTGCGAAACTCAACTCGCACTATTTGTTCATGATATAATGCATTCCGGTGAAAGTAATATTCCAGTTGATGCAATATTTCTAGATTTTAAAAAAGCTTTTGATACAGTCCCTCATTGCAAGTTACTCGCTAAGTTGGAAAGTTATGGAATACACGGGAGAGTTATATGCTGGATAAGTCAATTTTGAAAAAATCGTGTTCAAACAGTTGTTCTGGACGGTGTATCATCCGATACTGTTAAGGTCACGTCGGGTGTACCACAGGGAAGTGTCATAGGCCCCCTCTTGTTTCTTATTTACATAAATGACCTCAGCACCGTGGTTAATAGCAGGCTCCGTCTTTTTGCTGACGATGCGGTGATTTATGGGGACATTCGAAGTCGCGATGACAGAGTCACGTTAGCTAACGACCTAAATGCAATCCAGACTTGGTGCGATACATGGCAATTGGAATTAAATTTGAAAAAATGGGTGGTAATACATTTTTGGGAAAGGAGTAATTCCCTCCCATTTCGTTACAAAGTGAAACACACAGAAATCGCGAGGGTAGATACCTTTAAATACTTGGGTGTAACAATTACTCATCGTGCCTGTCCTGGGGAAAGCACATACGGGAAATATGCGGTCGTGCTAATAAAAAATTGGGATTTGTTAAAAGAGTGCTGGGTAAATGTGTCGAAAAAGTGAAGGAACGATGTTTTATTGCCCTAGTCAGGCCCCACCTAGAGTATGCTGCCAGTATATGGGATCCTCAAGAGATAAATTTAATTTCGGAATTGGAACGAGTTCAGCAAAGGGGGGCTAGATTTGTCAAAAATTGCTATGACCAACGCAGTAGCGTAACTACTTTGCTAGAAAATTTAGGCTGGGATTCCCTTACACAGCGGCGTTTACAATATAGATTAAACTTATTAAAAACATTTAAAGATGGGTCCTTTTCCGATGACATCAAGAACATAATACGAACCCCAACGTATTACGGGCGGAGGGATCACGAATGTAAGATTAGAGAGATTGACTGCAGGACAGACAGATTTAAATGGTCATTTTTTCCGAGAACAATAAGAGACCAGAATTCTTTTAATCGAAATCCCCCAGGAGCCGGCTCGACATAATAAGTATTAACCTACAAGGTAGCGACTGCGCAGGGTTATACGCTTATATTTATATTTTTTATATATATATTTTTTTTGCAGGTTCCCCTTACCTTTCCCCATCCATTTGAAAAACCCTAATCCCCTCATCCCTTACCCTTTCCTCCTGGTGCTGCACCCCCTGCCACACACCTTTTTGGTGGCTTGCAGGGTATTGATGTAGATGTAGATGTAGACGGTCTGAATTCAGCAATTCACTCGCACATTGCACGTTATCGCCTGTTCTTGAAGTCGGCGGCCGTCCACACTCTCTCAGCCATGTTTGAAGATCTTGTGCCACTTAAAAACAGCAGTTTGTGACATGGTTTCATCCTTAAACATTTGACGAATCATGCCAAAGGTCTACGTACCTGATTTGGCCTGCCCAATACAAAATTAAATGGCGTCCACGGTTCAATCGTTCTCTGAATTTTGTGCCTGCAACGAGTCCCTCGACAGGGGTCTAGTAAAAGCACAACCTAGCCTGGACGAACCCTCGCAGGCGATTGGCACTCAGCACGTGTTGAAGGTCTGACTCCACCGCCGAACCTGCGCGGTGCGACAGTCACGGTAGGAAAAGTATTTCCCGATACTTGTCATACAAATATTTTAGAGGATTTAAATGGAAAGATACGTATTAAGCCAGCAACCTCCGACATAAAAAAGAAATCGTGGATGGGGGTAGCTTAGGTTCGGGCATTATTAATTGCAAGAAAGGGCATTAAGGGAAATGAAATCAAATGACATATTTGGAAGAGAGATAACATCCCTGTGGAGCGAAATAAGAATTTAGTAAGTTGTGGAAGGACTAGTTTTTAGGGTCCATTCTGAGACATTGTTAGCACGGAATTTGCCCTTAGGATTTCGTCTGATCCGTATTCTTCCTAACCCAAAAAAGGAAACGACACCCATATGTCAAGAACATTAGTATGATTTCCCGCTCGGTAACAAGAAAAATTAGTTTGATTTCCCGCTCGGTTAGGCTGGTACAGAGTTTCATTCATAAGAGAATGCAGATAAGCCAGTAGTGCTAGGGTTTTTTCATATAAAGATTGTGTTTCTTTAAGACAAATAAAAGGTGAAAACAACAAACAATCACATTTAATAAATGTAAAAATTGATCCAAGGATTTATTATTCTGTTAATTTGTATTGAGTTTCAATTTATATACCACTATTTTTCATCAAATTCATCATTCAAATCAAAATCATCAGTCATGTTAATTTTGCTGGAATTTTTTAAAAATATCTACATCTAAATACATGAAGAAAAATGGAATTTCCTTTGGAGTTACGAATTATCAGGACAGAGGCGAAAGCGAACGGAATCGAGAACAATTTTAACAATCTTTCGTCGATTTAATGCAATGGAAATCAACATTTGCCAACTCAAATTTCAGATAGGTCATTAGAGAATTCATTGCTTAACTGTTTCCATTTAGAGAAGTTTCAAAGATTTCTTTGGTAGGGAACCATATCGAACGTTCGCTTTTGTTGAGATCAAATCGAAAACTTGGGCTATTTCAACTAGAACGCTTGATGGAAGATAGTCTCATGTAATAATCAGTCTCTCTGAATAGAATTGTGTCATTAAAAACAGGTTAAATATCCATATCATGGGGGGGGAAGCAGAGCTGATGCTACATTTTTCGAGTTTGGGCTTCAGAGTGATATAATTATAGGCTTAATAATAAATATCGGCGGTTTCAGATGATTAATAAATTGAAAACTATTCATTCAGCGAGTGAGATCCTACCTCCGTTGTAAGGCCTGTTGAAAATGCGGGCACCTTATGATATTAAAAAAGATAGATATTTTGATATATTTATCTCACGGAAAACCCAAATGCTCATGGCATGCTTATATTCTAGTCCCTTTTAATGCTGGCTTTAAATTATTGGTTTCCGATAAAATCATATGTAGCAATTTTAGGTTTGGGGGGATCCAGGTTTTTGTTTCGTGATATCCTAGAATTAGGATCACAGATACCAAAAATCATTTTTTAGGATCATAAAAGTTTGCGAATTAAAGACATTCAGCCCACCCTCTATATTTGGCGGATTGTCTCACTGTGTTTATATTACAGTGCCAGGAAAGCAACCAAAAGGATTTCTTTCTGCGGCTTAAGTATTCCTTTGAACACATATAATTTTCTATTACATTTATTGAGCTCATATGAAAAAATAAAAAAAATAAGGAAAAATAAGTCAGCGGGACCAGACAACATATCAATTGATGTTTGAAAGCTGGCTGATCCCGTAATACAAGTGGTTGTAGTTCCCATCTGTAAAATCTACTCAACGCAACATTTCAAAACGATGGCTAACTTAATCAGTATCATATTGCTCCCCAATTTGGTCCACCCCATCCTCAGCTAGTCTTAGGTCCCGCGATTGCATCTCTCACTTTTTTGCCAAAATAGTCAAACACCGAGTCCCACATTTCCGCAATATGTCCTCAAATACTGTTCTGTCTCCTTTATCTATTTCTAGTCCCCAAAACCACAGACTTAAAGCTGATCTAAAACTCCTCCACAACACCCTAAACTCGACTATTGATTGCCCTCAACTGCTCTCTCTCTCTTCAAATTCAGGATACCAATTCGATCTACCTCCTCTCCCCAGTTTCATAAGCGAAGGAACTAAACCTCTTCCTCACTGAAGTCGCTCGCCTCCCTCTCCATTCACCAGCGCCATCCTTCGCCAGGAACCGAAGGAAAAGGTAGGTTCTCTTCGCGTTGCGAGCACAAAGGAGGTGCACTAAGTGTTTATTCTTTTTATATCGTATTTTTGTATTTTATTCTTTTTATAATTACCATTCAACCAAATACAATAATTTGTACAGGTTTGGTCCTAGATAAAACTTTTAATGGTTACCGGTTATCAAAAATAGAAATATCTCATTTTATACCATGACTTCTGCAATTCATTTACTTAATTAACATATAAACTGAAATTAATTTTAGGAGAACACCGTCTGGATATAGTTTTTACATGATACATTAAGCTGGACGCCTCTATCTTGAACCATGCCCCCGAAATTCAAAAAAATTGAATAAAGGGCGTCTAGTCTGAAAGGTGATAAAGTAACGACGGATCTCTTATTATAAATGGTAATGTTTCGGCAAGGCTTTAAAGAAATATACATTACAAATAGGACGACCTCAGCGGATTCACCTTTAGTTGCCCCCCTAAGCACCAGAAAAATTACTTAGATTTTGAACAAGAGTTTTGATAATGCAATTTGCGATTCGTTTTCAAAGCCCATGACTATTGCGGCCAGGACGAGAAATATCATTTGTATTTAGCAATCGCTAATACGACAAGACAATGAATTTCAACGTCATCTTATTTGTCTCTCTGTTTTGTAAAATTCTGAAGGCAGTCATTTTTATGAACGTTATTGTAACCAGCGGCTTGTAAAGCTGTAGATGTAGAGAAAATGGAAATAGATATTCGAAAATTCTGTGAACGCCATCATTTAAGTCTAGCATATCAAATTAATATGCATGTAGCAAAGACGGAGTAGCAAAGAAGAAGAATAACTTCTTAGTGTACTGAATCCTCTTGTGCGTAAGCACATGTTTATATGTGCGTGTGTGTGTTTGCGTATTCATACACACACACACCCACAAAAACTTATAATGTAAATACAGAAGCGAGATGGCGCTAGCGAAGAAAAACACATAGAAAAATACAAAAGAAACACATTTCCGAATTTCCGGTGGCCATACCACCTTCCTCTAGGGATAGAAGGAACTCACTAAGAGTTCCTTCTTTCCCTCGAGGAAGGTGGTTTAGCCATCGGAAATCCAGAAAACGTGTGAGTTGTATTTGTGTTTAATTCTCTGCACTGTTCTTCTTCACACAAACATGCTGGATTTGTTTTTTTAATGGCTGTGCGCCGATTAAACCCGCTCGCCTTGCAAGTTGAAGAGAAGTCGAAGCCCCCTACTCCGTTGGAGGTCCACCTCTTTACGTAAGAGTCGCTGGGCCTCACATCCAAAGAGATGGTGGCGATCCAATTTGAATGCATTCGCCATTTGATATTCTTGAAGCTGGCAATCGAAGCTGAAAGGACTAGGATTTAAAACATATTCCGCGGAACCTACCGTTTCCGTCCTTCAGTGACCAGAGGACGACAACTACTATTAACTAGACTTCCGGCAGCCCTTATACTGCCAGGGTTTTTTGCCTCATCGTGAAGACCCCATTGTAAGACATAATAAGCGAGCTCGAACGTTTTGGTAAAATCCATCGCTCGTGGGAGAACCGGTGGGAAGAAGACAAGATGGCGCGTGTGCTTACGGGCACCAGGGTGGTGCGGATGACGATCGAGAGAAATATCCCCTCGCATCTCCTCATCGGCTGCAACAGGGCCATCATCATCTATGAGGATCAGCACCGTACTTGCGCCCGCTGCAGAAGGCCACGAGCGCAAGACCTGCCCTCGGAATCAGGGAGGGAAGAGCTATGCGGAGGTGATAGCTATGGCTTTCAACCCGATCCCCGGCCCCCTGGGAGATAGACGAGCCCGAGGTGGCCGTAGAGGAGAGAGCGCGGTCTCTGCTACTTATCGAGGGTGCGGTCCAGACTGCTCCCGTCGGTCCCCCGCGTCCCCCTCCACTTAGAGAGAAATATCAGCGAGAGCGAAAATCGTCAACGGATGAAAGGGATCCGAAAAAGAAGAGGACAGACGCGCCCAAGTTCCAGGTCTCGAATACCGATATACAAGTAGCTCACGTACCTACAACCTCGTCGAATCTCACACGAACTCCCCGCCCCCGTCTCCGTGACCCCGTCAAATGAGGAGGACTCATCTTTCCACCCCCCGCCCCCTTCCCCGGCTCACGTCGTCGACGCCCTCTCCTCGCAATCCTTGCATCTCGGGCTTCAAACACCCCGAGGACCTCTGGTGACAGGTGAGGAGGATACATTTTTCTGCGGTTGTTTCCGGTCCCCATCAACTCGCCGCCAGACCCCTTTATCATTGACAATAAAGGAAGCGTCACCGACCCTGGAAGTTGACATACAAATTTCCCGGCGTCAAAAATCCCAGATTACCCATCGTTCTTCTCCATTGAGGACAGTCAAGGTGTCGATGATCTTCCCAGCGCTCCTTTGGGGCGGATCACATCGAACTATCTTTCCTTGTTTTTCTCGACCACACCTCTTCAACAGATGTCCCCCAGTCCACCACTCTGATCCCCTCCGAACCCACTACCCCGTGACGGCCCCCATCGGTGCCCTCTCGAAGAAGGCCCCGCGAGGAACGCTGCCGAATCACCCGCTCTTCGTGGACACTACGGCTAGCTCTTTCGACGATGTCGGGGGAAGGGATGCGGCGAAACACCGCGCCCTCGCTCGTCGACCCGTCGGACGAGGCGCCCCGGGAAGCGGCGAAGCACTCGTCGCCCGTGGTCGAGTCGCGACCGGAGCGAGGTTAGTCACGATAAATACTCTGGTACGTGATGCCTGGTGCCTACCCGCTGCCGGACACACTTCGCCCGTGGTTGAAGAGTTTGTTTATGCAGAAATACTGGTCTATCACTGATACTTTCAACCCTACCATCGATAATAGCTTACAATACATAATGTTCCATTGCTAATTAAAATCTCACTCCTATTTTCTGTGGACCTTACTTTTCTTCCAATTTTGCACAGTATCAATTGTCATATATACATGTATATATATGAGAATAGTTTGGATGTTGCAACATTTGAAAGCTGCATAGCTTTGCTCCTCAACCGCACCTCGGGAACAGGGAGCAGGTGCATTATCGGCGAATATACGGATGCCTTCGTTGATCATACCGCTCCGTTTCTTTTTCAGAGCATCAACCAATTTCTTCAGTAGCTTGCAGTAATAGGTTTCAGTGATGGTGCGACCCTTTTTCAGGTAATCTGTAAAATGATTCTGAGTTAGTCTTATAAAGTAGACGGAATGGCCGTTTCTGAAGACTTCGGCAACTTAGTCTTCTTGTGAGTGGTGAGTGACGGTGCTTCCACTCCTTTCTCAACTCAAATTAGTGGTAAAAATAAGGTAATAATACAGGGTTCGTCCGGAAAATAAGTGTACTGAGCTCAGGAAAAAAAAATTATTACACTTTTACATATCTTAAGCTAATGTTCCTCAAAATAGGACCCTTGTGAGTCGATACACTTGTTCCAGCGGCATTCCCATTCCTGGAACGCTCCCGCGAAGGCATCATCGAGAACCTCTCGAAGACACGTCGTCACGGCCTCTTTGACGGCGTCCAAAGTCCCGTATCGCGTTCCTTTCAAACTCCTCTTTATCTTCGGGAACAGAAAGAAGTCCGGTGGTGCCAAGTCCGGGCTGTAGGGCGGGTGCGGCAGCGTTGCCACGCCGTGCTTGGCCAAGAAGTCCGACACGACAAGCGCGGTGTGAGACGGCGCATTGTCGTGATGCAGCCGCCAGATGTTTTTGATCGCTGGCCGGACGCGGGCGACTCGTTTTCCAAGCCTGTCGAGCATTACACTGCTCTGCTATCATCCGAACACTAAGACGACGATCAGAGTTCAGTACATCGCGAACTTTTCGCATATTTTCGTCGGTGAGTGTCGTTGATGGGCGTCCAGGCCGTGGTTTGTCGTCGACCTCTTCTCTGCCCTCCACGAACATCTTGTGCCACCGAAAGATCATGTTTCTGGACATCGCTGACTCCCCGTAAGCCTGGTTAATCATACCGACAGTTTCGGTAGACGATTTCCCAAGCTTTACCGCAAATTTGATGGAATAACGCTGCTCCAAAAACTTCGGCATCGCGTTCCATGACGTGGGTCGAGCGTGGAGGTTCGCGTTAACAGAGCTCCTCACTACACCACAGCTCAGAGCCGACTGCCTTTTTCAGCGTCGCTTGCCAACATACCCCCCTCAAATCGCAGTCCGTCAGAGCGGTGCTGGGCGCGCCTGGAGCGGCGGGAAAAAATAAGTACACTTATTTTCCGGACGGACCCTGTAGTTGTAATGCAAGTTTCACTTGTATCTCAATAGAAAGAACAGATCTCTTTCTGTAAATCTCCGTCATAAGCAATACTTAACGACAATGTAGTGACTCCCGCAGAGAGAGTTGTGGCCTCAGGTTTTTCGATATCCAGGAAATGGTACGTTTTCATGTTGTGCCACACATACTCCTAAATGAACCAATCCATAGATATATATATATATACATCGCGAGAAACCTATTCAAATATCTCGTGAGAATCATTTTGTAGTATCCTCGTAATCCTCCCTATACTCCAGGCATAGCCCTATGTGCCATTTTTCTGTCCTCCAGTCGGAATGACTAGACTAGATTGCGTTTTTATTTCCACAAGCAGTGGTGGAGGCCGTGTTGGAGATTTCGAAAGACCTATCAAGAAATGGCTTCCAGTATATCATCGAAGACAGTAAAAGGTTGGTCAAATTTCATGTCATTAAATGTAGATTATTTCGAGAAAGGCTATAAAAATTAAAAAGTTGTTAAATAGCATGTTTTTAAAAAATAATGAACTTTTTTAGTTAAAAAGGCCACGGAATATGATTTAATAAGAAACTTGCTGTAGAGACATCGATTTTAATTCTGAAATGTAATGGAAATTCAAGTATATATTCACAGAATAGTCTATCTAGGAAAGGTTTCAAAGTTACTTGACCCTCTCCACAATGAATAAATAAAATATAACATATTCAGAGCAAACCAAGTGACCAAGTGCAGCGTGTCTCTCTCTAGCGTCAAACCTAATATTTTGCAAGTTTCGTCACAAAATACTAATGACCAAGGAAGATTCGCATACGAATTTGGTAATTCTAGCCTTGGAGCCATTGAAAGTACGAAAGTTGAATAAACAGTGTAAATTGCTCGAAGTGTAGGGCTAACACACAGAGGAGATGTAACCCCGGATTGACGGTTGTAGACGAATCCATACATATGAGTTAATGTAGAAAAAGACACATTTGCTTGTACACTTCTGAATAAAGGTAAACGATTGTCATTAGTACAACTATATTCAATTACTATACCTATAACTTAAGGAAACAATACGAGTGAGAATATGAAATGCACTGACATTAAATGGTACCAAGCCTTTGCAAGTAATTACCATTATAATGCCTTGTAGCCTAGTTGATAAAAATAACTGGGGAGATATGTTGTCCCATGAAGTGAAAGCATGTTGTGCTATCAGAACTTATCGATGCATTTGCATTTACAGCGCCCACTGATTTCATCAGAGAGCGGTTTTACATATCAGAGTGTTAAAATTGGAGGTAGAATAGCGTTACAAATAGCAGTAGGGCCCACTTCTGTATACTATGAGCAAACAGTGCATGGAGGACACGCAGCAATGGCAACGTAAATTATTTCTCGCGTATTCTCATCCAATACACTCCTTCTCGTCAAATAGTCTTGGCTGCCAGAAAGAAAACATTAGGTATTCATCCACCTATACAAATTACAAACTGAATTCCCTAAGAACAATACAATTCTGAACATCCCCGTATTTTTTCGAAAATATTTTACAAATAGACCATTTTTACCTGATGTTTATCGCTATATGCTTTACTGCAAAATTAAAAAGAATGGCACTCCAAACTGATTCAACCTTGAACTTGGACTTTGATATGATTTTGTGGTATCAGGCATATTTTACATCGCATTTCATTCATTCTTGAGGGGATGAAGCAAATGTCAATATAAAAGCGCCTATCGCGAAGAATATTCCCTCATTTGAAATATATTTTTGGTCAACTTCGACAAAGAGTTTCTGGAAATACGTGCATTCAATGTGGCTACCACTGAAGGAAACGTTTAAAGATTCTAAATTAAGTTCATTGTTGAATC
Organism: Hetaerina americana; assembly: GCF_022747635.1. Lineage (NCBI taxonomy): Eukaryota > Metazoa > Arthropoda > Insecta > Odonata > Calopterygidae > Hetaerina > Hetaerina americana. The sequence goes on along the minus strand of NW_027286719.1, from coordinate 4,040,867 downwards.
TCTTTGCTTTAAAAATATCCAAGAGCTTCATGTTTGGGTAGTCTTACTTTATAATCTTATGAAATAACTCAAGAATTCATTTTTGCTGCTAATTATATGCTGAACTGGAAATCAATTGGAAGACAAATGTGCTCCATTATTGTCATTATCCATCCTCTTCTTAATCACCTTAAATGGTATAGTAATATTGTATAAATTTACTCCCTACTGATACTATACGTATGCATTCAATCATACATATTGTTTCGAACAATTTAGCTCTCGGTTGTTTTACTTGAGCAGACACCCTTGTGTATGATAACTGCAAGGGAGAAATTCTGCGAGTCAGGAGAACTAATCAAGCAATTAAATTTCGATATTTGGCTTTCAATCCCATCAAGCTGGATTCGTTATATCCCTATAATAAAATCATGGGTAAAAATAGTTTCGCAAGACTTTGATACCCGTAATTTTACCTTTGAGTGCGTATTTTATGACGTCATCATCCATTAAATACGAGCACATTATCAGAGAGTCATAAAAATTTCTATTAAGATTTTTTATAAAAAAATAAACGCAAAACGGCTGATGGAAATGTAATCTTATCAGAGATTTGAGTCGAGATTATACGTAATATATAAGACGTAGCACAACACCATTAGAGACGCACACCAACCTTCCAAAAGTCCAAAGATGAACTTCAACGCCGCTGCAGTTTTTTTATTCCTGGTAAATCTTACCTCTTTTGGCTTAGATACACCAGGGCGCTGTCTGTAGCGGTTCATTTGGAAGAGCGTTTTTTTTAGCTCGTTTAAGTACTCTTGTGTATCAATGAACTAATTTTATTAAGTGGCCACATTCCTGTTTAAGTAACAAAAATATTTTGGAATAGTTGAGAAATATTTGATTAGTTCAGATAAATTTTGTGATAAAGAGGTTTGCGGCCAAGACTCGTGAGGGGCGTTTGCCAAATAAAAGACATTTGCGCATCCAAATACCGTTTTTCCATCAATAGATGGATATTTACAAAAGGTATGCAAGCTGCGGATGCACTTAGCGTCCGGTTAATAGCCGCTAAATTCCCCTTTTTTAACTCCCGAGATGGCAGGTCCCTTACCGTAATGTACCGCAACCACAGTTGAAAACAATATTGAGTATTGTATTGCTAAGGCCATTGTAGTGATGACATTATTTTCCGTTCTCTAGGCTTTTGAGGGAGCCATTGCTGTTGTAGGGTGAGTAGCATTAGAACACTACCACTTGTGACCTCCCTATAAGTTATATTCTTGAGATAAATTACATTTTAATGTGACGTTCCACTTTTGCTCCAGCCTCGATTCGAGTTACACTCACCGTGGTCTCAACGCACGCCGTGACGACAGCTTCATTGACGCAACTCGTTACTTCGCCCGCGGAGATGACCTGCCTGTCACCTGCCCTGCACCTACAACCAAATGGAACTCCTACAACAAATATGAGGTCACTATGTCTCATCAATAATTAATCTATGATTATTTTTTACTCTTCGTAGAAAACAGCATTCTGACTAGGAAACTATTGGCGGACCCTATAAACAAAAGTGAAAAATGCATTTAAAAATTGATTTGAGTTTTTTGCTACACCTGTTTTGTTTCTTATTATTTCTCTGCTATTCAACCATTCAAATACTTTAGAAATATAGCCTAATTATGTGCAATTAAGAATCGTTAATATTAAATTACAACTAAGACTCCTTTAAAGAATCAGCTATGGTAATTAAAAAATGAGTGTTTTTTAATGCAACAATTTCAGAGTGTAAAAATCATTCGCCTTGACTGGGATCCCAGTCAAGGCGAATGATTTTTACACTCTGAAATTGTTGCATTGAACTGCACATTAGCGGATGACTCCGTTAAAAGTTACTGCTGCGGCATCTCCCGCAGTTTCTTTGGAATTTGAGTGTTTTTTGTTTCAATTCCCGTCATCAATAATGGAAATGTTGGTAACATTTTATCGCTGAAGAACATTTTATCATTTTATAATATTTCAGTTGGGATGAAAACCAAACTAACGGTAGTGAAAGTGTTTGCAAGCTCGCGGAGGCAAATGATTTTCAATATGGCATCATTTAAGTGGATAACCCAATTAAGGCTAAGTAGTGTGTACTAGGTGACTGATATTTTTGACGTGCTCTACCCTGAAAAGGCAGACTTCAGACAGCATATAAAACTCGCAGTATGCAACTTCTCACTCTGAAATAACTCCCCCGCCGTAACTCCTAATTGCATGATTTTATTGAGCAAGTGAAAACTGACTCGGAAAGTAGTGACAGGTTTCGTCTCATTACAGATTGGATCACCAAATCTTTCATTAGCACTATACGATTCACTCACAAAGAAAGGATTTGGCGTCCAAAAATTTTGTTTCTTTCGAGAAGCAGAGCTTTGCTAATGGAAAAATCACATGATTTGGGCATCGATGGAGTCAATGAAGTGAATTCAATGAGGTCACTTGCGTCTGCGTTCAAAATTTATTCACAACATGAGGGTTTTTCATTACACCTAAGGTTATATTTCACGATAAAAAATCATATTGCTTGCGATTTTGGCTTATTCAATTTGAGTTGCTGAGTTATTTTCCAGTTGTTCTTGTACTTTTGAAGCCACACCGTGGGGAGATTTGTAAGGGATTCCCTAAACCTTCCGCCCAGGATTTAAACCCTACACCCTTGTACCACTAGCCGATTGCTTTACTCACTAAGGCTATTATTTATGCTTTCTAGGGTTCTGGATTTTATTGATTGATGGTGGATTTTATTTATATGCAAAATTGTGAGTAGCAGTGGTCTTTCAAGAGATAATGAATACCTTTGGGACTATGCTCTTGAATTAAACCATGCAAAGTAATGCGCTCCGAAAGTGGTGATCAATAAGAATTCTCTTCACCCCATCAATGTCACAATAATAAAGATGTTACGAGAATTTAGACCAAGATGCCAAGAGATAATTAATCGTTTATCAACAAAAAACTACTCTAAGATGGATAGCTAAAAATAATGTTGTACGAGTATAATTGAGATTTCAGGTGGATTCAGTAAACTGGGCCAGTAATCCAGCAGCAGTGTTATAACATTTATTTTAGCCCCAGTTTTTATCACAAGTGGCTGATAATATATATTGGCGATGAAGATCAGTGACCAGAGTAAAATTTACAACAATGACGACTGACGAGGAAAAAATGGTCGATAAAAATTGATGAACGAAGGATTGAGCAGAAAATAGAGTACGAAATAACAAATACAAAGGCTTCCAGATCAAACCCTAGTCCTCTAGTATGCAAATCTACATTGCTATGCATGAATTTTATTTTATGAAGCCTGTTGATATGGTCCCTTTATTTTTTGAGTAGCCAGGCAAGTACGGAGAAACAAATTGGACGTTACCTAAATGAAGTTAGCCTACTCGCTATGTGTGATAATCACATAATATAAAATGTTAGCTTGCTAGGTTAATACACGCCTCGTGTAAACCCAGCCACAGAGAATGAAATATGGTACACATCCTCCCCATGAACATCAGTATTTTAATCATGAAATGTTTATACTGCCGCCCACAAATCTTCTCTATTTCCTTCTCCCTCGTAGCTTTTTGTTTTACGTCTTTCATAGTATTCCCTGAGTACTTGTTTTTATTCTCCCTCGTTGGGTCTTCCCTTTAATATTTCATTCTATTATGTTTCAAAAGAAATCCATTTTGTCTCAAGGTGTGTCCCATTCATGTAGTTATTTTTGCCGATATGTTCTCCACATGGGTTTCCTTCTTTTATTCTCCTCTACACTTCCTTTCTCCTCGTTCTTCCCTTTGCCCATTTAATTTTCAGCTCTCTCCTCTAACAATATATGTTTTAAAGATTTCTATTCTTCGCTGGTCTACTTATCCAATGTTCCACTTATATGGGCCGCAGAATGCTATGTTTCATGCGCTCGTGTTAGTGAATTGCATCCTCGATTGTCATCTCAGCTTCTTTGAACGCAGCCGTTGCCTCTTTTTCATGAACGCCTTCTCAGCTTCAACTATTCTTCGATTGATATCTCCTTTGAACTTTTTCCATCCCAAGCTACTCTCAGCTAGTTTATGGATTGCTCGAGTTTTAATCCTCAAATTAGGATATCCGCCTCCAGACCTGTTCTTTCACACGAAAGGATTTTAGTTTTCTTTTTTTCTGACGCTCATATTTTGTTTCCGAATTACTTAGTAGATAGCTTTCAGAGTAACTTGCAGGTCCTCTCAAGTTTCTCCAACAACCTTGATGTCATCTAAGAACTGCCGAATTTTGATTTCTTCGCCATTCACCTTGAATCCACTGATGACCAGATTTTGTGTTTCTTTCATTGTCTCCTCTAGATGGGCGTCGACAGTGCTGTCGAGAGCATGCACCCTTGTCTTAATCCTTTGATTATTTTGCATTTTATTATTCCCCAGAGTTTTATTAGCATAGTATCTTTTGAGTCTTGTAGCGGTGATTGATCACTCTTCTGTCGTTGTAGACTATTGCAAGAGTCTTACAGAAAATAACTTAAACTAAATATACCATGTGACATTCTCGAAGACCTTTTTCCAGGCCACGCATATCACATATTTAGGATGGTTGACCCGTACCATTTTGTTCACCTATACTCACGAGCCGAATGATGATTTCTTGCTCCATTCCCTTTTTCCTGAATCCCCTCTCCATGTTTTCATTGATTTCCTCGTAGCAGCTCACTACTTCTGCAGGATTTCTCTCTAACTTTCTCGTAAGCGTTCTCTTATACCATGGCCAGCACGATTTTACTATTGCTGCCCAAGCTTTCTTGAATAAGTATGATGCCAATCCCTGATATCTTTTGGTCATCTTCCGAGTACCTGACCCTGTATCTGTCGCTCTAGAATTCGCTCTATTCACTCTCCTGTGGCCTACTTGTACTCTCGTAAGACTGTGTTCGGTAACTTCTTATAAAGGGTTTTCCTCGGTTTCATTTCTTCGATTCGAATATTTTCTTCTTACCTCAATAAGTTCTCTTATTTGATCTGCTTTCTATGGTCACTTAGCCGCTTTCTCCAGTAATTCATCCGCTACTCCGGTTGTTACATATTTTTTATTTCCTTTCATCATCCTTCTTAGCTTGCTTCATTTATTCTTTTTATTTTCCTGACGATGTTCGCGGTGAGCTTTTCTCTTACTCTCTTTTCTTCCAGTATCTTTGTGTTCCATCTGGATTCCTTCTTCACTTTCTTCGCCTTCTTGTAATGCTGTCAATGACCACCAGTTTGTGAACGCTATTTAATATCTGCGCCGAGGTAATTTTCGCATCGCTTACCTTGGCTCTTAGACCTCGTTCCATTGATTGATGCTGCCTGTGGCTTTGCTTTATATGCAGAAATGTGAGTAGCAATAGCCATTCAAGAGGGAGTGGAAATATTTGGAACTTTACTCTTCCATTAAACCATGTAAAGTAATAAGCTCAAAAAGGCCGTCTGGTGTGGTCAACAATAGTACACTTTACCCCATTAATGTTCAACTTATAAAGATTAAATGCGAATTTGGACTAAGTCTCGTTCCTACTAGGGTACAAGTAGTCTACTTGGTATCTGGCCATGTCCCCCGCTTATTTCCACATGTATCGTCTTCTCCGATATTGTTCAAATTGGGCGTTAGCCACAGCCATCTAATTCTCGTTCCAGAATCCGGCAATCTTTCTCCCGCGGCGTTTCCCAATCCGAACAGATTCACTCTGCTTCCCTCTCGGCCCTCAGCGAACACAGTGTTTCAGTCTCCCATCACGTCTACGTCCTCCTTCCATTTCACTCCTCTCCCTTCGTCTTCTACGCCTGAACCTCTTCCAATTGTTCATATCTTTTATTCCGTCTTTGGAATGTTTAGACGTCGGCATGTGAACCTGGAATATCACTATGTCTCTAGGCTCTCTCTCTAACTTTATCGTCAGAGTTCTCTTATGTCATAACCATCACGACATTTTACCTATTTTTGCACAGTCTGCCTTGATTACGCATGATGCCCACCCCTGCTATATTTGGCCATCTTCCGAGTATGTGACCCCTGTATCTGTCGCTCTAGAAGTCGTCGGCCCCGACCGACTTAACCTTGCTCATTCCTATAACATCCATCGCCAGCCTTTCCATCTTCGTTTTACCATGTCTCAACTTTCCGCACGCTGTCAATGGCCTACCGCTATCACATCATCAGTATTTCCCCGCCTCTCCTGATGTTTCTTCCCCGTGGCCCTCGCCCGGAAATCCGATGGCGAGGCTATTTCATTTCTGGAATATTTTACCGGCAGGAATGCTCTCACGTCATATTTGAAAGCAAGGCTGAAACTTCTAAGGAGATTAACGTAGTGGTTTCCCATTTCCGTGCACATCACAGTGCTATGGCCGATTCCATGACTTACCCTCTCGCCCGCAGTTGCGGCAGTTGATACTGGACCGATAATATTGGCATAAGGTATCAATGCCTTAACGTGAAACTACTGCTTTCACCGATAGAGCAGAAAATATTTTGGTGTTTGAGGCACATTTTCCGTTGCCTCATTCCAAAAAAACCTGAAAGTTTTTTGTACCTCAGGATGATTCAGCTCCGTAGTCGGACTAGCTACCCCTTGACTACCCCTACGCAATGGTGGTTCAGTGGGATTACTCATGTGGAAACGTTAATCCCTGTAGCATGGAACATATGTACGGTTTCCTGCTACTTTTACCATTGTATTCTTTCGTTTCCATATTTCGAGGCAAAAAGGACGGGAAAATGGAGCATGTAGCAGACCATCTCTGGTGATAATCAGACCTCCGAGTGACACACGGAGCCATTGCAGTAAAAATACTCCCTCTCTTACGCAAAGGAGACTGCTCAATTTAATGATCGCGTTTTAGGCCACGCCCTACGTGCAAGAAGTAACGTCGAATCAAATTACAATTTTAGTATACTTGATGGATTGGTTTGGATATTAATGTGGGAGTAAGATATTAAGAATATTTAGTTTTTGTGAAAGAGGACGAAGATATGTTAGTTGAATTATATCTTGGTCAGTTTCCTTTTTTTACTCTTGAAGTTTCTCCAGTATGTATTTTTTCATAGAGGAAGAATTGCTATTCATGTATAGAAGTTCCTTACATGATGTATCTGCTGTCGATTTAATATTAATGCATTGCTTCTCTCCTCTGTCATTGACGAGAAGGAACGAAAAGTATTCGATCGGGTTTCTACCAGAGAATTGCGGCTCGTATTTATTTATTCATATCAGAAAATTTCGATAATTCGTTACGACAAGGACAGCAATATCGTATCTTATTTTATTTTGCAAGTTTTCATCCAGTTTTCTAGTGTTTACAAACTTTTGTTACAATTTTCAGTAATCTTTCCTTTTAGATCTCCGAGAAAGTATCGGCTTTCAGCTGATATATTGTCTGCATTCCGACTCAAATTTTAAATTTAAAGTGTTATCAAAGCTAAATAGAATGTCAGTCAGACTAAATCTTCTCCTTCGTCACCCCTTTACAAAACTACGAGGGTCATCCGGAAAGTAGTACCCGTTCGTGCCGCATGAAGTGCTGACGACGCGAGTAGCCGCTGGACGAGGTCAGATAGCTTCAGTGGCTTGTCTGCCTTCTCTGAGCCAAGTTGCGTGACGCTAGCATTGCCTGTGTTGTTTCTGTGATTGTTTACAATGTTTAAAAAAATTGAGAACGCCGCCAGTTGTGAAGTGAGGGCAGTGATTAAATTCCTCAATGCAAGAAACGTTCGCCCATGTGATATTCATCGCCAATTAAAGGAGATGTATGGAGACAATGTAATGGACGAGTCGTCTGTTCGGCGGTGGTGTCGCAACTTCAACATGGGGAGGGGGAACACACACGACGATGAGCGTTCGGAGAGACCGTCTGTCATTACAGACCAACTGGTGAGCTCAGTTGACGAATTCGTGAGGAACGATCGGCGCGTCACAATTGATGACATCTGTGAGCATTTTCCCAATGTTTCTCGAACAATTGTTCATGAAATTGTTAAACACCATCTGCATTATGCAAAAATTTGTGCAAGATGGGTCCCTCGCGTATCTCAATGAGCTGGCGGCGAAGGACTATGCAGCAGGAATACAGAAACTTGTCACACGTTATGACAAATGCCTTAATTTGCTTGGAGATTATGTTGAGAAGTAGTTTAAAGTATCCTCTTTCAAATAAAATTTTTTATGTTTGTTAATATTTACTTTTGTGTCTTTAATTCACGAACGGGTACTACTTTCCGGATGACCCTCGTACATCTCCTGTCGTTTTTCGGGCGTCTCCTAGTACTAAAATATGAGACGAAGCTTTTTCGAGTCAAAATTTTTCTTTAAGAAGTTCTCTAGCCGTGTCACATGAGAAAAAATATCATATTTTTAAGCTTTGGAAAATGACTTGACGGACGACGACTTTAGACATAAACCTATGCTATCTTACTGAAGAGCATTAATTAATACTTAAAGCACTTTGATAGGATCTGTAATGTTATTCCTACTACTGATACCAAAGCTATCAGTCTATACTTTTTGACATATGTTTATTTCCAATATTGTCGTGGGCATCCTATTTTGCTATCATTTAATTACAGTTCCAGGTAAGCTCTGATTGATGCAGGATAAATAATGATTGTATTAAACAGGGTACGTTGGCACTAGCCTCAAGCCTTAATAACTCATTGAGAATATCATACCACCATCAAATAATGTCAGCGCCCAGTTCCAGAATTTTCTTGATATTATTCAATCCGTTATTTGCCACTCGTTATGTATTTTTTACATTCTCTTATTTTTTCTGAGTAGTGATATTACTCGAATTTCTGACTCAAGATAGCCTATCCATTAAAAAGTACCGTTTGGACAAATAGGTCTACTATCTATTTCATTTAATGTACATGAACTTCCACAAAGTTGAGCCTGGAGCAAATGAATAATATCTACTTATTTAAATATATTTTATATCTACTACAATCTACTAAACTATTTACTTTTAAATATTATGAAAACTTCCCCTTTTTTGTTGACCAGCATTATTTTTCCCTTCATAATATTTCAGTCGATGCACCAACCTGCCTTCACGCTGTCTAGAAAGTCTTCTCTCCATCACTCACGCCCTTCCTCTCTCTACTCCGTCCTTCAAACTATCCCTCACACCCTTCAGCCTATCACAGCAATATCTCCCAACTTCATTCCAATACCTTTCAAGATTTCATACATCCTCTCTCTCTCTGCCTTTTTCATACGAACCCCGGTAACTTCCTCTCTTTGCCCATCCTATCTAAGACTTCAATGTTTCACTCACCCTGTGCCCCAAATACTTTCTCCAATATCTTACACATGCATATCTAAGGAGCTTTAATCAAGGCTCATCTATTCTCATTAAAGCCAAGGCTTCACATGCATAAAACCCAATGCTTCATAACAAAGTCTTTAATAAACTTTCTTTCACATCTTTGCTTAATGTACATGTCATAAATTCTCCTCTCTCTGCATATTCCTCTATCACTAACGCAATTTTTATCATGTTTTCCGTACTACTCGGTACTTTTTGATTTAAAATACTGCCTTAGCGTCTTAGTGCACTCCCGTTTGTACTAATTTACTATGCCATGCACTATTGTTTAAATTTGCTTCCTTCCTTCTCACTAATCTCATTAGTTTTGTTTCATGTGGATAATTGTCGCAAAATAGCTCCCGAATTGACCCTGTATAACATTATTATTAATTCCATTACTTCGCCTGTCTAACTCAGTATTGTTTGATAGTCTCTGCGATCGGGAAGTTTGAGGTTGAAGATTGTGATGAAGAGGAAAATGTCAGGCAAACAAGTAAGAGGCAGCAGTAGGATAGGAATGTTGGACAAAATGAAGGGAGGACAGAAGTAGGCAGAAGTAGAGAGAGGCCTGTTTTAGAGTAGGCTATTGGGCAGTACTTTGTTAGGAGAGACAAAATAATTATTTACACCTTGTGTCCATCTAAAACCTACCTTAACCGGTAGATTATCTTTATTATATACATATATATATATAATATAATATATATGTATAAATATGTATAAATATATGAAATTTAGCAATAATGGACAGAGACAAAAAAAGAAACGCACAAAAAAGAAAAGAAACTCAGTAAACTCACGTTTTCGAAATTTCGGCGGCCTCGACAACTTTCTCAAGGAAGAGAGGGAAGTAACTCAGTTACCAACATTTTTCTGAGTGTGTGTTTGTAGTGTGTTTATATATATATATATATATATATATATATATATATATATATATATATACATATATATATTGGGAAAATCTAATGTGTATATTGCAGAAAATAGAAATAGATTGGAGGGAAAGGAGGCTAATCCGCAACCTGTACGTCTCAGGTGCAAGGGTGCGAGTGGGGAACGGGAGTCCGGATGGAACGTGTTACCAAGAGGTGTAGGGCAGAGTTGCCCATTATCACCGTTGCTGTTCAACCTGTATGTAGAGGAAATGCTTAAAGAGGCATGGGAAGAACTGGAGGTAGGAATGAAAGAGGGCGGGGAATTCGTAAAATCAGTTAGGTTCGCTGATGACCAAGCTTTAGTTTATCAGTCAGCCAAGGGGTGGCAAGCATTGCTGAGTGAATTGGAAATTCAGAGCAACAAGTATGGGATAAGAATCAATATTAATAGAAGAAAGGTTATGCCATTTTCTAGAAAGAAAAAAGCTAAGCTAGGCATTAAAATAGGGGGCAAAAACTAGAGCAGAGAGAACAGTTTACGTATTTCGGAAGTGTTTTGGACCAATACGGCCAAAGTAGAAGGGACGTAAGGAGAAGAAATTCGCTAGGGAAAGACGCTTTCACAAGGAGGAGGGAGGCGATGACAGGGACGTTGAGTAAGGATATAAATAAAAGACTCGTAAAAACTTTGATTGGAGCGTAGCTATGTACGGCGCGGAAATGTGGTCATTGAAGCAGGAGGATAGACGTAAATTTGAGGCTTTTGAAATGTGTATGTGAAGTAGAATGGAGAAGGTGAAGCGGACCGAGAAGAAAATAAATGAGGAAGTACTTGGTATGGTGGGCGAAGAGAGGGGTTTGTTGGGAGAAATCCTATAGAGACAGGAAAAGTGGATGAAGGGGTATTGACCGGCAGTGGGATGTTGAAGACTGTAATAGAGGGGAGAATGTTAGGCAAACGAGGAAAGAGAAGGAGCAGGATATGGATGTTACCCACTGGATTACCGCGATCTATATATATATATATATATATATATATATATATATATATATATATATATATATATATATATATATATATATATATATATATATATATATATATATATATGTATATATATGTATAGATGATTTCGTCGAAGTAACACGGAAGTGTTGAATAACAAACTTGGACAGCAACAAACATAATAAGAGCACATAAATAGATAACTCACACGTTATTTCTTGATCATTTCGATGGAATTCAGTTCCGTCTTCATCGGAAGTAATGTTATATATATATATATAAATAAATATATATATATACATATATATATATATATATTTACATTTATATAATAATGGGACGGCACAATATAACACAAATAGAAAAGAATAGACACATTTAAAAGAACACTCACACGGTAAATTGTTCGAGCTTTCGGCCCTCTCAGAGGCCTTCTTCAAGAGAGACTGGAAATATGCTGTTGCTCTGGAGAGGGGAAAGAGGTATGGGCGGGGAGGGGAGGTGTGGAGGGAATGCTGGGAGGGAAATTAAATATGGCGGTTGAGGGTGGGAATTTTGAAAGAACGGAAAGCTAATATGTAGGCGGATTCACGAGTTTTCACCTCTATATTGGTGGCTGAATCAGGTAGGGATTCTAGGATGCTGAGAGCAAAACACTGGTCAAATGAAAGGTTGTGGGAATTGGCGTGTGAAGGGATAGGAAGAGAAGAGAGTGAGGCAGAATTGCAGGAGTACATGTGATTTTTCATTCGAATGGATAAGGGGGTAATGCATTCACCTATGTAAAAAGAAGTGCAATGTTTGCATGATAAAAGATAAAAAATGTTTTTTAAGAGGCAATTAGCGTGGGAACGAGGTGAGAGGGCGATGAGGGGATGCAGAGAGAGGGAAGTAGATCTAATAAGTAGACAGGTTTTACATCGGGGGCGGTTGCAAGTTGGGGAAATATTGGGAAATTTGTCACGGGGGGGCGCCAAAGGGTTGGTGGATCTCAGAAGGTTTTTGCGATTGGCAGGTCGTCTGTATGCGATTGATGGGCATTGCGGTAGTATATATATATATATATATATATATATGTATATATATATATATATATATATATATATATATATATATATATATATATATATATATATATATATATATATATACTACCGCAATAATATATATATATATTTTTTAAGGAAATCTACCGGTTAAGGTAGGTTTTTGGATGGACACAACTACCAAACAAATATTTTACATATATATATATATATACATATAAATAATTCAGTAAAGTGGAAAAATCAGGAATATCAAATGATAACCTCATCTTTTCGCAGCGAAGGATTAATCTAGCTCTGCTAAATGCTTGAAAAGAAGTTTTATTATTTTTCCATTAAACTTACGCTTGTAAGTGTTCCGGAAGGGAATTCCAAATCTTACATTAGTTCACGTGGAAACATTCATCATATGTTGTTTTTCGATTGAATCATATAGCCATTTGTGGCCCGTAGCTACGCGTTCCAATTTCATCGCCTGAATCATTGAATGCTATTTGATCTAATTTGTGCTGATGAGTAAACGTCTTCAAAGTTCATAAAGAAATATTAATAGTTGTGACACTTCATTTTTTATTTGTAATCTCTTTAATATTTCACTATATGTATTCTAACGGAGATAGGCTCAGAAAAAAAGAAATCGGCGCTTACAAAAGAGGAAATTGAGGAATTTGGGGATTCCAAGTAGAAAAAAGTCCCAGATCGAGAAATGAACAACGGATCTTTGACTTGCCGGGCCTTTCCTCTTCTGTCAATTCCATTTCTTCTTCTGTGGGTGAAAGACGTGTGGCTCCGGAGTGATATGCATGGGCAAAGAATTTGGGCATCAGGTTGCATAAAACCCATAAAACTTGCGAATTTCAATTAATCTTAGCCCTACTCTAGTAGGTAGCGTAGTGGACTGAACATCGATCAGGAAAGCCCAATGGCTGTAGCTCAAATTCCAGGTATGGAAACGTTCTTCTTTTTCTAAACCCATCATTGGAGATGATTATTTTTCATTTGTTGGTTTCCCGGTTGTTCTCGAAATAAAAACGACTCCGGTGAGCATCAATGGTATCTACTCTCCAAAAAATCTAACTACTAACAGTCCATCAGAAGGAACAAAATTATTAATAAGCACCTGCACCTTTAAACTCCCTCTGGCCGCATACGCTCTCATCACCCGTCCCAGAGGCACCCTTTACTTCAAGCATTCCTCCGTGCCCCAAATATAGGCCTATCGATCTGCTTAGAGTCTCAACGCATTTCTCGGCTTGTACAGAGCCCTTAATTCCCGCACCGGTACAAATAAACATCCAGTTTGTACTTAAACAGAATTTTTCACACCATTTAAATGGGGAAATGATCTTTTCTGAGATTAATCGTGTCAGTGCTTCCGCAATCATCATTCCCTTTATAATCTTCGACTTAACGAGGATGATTTTCGCGTTAAAGATTGCTTTCCAATCGTTTCTAACATTTCAGTAAAGAAATAACTCGTGATCTGGACGTCGTGTTTCCTTGCGTTGATGGCCTACCCATCTCATCGCTTTGCGGTATTCTCCCATTTGACTCTGTAAAGCAACACTACGAACACAGTCAAATATGGATGAGATAAGTACGAATTTGAATTACCGGGCCGAGTTAAAAATTTGAAATTGAATTAGGCTTTCAGGCCTCATCACAGGGAAACCACCATGGGCTTACCACCGTCACCATCGAAAGGGCAGACCGTTGGGGAATGCTCACGTATATGTCTACAAAGCTAGTATACTGATTTCTGGGAAGGATTAAGTTGCATCCAGAGTTCATCCAAAATGCTGCCGGCCTTCCAACCTATAGGAATGACCCTCAATTCCTCAAGCCTAAGGAATTGCTTCGGCGGCGATCACATGATAGAATACTCCCTGTTTAATATCTCTGCATTCCAGCAATAAGTTTACCGTACCATGATGGTAAATCTGATGCTACCTTACACACACACAGTGCTAGTCATTTGTGTGGGCGCAATTATCAACGCACCCGCATTATGACAATATGAAGTCTGTCCAATGAATACGCGAACTTAGGCCATTTAAAACTTTATTTTGCAAAATTTAGTACTCTCCATTCGTTACTATGCACTTATTCTATCTTCTTTTCCACGTTTAAAGCGTCCTTGGAAGTCATTGCTTATAAGGTTTTTTAGTTTGCTCGTCGTTTCTTGCTTCTTTTGTCCTAATCTTCCCAGTGATGTCCCCTCATCGCATTTTTGCATTTTCGAGAATAGGAAAAAGTCGCAGGGGTGGGATCTGGTGAATAAGGTGGATTATCATGGATCAAGGTGATTGAATATTTTGCCATAAACTGGCGAACAATCAATGCTGAACGTGCAGGTGCATTGCCATGGTGAAGGATCTATCCATCGCCTTGAGTCAAATTTGGTCGCCCACGACGAACGCGGTCTCTCAAACGCTTGAGAACTGAAAGGCAGACCTCAGCATTCACTGCATGTCCTTGGGGAAGAAATTCACGATGAGCGCCACCTTCGACATCAAAGAAAACCAGGAGCACGACTTGATTTTCGATCGGCCTTTTCTTGATTTTTTTGGTTTAATTCAATCCACTTGAAAACGGATGTTTTCCTTAAGTGCATCATCACTGTAAACAGCTGTCAGCATATCAATAATTTTTTGAAAACTATTACCACACTTCACCAAAAACTTGATGTTGATTCGTTGCTCCGTGATTTCGTCAATTACCATTTTCGACGAACAGTAAAAACAAGGACGACAGAAACTAACATAACTGTCACCATACGCACAGCTCGACGATCCGCCAAGCGTAGACGGCTCATCGGGTCTCAGGCAACTAGCGCTGCTAGTGGGCGGAGGTATAGCCCACGTCATGGACGCTAGATAGCACCAGTTCGCGTATTTCTTGGGCAGAACTATTACGTGGTTCAAAATGAAAATCCCTCACCCAAATTAAATACAGAAGTTGTGATGGAGACATTTAACCTATCTACTTAGAAAATAGCCCTATTCGCCAGTGATCGAAGGACGGGAGTTTGCAGTTTTTATTGGTCATGATTAAATAATGCTTTCTCTGCAAAAAAATCATTAAACTCCAGATATTAATGTAGAGCAACGACAACACTAACCTCCAAAATCTCAAAACTCCTATGCATAACTCACCAGCCCTATACAGCCATCATTCAAATTTCGTATACTTTGTTCTCCGTCGCTTTTCCTTCCGCTCAAGAAGACCTATGGAAAAATTATTTTAAGTCCACTCGAGTTCACTACGAAGAGCGAAATCTTGAACAAAGCTCACCTTTGAGAGATGTTTGGAATGAGAAAATATTTCTCCCTACGGACTAAAACTTCCATCTCCTACAAGAGATCAAAGGTTCCCCGTCGCAACTCACCACCAGGGGCGATTATGGCAGTCATCACGTGCCACCAATCATCGTCATCGTCCTCTCTCGCTCACATCCACATCGTATCCGTGGGCTTAAAAATGGCAGTCAAGGAGGAAATCGCATCCACGCCAGTAGAGATGGAGGTAAACAATTCACCCTACCGGAGAATATTTGGCTGGCACGAGGACCTCTGCCTGATCACACAAATTTCGTGTCGCACCAGCACAGTAGGTCTCATGCGTAGCGACCCTAGCCTGCTTCTTGGCGTGCATCGCCTGGTACCGTCATCCTACAGGACCTCAACCCGAGGAAGACAATTGAATCAAATGTGATACAGTTCGAAGTTCACTGGATTCGCCCTACGAAGTTCTCTTTCCTGTTCTTCGGGGGAGAGAAAAATTCTGCGGCGTGGGGATTAGAAGACAAAGATAATCCTTCTCAATCTACCGGCTGAAATCACCTTTCATCCTTCTGGAAACTAAAGCGCTCCTTCCAATAGTATCTCCACCCGAGGTAGGCGTTGAGTCTCCGTCGCGTCAACGCCCAACGCACCACAGGGCCGGAAAATTGGAAGATCGAAGAATGAAACTTCAGTAAGATTGCAATCGCCATAATGCATGGGATTTTTCATTTTGTAAATATAAACTTTACATTCATTTTAACGATTCCTCATCAATGTCAGCCCTCGGAAAGGTCCACATTTTCTTTTTGTTTACGATCCAGAGGAGTTCTCCTGATACAGCGAGGCTCCATGGAGCCTTCACAAATGAACGCACAGCTATATAAACTCATCTCCCTTGACCGGATATGTCAGTCTCTTCCTCCGTACTCAGTTGCGCGGTTTCTATGGGATTCTTTTGGACATGGCCGGACGCCAAACCCTCTGAAATGCATCGGGAGGCTGAAAAAAGAAGTGACCCAAACACTCTACGTTAATATATTCTTTCTTTGCCTGACAACATTTATATTCTTAATGCAATGTACTTCAAGTTAAATAATAACGATTACATGAGATTAACTGATTTTTTCCTTCGTCCTTTTTTCCTCCGAACAGAATACCGTTGATATACCGGTAACAGATGATGCATGTCAAAACAGGTCAATGAGTTGCTTCGATTGCTATAGCCTTATCCTATGCCAGGAATTTAACGGTAACTATAAACCGTTAAGTTGCATGAAATGCCCTGATTCCTGTGATCCTGACACAAACACATGCGTCGAGGGTCGACCCCTACAGTGCCTACCGCATAAGCCTTGCACCAGTTCAGGGTAAGGATATTTTCCAATTTTCTTTTACATCTGTAGGTAACTGTGTCAGAGAATAACCTTTGAAATTTATATCGTCCTTCCATAGTTCCTTTCCATATCCATTGGATTGCACCAAGTACTTCAACTGCACGCCGGACTATGATGGGCTGAAACTTACAATTGGAACTTGCGGAGAAGATGAAGTGTACAAGACGGACGTCGACAATGGGACAGGAGCATGTGTGCCAAGGGAATACCCAAAGGAATGCGTCACTGTCACTTGTGATCAAGGCCAGTCCATTTTGCCTTATCCAAATGACGCTCGCTTTTACGTGGTTTGTACGAGAGCCTACGAACCACCCTTTGTGTTCCGATGCGAGGACGGCCTAATATTTGACAGTCACAACAAAACCTGTGGTTACCCTTCTATGTGAATTATTTTGATGGTAAGTTATAATATGAAATCAGAGGGAATAGAATCCGGAAAAAGTAAAAAACGCCACATTCAAATAAATTCTTATGTGTTAGACTTAAAATTTGTGTCAAAAAAAATCAAAATATTAACGAGTAGTTCAACTAATATATGCACAGATGTGTCATCATCGGTCGTCCAATCCTATGATTGGTTGACACTGCAGCCCTCCATCCTACCCTATCTGATTCTAATTGGCTTACTTCCGAGTATTTTTTGCAATGTACTTTCTTTCATTATGTCTTCAATGTATGCCTTTGCCTTCCTTTAGGGGTTTGCCCTCTATTTGTCCATATTCTTCACGAATACATTGTGCCTCAGGGTGTGGCCAATCCATCCGGTTCTTCTTTTTTCTATGTATTCCATAAGGTCCGCTCTTCGTCTGTTCTTCTGTATACTTCTTAATTTCTTATTTTGTCCGTCCATTTTATCTTAAGCATCCTCCTCAAGCACCAGGTTTCAAAGGCTTCTAGTCTTTTCTGGTCTACTTTTCCGATGGTCCATGGTTTTGATCCATTGAGTGCCACGCTCCATGCGAATTTTTCACTTATTTTCTCCTCGTTTGTAGTTCTATCTTCTTTGAACACAGCAGTTGTATTTTCATTGTGAATGCTTCTTTGCTTGAGCTATTCTTCCATTGATGTCTGTAGTGCTTCTTCCGTCCCATCTGATGGTACTTCCGAGATAGTAGAAGGATTCCACTTGCTCTAATTTTTGCCCTTTCCGTGTGACTACTCTACTCCGCTTCTCTCTTCCACATACTAGGAATTTAGTCTTCGTCTTGTTTATATTCATATTCTATCTTTGTAGAACATGATCCAAAACATTCAGTGACCTTTGAAGATACTCCTGCTTTTCTGCCATCATTTTAATATCGTCGGCGAAGCGTAGCATGTTTATATCTTCTCCATTGACCCTAATTCCGTTTAATCCGATGCCTTGTGCTCCTCTTATTGCCTACTCCAGGTACATGTTGAACAATTCAGATGAGAGGTTGTATTCTTGTCTTACCCCTTTGTTAATTTTAGCCTCAAGATGACTTCCATCTCTCATTCGCATTGTGGCTACCAGCTTCGTGCGTAGCTGATAGATTATTCTTTTATCGCTTCAATCTATTCAGTGTTTTTCCAGTAGCCCAAACATCTTATTGCATTTTACATTGTTTTCTTGTTCTCACATTGCTTTCCCCAAGTCCACGAGCATACAGTTGCTTGTTCACATGCATTTTTTGCTCTATCATAATGATCAGGCAGAGCATGTTCCACAGTATGTTCCTCTGTTTTTCCTAAAGCCAAATTGGTTTTCCGTTTGGTTATCTTCAGTTTTCCTTTCCATCCTTCGACTTATTATTCGCGTAAGTATTTCTGATGCGTATCACACAGCACTCAAGGTTCGGTATTCCTCACATTTCTCTGTCAACGTCCTCTTTGGCACCGCGATTACCACACTCCTCTGAAAGTTTTCAGGGAGCCTTCCGTCTTCGTAGCTATCTTTGATTATTCCACACAAATTGTTCTTGGCTTTATTTCCGAGTGCATTGCTAATGTCTCCGTCGATTTTGTCTTCTCCAGGTGCTTTGTTCTACTTAAGGTATTTTACTCTTCTATCGAACTCGTTTCTCAGGAATTATGAGCCCTAGTTTCCGTCATCTGTTTCACTATCGTCCTTCATCAGGTTTTCTTCCAGCGGCCTTGGACCTTGGTAGAGTTGTTCGATGTTTTGCTTCCATCTATTACCAATATCTTCGCCTTCTATCAGTATATCCCAGTTTGCATCCCTGATGCTGTTACTTTTCATTTTCCTTTCTTCAAAATGTTTCTTCAGCAGCTCTTAATAATTTCGTTGATTTCCTCGCAGCAGCCTTCTATCCAGTTCTCCCTAGCCTTTTTGAATTCGCGGTTGACTTGGTTCTTAAGGTTCTTGTAGAGCCTTTCCTCATCATCATTCCTGGCGTTCTTGTATTTTCTTTTTCTTCTATTAGCTCCCTTAACTCCGTCGTGATCCATGGTTTCTACGTGTCGGCCTTCTTTTTCACTAGTTACCCTTCTGCGATTGTCCTCTTCAATCAATCTCATCTCTCTTCGGTGCTTCTCTCTCCAAAATCACATAATTTGCTGTCAATGACCGTGGCGAATCTTTCCCTGCTGTTTTTTCCGTCAGCAACTTTGAGTCCCACCTTGGCTCTTGTTTGGACTTCTTAATTTTCTTGCAGCGAAGTTGGCTCTCCATGATTTCTAGGTAGTCATCGCTATTTATGTCTGCACCGGGGTAGCTCTTGCACTGCTTCCCCTGGTTCTTGTATCTCCTTCTTACTAGTATGTAGTCCATTTGGTATCCTGCGATATCCCTCGCCATCTTCCATGTGTACCCCCTTCGTTGATTTCGTTCGTAAAGGGTGTAACCAAATACCTTATTCTTCTCATTGCAGAGCTCAAGTAGTCTTTCTCCATTGGCGTTCCGCTTTTCCAGCCCGAAATTTCTGACGCTTCGTCCTTCTTTTCCGTCTCCTATGCCGGTCTCCCATTATGATGACATTTTCTTCCGCCTTCAACTATCCGGGGACATCTTCCATTAGCTCGTACACTTCTTCTATTTCTTCTTCTGTATGGCTAGACGCCGGCATGTGTGATGGTACACGATTGCGGTGTCCGTGGCCTCTCCTACTTCACCATTAGAATTCTGTCACTCACATATGTATATATATATATATATATATATATATATATATATATATATATATATATATATATATATATATATACATTCAAACACGAAATCCCGCCTTATGGCGAATAAATACTCATATATACAGAAACAGATATAAGGAAAAGGGATAGGAACACATATAAAGGACGAACACAATAAAGGTGGGGAAGGCGGAATCGAACGGATCACAAGAGTAAAAATATTTCCTCAACCGGGACTCGAACACCGGATCTTTCCACTTGCCGGGCGGATGCTCTTAACCACTTGAGCTATCGAGGATAGTCAATTTACCCTGAGATCCGTGGGTCTAGATCGTGGGTTCTTCTGGCTATGCGTGCCACGAAACGCACTGTTCCTTTCCTGTATGATGTTGTATGAATTCTAACCCACTGTCCTTTCCTTTCCTTGTGTATTGTCTATTTCTCCTTTGGTGGGTGAAACTGCCCCCTGACGCCATCTCTTGGCTGAAAGAATCGGGGCGCTTGGCGACATATTAGACCCACGGATCTCAGGGTAAATTGACTATCCTCGATAGCTCAAGTGGTTAAGAGCATCCGCCCGGCCAGTAGAAAGATCCGGTGTTCGAGTCCCGGTTGACGAAATATTTTTACTCTTGTGATCCGTTCGATTCCGCCTTCCCCACCTTTATTGTGTTCGTCCTTTATATGTGTTCCTATCCCTTTTCCTTATATCTGTTTCTGTATATATGAGTATATATATATATATATATATATATATATATATATATATATATATATATATATATATATATACACATGTATTTATGCATATCCCTCCCCGGAATAAAGCCTTGACGTGGTGTAAGGGCTTGCGCGTTCTGATGGCCCCTAGAGCTCTGTGCTGGCGGGAGTAATAGCAATGGCTCCAGGCAGGGTCACCCACCCAGATAGGTCGAAGGTTAGGAGCCAGACGAAACGCAGTTCACACAGTGTCTATTGAAAAAGAAACACTTGGTTTTTCCACATAAATATTTTATGTGGAAAAACCAAGTGTTTCTTTTTCAATATGTATCGTTTCCACAAAGTGACGCCTGAAGTTATCTCCTCACACAGTGTCTGTTCCTCAATGAGGCAGCTGCAATGGCGTCTGACCCCAGTGGGGCGGCCAGTATGTGATGGTGTCACGTTAAAAACACTATTGAGGGGGGAAACAGGAAACCACCTCAAGTATCATTCCCAAGATAAATATGATGGTCACTAGTGAGATTTTGAGTCCTGGCAACTACGGGGCTCGGCCCGATCGGCCGTTCCTCGTGCCCGGATGCGAGGAAGGCAAGGCTTCCACGGTCGTCATCCCACGAAACACTTGGAAGGGAAAACCGGTGGCAGCAGGACAGAAGACGCAGGAGAAGAAGACCAAATTAGTTAGAATAGGAACGTAGAATGTTAGGACGATGATGACGGCAGGGAACTTGGAGAATATTAAGCAAGAGATGGAAAGGGGAAATATAGATATTTTAGGTTTATGCGAGGTGAGATGGAAGGATAGCGGGCATTACTGGAGTGATAATTATAGAATAATACACAGCGGCGGGGACGAGAGCCAACGAGGGGTTGCCATAGTATTAAACAAAGAGGTCGGAAGAAGCGTAGTCGACATAGAGCAGGTAACGGATAGAATACTACTAGTAGACATAAAAGCAGAACCGACGAACTTGGTTATTATTCAAATATACATGCCACCGAGCAACCGTAAGGAAGAAGAGTTCCATAGGATATACGATCAGTTAGAGGACATAATCGCGTGTGTTCCTGCAGGGAAACATTTGATAGTGATAGGGGATTGGAATGTGACGGTAGGCGAAGGAAGAGATGGTGATGAGGTGGGGGACTACGGTTTAGGCATGAGGAATGACCGCGGGGAGAAAGCAGTTGAGTTCTACAGGAGACAGGGGTTAGTCATCATCAACACTTGGTTTAGACACCAAAAAAGACGCAGGTATACATGGAAAATGCCAGGTAACTCAGCAAGGTATCAGCTAGATTATATTCTGGTTAGACAGAGATTAAGGAACAGCGTGATAAATTCGCACAGTTTCCAGGATCGGATGCGGACTTAGACCACAATTTAGTTGTTATGAAATGTAGCGTCCGTTTCAAAAAGATAAGCCAGGGGCGGCGAGTTAGAAAATGGAATGTAGAAGCATTAAATGGAATGAAAAGAAAGGAGTATCAACAGGCTGTAGAGGAAATTATGTGCGATGGTAAAGAGCTAAGTACTATCGAAGAAAAATGGGAAAGTATCAATAAAGGGTTATCGAAAGCCGCAAAAGACACTATTGGAACCGTTAATGTGAAAAGGACTAGGAAACCATAGATCATGGAAGAGATGATTACAAAGATAGATGAGAGGAGAAAATGGAAGAATGTAAACTCAGAGTTAGGCAAATGAAGTACAAAGAATTGAACAATAAATTGAGGCGGGCAACTAATAAAACAAAAGAAGCATGGCGGAAGACGCAGTGCGAGGATATGGAAAGTCTGCAGAGGGAGGGTGAAATCGGTGCGCTGTACAGCAAGGTTAAATCTTTATCGGGAAATAAGAAAGGAAGAGCTATGCTAACAGTTAGAGATAAGGCAGGTAAGGTAATAGTTGACGCAGGAAAGATCCAAGAGAGATGGAAGGAGTATATAGAAGAACTGTATAGTAAAGAACTCAGACCAACAAAGTTAGACATTGAAAAAGAAAATGACGTAGAGGAAGACAGCTTAGGTCCAGGCATACTAGGCAATGAGATAGAAAGGGCATTAAAGGAGATGAAACTAAATAAGGCCGTAGGGGTAGATAAAATTCCCGTGGAACTTTTAAAATGCTTAGGAAAATGTGGGAGGAAGAGGCTTTATGGGCTCTTTCGTAGTATTTATGAGGAGGGAATCTGGCCGGAAGACTTTGTGAGATCAGTTTTAGTTCCTATTCCGAAAAAGGTAAAGTCCACGTCATGTGAGGACTACAGGACAATAAGTTTGATATCCCACACAGCTAAAGTTGTTATCAGGATCGTAACCAAAAGGATAGAGAGTAGGGCAAATAATTA
The DNA here is from genome assembly GCF_022747635.1 of Hetaerina americana. Classification (NCBI taxonomy): domain Eukaryota; kingdom Metazoa; phylum Arthropoda; class Insecta; order Odonata; family Calopterygidae; genus Hetaerina; species Hetaerina americana. Next base: position 4,017,724 of record NW_027286719.1, on the reverse strand, counting down.
CTTACGGGGATGATCATTTTGGGTTTAGGAAGGAAAGAGGTACGCGTGATGCCATTGTAGTAATGAGATTATTAATCAATAGGAATATAGAATACATCCAGGAGGTATTTGCCTGCTTCTTAGATTTCGAAAAATCGATGGATAGAGTGAATTGGGAAAAACTACTGGGTATATTGTAGAAAATAGGAATAGATTGGAGGGACAGGAGGCTCATCCGCAACCTGTACATGTCTCAGACTGCTCAGGTGCGAGTGGGGAACGGGGAGTCCGGATGGGCAGTATTAGGAAGAGGTGTAAGGCAGGGTTGCCCATTATCACTGTTGCTGTGCAACCTGTATGTAGAGGAAACGATTAAAGAGGCATGGGAAGAACATGAAGTATGAATGAAAGTGGGCGGAGAATTCGTAAAATCAGTTAGGTTCGCTGATGACCAAGCTTTAGTTTGCCAGTTAGCCAAGGGATTGCAAGCATTTGCTGAGTGAATTGGAAATTCAGTGCGACAGGTATGGGATGAGAATCTATATTAATAAAACAAAGGTTATGATATTTTCTAGAAAGAAAAAGGCTAAGTTAAACATTAAAATAGGAGGGCAAAAACTAGAGCAGGTAGATCAGTTTACCTATATATATAAACACACACACAAAAATGTATATATATATATATATATATATATATATATATATATGTATATATATATGTATATATATATATATATATATATATATATATGTATATATATATATGCATATACATATTTATGTATATATACATATATAATGGGCTGTCACAATATAACACAAATAGAGTAGAATAGCAACATTTAAAAGGACACTCGAACGGTAAATTGTTCGAGCTTTCGGCCTTCTCAGAGGCCTCCTTCAAGTGAAACTGAAAATATTGAAACTGATATTTTCAGTGTCACTTGAAGAAGGCCTTTGAGATGGCCGAAAGCTCGAACGATTTACCGTTCGAGTGTCCATTTAAATGTTGCTAGTCTATTCTATTTGTGTTATATTTTGTCAGCCCATTATTGTACCACTCGTGTGAGTTTTTCCGTACAATCGTTATACACACACACACACACACATATATATATATATATATATATATATATATATATATATATATATATATATATATATATATATATATATATATATATAACACTTTTTGAAAGACTCACGGACGTGAATAATAATGTATAACACTTAGCACTAGTGGACACAGACAAAAACACAGAAACACACAAAAAAAGAGACTCACTATATTTCGAATTTTCGGTGGTCGTTGCCACCTTTATCAAGGAGGAGAGGGACAGAACTGAAGGGAATACGAGGGCTGGAGCGATGGATGGAAGGGGAAGGTGGGGAGGGAATTCCGAAGGGACGGGTTTGGAGGGGCAGCGTTAGAAGGGTGGGGAAAATGTAGAAGGTGATGGGGGTGGAAGGGGGATGAAAATATAATTAGAACAGGGTAATTAGTGCCTAATATTGATTCCTGGCCAGTTCCAGGACTCCAAAAGCCAGATGAAGGATTGCTCTAGTGTTTTGTCTGTGTCCACTAGTGCTAAGTGTTATACATTATATATATATATATATATATATATATATATATATATATATATATATATATATATATATATATATATATATATATATATATATATATATATATATATATATATATATATATATATATATAATTCTTCACTTTCGGATAAAGTTTGTTTCCCCTCATTGAATTCCAGCATGTTTAAACTCTTTCTTAGCCTGGCTCCCTTGGCTTTATTCCTCCCCTTAATCTCAGTCTAGTTTTATCGCCAATCAGACTACTCTGCATTTAACATTTATGATGGAGTCGGCTCCTCAATAAACATTATAGCTTCAATAGGAATATTTTTCGTTTGAGCCAACCAAACATATTATTAGCATTTCATATACTTCAAAAATGTTTTCAGAGTGAAGACGATATAATTTTTATTTTCTTCCTCGGATAATGCCCGGTATGCTGAAGAAACATACCCAAAGGTATGTACCAGGGCTTCCTTATTTTCCATCCATTTTAACACAACATTTATAAGAAGTTTCTAAATAAATTAGAGCTAATTTAAGAAATGTAACTATAATTAGGGTAACTATTGATATGAGTACTCCTTAAACTGGGAGCTCGTTGAAATCAAAAGATGTTAATTGGATTTATCACTTACTGATGTCTTTTAAATTTAAGTGATATGTAGTGAGATACTTGTTTTGACTATGAAAACTCCTAGCAATGTAACGAGCACTGTTCACTTGCTTGCTCGCCGTGTATGCGTACGTCGCAGTCTTTATATAAAACACTAATCATGGCAGTTTTAAATAAAATAAACAGTTGAAAATATATTATTGTGGGGGCTTCTCTAAATAAAATAACACAAAGGGCAAGGGTACTCGTGTAAAGACTGGTAAGAGGAATTATTTCATATAACTCTAAACCTTGCTTTTTTCAAACAGCAGTTGCTAAATATTAAGTTACCACAAAAAATTATGGCAAATTACAACACATGCATATGAAAGCACACATATTTACTAACATTTTGTTATAAAACCGGTTGAGCATCTCAAATCCACACATTAGGTTCGGAAACCATTTAACCTAAGTAAACCATTCATTTTTTAATAATTTTGTCGTCTTTGTTCACGATTTAGAAGTAAAGCGAATGTCAATATTTAATTGATAGAGGGATATTTCTTTGTTTCACACGAGTTATGAGGTGGCGATTAACAATAATTCAGCCGATGATGAATGCCATTTCAATATACAGTGAACATCGTAGCGTGAGCATATGCAACACAAATCGCATACTTCCATGCAGCACGTTCGCCCAAACGCGCTCCCCAGGAGTTGTAATGGGACTGGGAATGCATAAATGTTTGACGTGACAGAATCGCGAAAATGGGTAGTTTTTATCAATTTCTTTCTTCTTTGGCAGCCCTTCTAATTTATGACAATTAACGTAGGCCACATCCAGAAGTGAAATCGAATGCGTAGAGAGTTGCTATAATATTCAAGTCTAAGCCATTTTCCGGCACAAAGTTCCACTAAATCAATTCCTCTTGTCATAATTGGTGTCTTTGAAATAAAATGTAATCATTTAAAAGTGTATTACGAATAATTTTACTATTAAAATATTTTAAATCATTGTTTTCGCTTGCCAGACATGTTGGAAGCCCCACCACCCAAGCACGTGAGTGGAGACAATGGACTCTCGGGTTTCAGTGGAATGGGAGCGGGAATCTTCTCTCTCCCTCAAAAAGAGTTTTATGGAGAAGGGCGATTCATTTGGGCACGTCTTCTTGTTTGCGAAGCTGAAATCGGGCAATGAGCAAGTGACATCGGTAATAAGCTACTGGCATTTGAGCATAAATTGAAAATTAACTGTGCTTGAAGACATTATGGAAATACATGCCTTTTGTTGATTGTATTGATTTTTATGCTTATCGTCGTGCCAACTGACGATGCTTTGTTTCTAATAAAATGATGACGGAAGACAATCCATTTTTCTCATTTGCCCTCCTCCCTCATAACATGACGAGGAAGGTTCCTCGGACAGAAAGGATGCACACAAATAATGGAATGAATTTGATGAATTTATTTTAAGCTATGCTTAAAAAGCTTTAAGCTTAAAAAGTTCTACAAAATAATAATATCAAGAACTAACTGTCCGCAGTAAGACAATTTCTCGCAAAATGAAAAATTCTTGAAAAATATAAACCATTCTAACAACACAATTTATATCCACTGATGGATATCTGAAAACTTCCAAATTAAAAGCATTCATCCCAAGATGCAATTGGCTGCTGAGGAATGCATCTTTCCTGTCTCCTATTAATAGTAATAGGAGATAGTAGTAATTAAAGTAATTTTGCAGAAAAAATCAACGTCCCAGTATCTTAAATTAAGTCGTGATAGGTTTCGCGCCATCATGGACCATCCCTCACGTGAATTAGTCGCGGCGGATATTAAAATGCTCTTTTAAAGTTTAAATTGGAAGATTAAAATTAAATTAAAAGATTAAAAGTCTTTTATCTACGAAGAAAAACACAGTTAATTGTATTTAAAACGATATTTTTTCGCAGGACACTTAACATATTTCTTTTAATTATGATTGAAAATGAAAATTTCTGTGGAATGAATTATCCGCGTGAACTACTGACGGCAATGATCCTCTTCACATTTCCGCCAAATGTGACAATTTCAAAGTAAAAATTGAAATCAAACAGTAGTCCGATATCGAATTCACCACCAAAACAGGAACACCCCGTACTGCGGAAGTCATGACAACGTTTGGTCAAAAATTAGTCTAGCATTAGTCACTAATCACCTAGAAGACGTGGGGTAAGTACGTGTAACTCTCCAGGAGCTTCCGGAATTTCTATCGTTTTTCAACAGCCCCGTGATCCTCCGCTGGCTATTATGGTGCTGTGATTCTAATTGTGAGGTCTCCTCAAAAAAGATGCGACATATTCGATACGATTTACAAGGAACCATATAGAAAGATATGGACACTATTGCTGAAGGCATCTTTAAAAGTCACAAATGTGGCCATGGACCCCGTCAGAATAATAAAGAGGAAAATGTCTTGTCTTGAATGAATTAGCAAACACCGAAGTTTATCGAGAATAATCTCCAATAACTCCTTTATCTGAAGAGATAATAATATAATTCACGTTGATAAATTATTTAACATCCGATTAAACCTTGGATACTTGTTGGGTCACTAGCCTCACTGCGACGGAGCGGTAAGCCAGGGTCAGGATTGGGTGGGAAGAGGAGGAAGAAGTTGGAGCCAAAACAGCTAAGAGACGCATCACTCTGTGGTTTTGGCTCCAATTTCCTCATTTTTCGCTCCCCTTCCCATTCATTGAAATCAACGTGACCTCGTACTGACTTCTCGCCCGTTGACGCTGCGCGGCAGCAAAACCACGGTCGTGAAATAATAAACTGTGAATTGTGGCATTGCTAGTTTTTATTTTGCCATTCCTCTCTATAAGGAGAAATTCCACGCAGTTAAACCTGAGACGATGCCCTACAATGAAATTATTTATATTGAGTACCATAAGTAATGTACGCACATATTAATTCTAAAAAATACTAAAACTCTCGAGCCTTTATCGCTAAAATCATTCACGAAATTGTAACACCGGACCACATAACAGGCAAGGAAGGTAACATATCGACAACCTACATATAAAGACGCCAATCTCTTCCGCTCCCACCGTAGGAGGAGAGTGCAGACCACTTTTCACGAGGTCATCAATTGCTGCATATGCGGGAAAGAGTTAAACCTCGAGAAATTTAAAGGTCATTATCAGTTATATACTGGTTATACCATATACATAATATGGCATAAGCAGCACACACTTTTCTTTGCTTTCTGTGAAATATACCAATCTTTCTTCCAAAGTCATCCTTCGTCACAAGATGGTAACTCGTAACTAAAGCTCGTAACTGGACCTGATGCATCTAAATATTCCATAAACCTCATATTTTTTCGAGATAAACTAAAAGGTACCAGTTATATTCAAAAAAGGGTCTTTAATACGAAGATGAGATAAAATGACGCACATTTAGGCTTGAGAAGGTAACTAGAGGAGAAGATTCTCCAAGGGGGTTCTCCAGTGCACCAGTAAAAGAAATATAAAGGCACAAGTAGAGGCGTTAAAGAAAAACGTCAAATTTAGACAACTTTTTCCATTTGCTACGGTGCAAATCAACAGAAGCATGACATTGACAGAAATGAACACGATATATATTGCGAATATGAATAATTCAACGCTATTTGGATGAAGTGATAAACGATACATTTGCGCATATAATATTAAAGCGTACGCATTGGGATTGATTCGCGAGGGAGAACGCAGCAGTAGTTTCCTCATGCGATGAATTTAAAAGTTGAGATAAAATTAAAACTCTATATTCCCGACCTTAAACATTCCATTGGTAATCGCGCGTGGACAAAACTGTTCACTCCCATCATTTCTTATTCTTCAGGTTGCAAAACGTTCCCGGGAGCATGGTGTACATCCGGCAAGGATTCTACACGACACATCTTCATTTGATGAATGCAGCCACAACCCGACTCTACGCGATAGATGATTTGATGGGCTAGAGAGAGTTGAAAATGTGTTTGCGTAAATTTTTCACTTGATTTAGCCATCATTTTAATATTTGTGTACTTTTTTATATTTTTACTAAGGCTCACAATCAAGAAACATTTCTCGTCAAACTCCGAATGGAAAGTTCGCACATGGTGACGTTTAAAACACGAATTACTAAAAATTTGGCCATTAACTAGACATATTTATCCAGATAACTCTCGGAATTTTCACTTGGTAGTGCATAAAGAGGTAGCGGGTCAATTATTTAGTTATTTAATGCTGAAAAGTTCTAAAATCGGGCAATAGATTTCGGTTTTGCATGATAATACTACTGGAAGAAAACATCATAGTCTACACACGCGTATGCAATGATTGACTAGACTAAATAAATAGATAGATAGATAAAACCGCCCAGTCGCTTGCTTACTGCGATGGTTAAATTCCGACGAAGAGCTGATCATGGCCTCTTGTGAATACTGAGTTGACTATAATAGAATGAGAATCATGAATTGAGTCCTCTCAGAATTAGCATTAAGTTAAACGTCTTAAAAGAGCCTTATGGAGAAACCTATCTCGAGGTCTGGGACAAGCAGTAAAGATTTTATGGTAAAAAAATTATAATTTTATACTCTCGAAAAGATAAATACGCCTTGCAAATTAATTTAAGAGAATAATTCTTATGTGATAGGTGAAGAATGAAGAAAACGGAGGAAATATAACAAATTAACGACTAGTTATATTTTGATGGCGGTATTATGTGTGTTGAACACGGCAGAAATTGACATATTGTTCACTTGAAAGAATTCCATTTAATTAGTTTGAAAAACAGACAGCATGGGAGAATGTATGTTCACATATGCAAGTTAATGTAAATATGGCTATGTTACGAACCACTGCCAACACTTAACAATAATTCTGATGTCAAATTTTGAATGTCATACATTCAAAATGTGCACTAATAAAGTAGTTAATTATTTGTGTGTCACTTGTTGTTCCTTTTTTGAACGTAGGCTTCTATGCTATGTGCAGTTTCGTCAGAACCCCAATACGGTTGGGTATTTTGGTATTTTTCAACCCTTTTCTGATGCTACTGAACTTTTTTAATCAGGAAAAGACTCTTCTTTTAAGATCAAATTATTTACCTTATTATTTTTCTCCTGTCTTTAGACTGTTTATTTATCTTCTTTGTTGAACTTTTATATGGTTTGACGAAGGGTTGTTTATGCATGATTTAGTAAATGAAACACAACTGAGGTTTAATGTTTATTTCGCAGTTTTGCGAAATAAGCATTTTACTTCTTAATGGAAATCCGCGTTCTGAGGCTTTTCAAAAAGTCAAACGACTAAAAATTAAGGAAGTGTAAAACATATCAATTGTGTATCGATAAATATCAATAAATAAGTCAGTGCGTGGCACAATAAAAATCACGATAGAATTGTAATAGTATAAAAATTCTTTCGAACAAGTTGTAAGTCGAACCACATTTACCCTAATCGACATCTGCATACGTGCCAAATATGATTGGTGAAAAAACTTTTGATTGTCACTAAAAGCGAGTCAAGCATTTATTGATGGTGGGCAATGAGTTCGTAAGGTTCATGTAATGAGCCCGGTCATGCAACGCACGTACCTCTCAAATCCCCTTGTATTTTTCCATAAAAACCTAGAATGAAACTTAAATCATTGAAATAGATGTATTTTATGCGGAAACACGAAGGTTATTCTTTTGAGTCAGAGGTCGCTTCCACAAAGTAAATCTGAAAACTACATCTCTCAAATTACCTTCAGAAGTTTGACTGTTCCCTAGATTCTTTCTACATGATTCACAACCGACAATGCAACATCTTCTAGGAAGGTATATCATGGCTGAATTTGAGAATGTTACCCAGAAAAGTGCGTACGGTAGTAAACTTGCCTTTTTTTCGAAACCACCAAGATCCCATTTGAACCAAATTTGTGACTCTCCCGAGAAGACGCAGCACTCCGCACCGCTTCGTCGTCATAAGACGGCTTCTCCTGCCTGGGAAGCTCTAGGAGATGGCAGGGCCAAAGCCTCGTCGTGGACGAAAGAGACCAGTGCAAGGAGCCTAGTACAAAATGACCCTTCCGCACTTACTGCGCCCTAATAGGAATAGTATTTGTGGATTACTATAGACAACTTTGGTGAGCTGCTCGTCGAGTAGAGTGATTGGCTGGTCGAAATGTGAATTGGCCAAAGCTCAAAGTTCGTGAGCCGAAGAATTGGTGCGACATCTCACAGGGAAGTGTATTCCTGCAGCGATACGTAACCCCGAAAGAAGGTAACCGCGGTTGGAGGGAATCGTGCGACCTTACCAGATGGGGACCTTCGAACGTGGACTGAGCAAGCCACAGGCCATGAATCTACGAAAGCATTGAAATAGTGAACTACCAAACTTCATCAAATATTTGCGATCGGCCGATTATAAGAATGAACAATTATTTCGTTAGGTCACACAGAACTTTCTGTACTTACTCTAATGGAAGGTATATTTGAGGATTACTATGGAAAATTGAGGTGAATTTCCTCGTCGAGAAAAGAGATATGCGATGCTTGAGCGTAATTCATTTTCAAATTTTTAGACTAATATTACGAACTGAAATCTGTTAGAATATGACCAATATACAAGGTCTGTGCATAACAAAATGAGACTGGTCTTTCTACACGCGAACTGCTTGACGGATCAAAATCAGTGAGGTGTCGCCTTCTAGCGGCGTATATGAAAAGTAAAACACCGCCTTGCTCGTGGCTCCACCTCGACTTTTCTTTGCTCAACAGCGATTCTCGTCCGACCTTGCACACGCTTGCCGCAAATATTCTTGTGTCGGTGAGAATGAATGTATTAGAGAAGCACCGCGTGTGCATTGAGTTTTGTTTTCACCTCGATAAAAGAGCAGCTAAAACTAATGCAATGATTCAAGAGGCACTCAGCAATGAATCTATGATACAGGCGCCTTATCTTCGTTGTTACAACCACTTGCAGTCTGGACAAACCACGACCGATGAATAACCGAAAAGTGGACGACAATTGACGTCAACAAACGACGCCCACGTATACAGTATTAAAGTTTTAGTGCGTGCAAACCGTAGGTTAACCATCAGGGAGTTTTCTAATGCAGTCGACATTAGTGTTGGATCGTCTTTCATCATTTCGATATAACTTTGGGGATTCAGTGCGTCGCGTCCAAATTTTTTCCGGGAGTGTTAACGGATGACCAGAGGCAAAACGCTTTGACACTAGACAGAAACTGCTCAATCAATCAAGAAGCGACCGAAACATCTAAAAAACAATGATTTAAGGTGACGGAAGCTGGGTTTATGACTATGATATAGAAACCTAAACTTAGCCCTCACAACAGAAGGGGCCGTTTTCCCTTCGACCCATAAAAGCTCGGATGTCGCGATCGAACGTGCAGGTGATGCGTTTTTTCCATTGAGAAGGGATTACTCATTAGAATGTGTCCCCAAAGAACAAACGGCGCATAGGCAGCACTACATTTGTAGAGGTTATGAGAAGGTTAAGACACGCCGTGTTGCAGAAGATTCCACATATGGGAAAATTAGTTTTCTACATGTACATTTACATGGTACCCCGCAAGCCGCCGCAAAGACGTGTGGCGGAGGGTGCTAGGTCATCACCCGTAATTAAGAACAAAACCTCATGCAAAACCCATAAAATCATCCCAATATACACATACAAAATCGTAAACATTCATGACGACAATGCACAGGTGCACACAATGCTGCTTGTTACCAAGCTTTTGTGCAAAAACAGTGGTCCCCCAGCCATACTACTCTCCGGATCTTGATCCAGCGTACTTATTTCTATGTCGTAAGTGTGCCTCCACCAAGAAAGGTCGTCGATTTGAAGCTATTGAAGATATCCAACAAAATTGCACCGCAGACGCAAAGGCTACCCCGGAAGAGGTTCAAGCTCCCGAAAGCTGGAAAATGCGTTGGAGCGTTATATTGGGAGCCAAATGTTGTACTTTAAAGGTGATAAGCATGATTAAAAGTTCACTAATAAACGCGAGTATTTATTCAAAAAGTCACATCTTTTTTTTTAAATTTTGTATATATCTTCGCATTGCGTTATTTAGTTTTGTCTCGACAGACTCGTATATAGCAGCGATGTTATCGTAGCATAAATTGAACTATTCCCTCTGGATACAAGTTGTGCGTATAATGTTCATACACATTTTATTAACTACCTAATAAAGCTTATATTCCATCACTATTAAAAATTGAAATATTTAACATGCACGGAAGGAAAACATGTGCAAACATACTTTTCCTTTCTAAAGATAACGCGTCTTGCATGATGTCAAAACTGCAATCAAGCATTTTGTTAAATTGAAATATTTCCGCTATCAATTGTTTCTTTCTAAACAAAATATTTGCTATTGGACAAAACAAGAATGCTATATTAGTCTATATAAAATATTTTTCAAGCATGATTGATGTTCAGATCAAAATATGGAACAAAAATGCGAGCACTGCAAATTTAAAATGTATGCATTTTTTAATGTTTCTCTAATACTACTTCTCTGACACATATTTTGAGCATGTCCGTGAAATCTGAAAATGGGAAATAGTAGAAGATGTAATGAGAAAAGCAAACTTTCGTTTTGTTTCAAATAGTAACTATCCTTTTGAACTGAAATAAGTAAAAACCTTGTCCAGTCATGAAGATTTATATTTTTTTCTACACATATAGTGTGGGTGTGTAGTTTGACTCGCAGTATGGTGTCATCCGATCATGTGTCTCGTTTACCTTTAGAGCAATCTTGACAATATTTGCCAGCTGTTTGCGAGAATGTATCAAGATGGCCAGTCTTGCTGCCGAAGTGACCAAAATTGCTCATGGCTTCCTTCTCATTCATGGTTTGTCCATAAAAAATATAGAATGATAAATAAAGCAGTTTCTGGCATCTGGTGTAAAATCTTCAAATTGAAATTTAAAGCAAACAACTTGGCCACAAAGAAATTTTGTATTGACTACCTATGTTTCGCTATGGTATAACATCATCGGGTGATCATCACCTGATTTCTATGTGGAAAAGCCAAGTTGTTAATTTTCAATTTCAAATATAGACTGATTTTTTCCACCGACGTGGACGGCTGAAGTGGGTCATTTTTCGGCGGGATAGATGGTGGGAGACCTTGGGAAAGCAACGCGATCCGCGTCAGTTGTCTGTGGGTCGTTACAGTGTGCTAATCACAACAAACCCAGGCCCCTTATCGAAGGTCGCGTCACAAATTCACAATGCCACGCTCCTTGGAGCAAAGATACGCGATAAATTTTGTGTTAAGTTAGGAAAATCGGGTTCGGGAGATACGTCAATATCCCGAGGAACGGTTTTCCGCTGGCACCGAGATGTCCCGGGAGGGTAGACAGGAGATTGACGATGAGGAATGCCCTGGACATCCACCAGCGACACAGTTTGATGAAACTGTGCAAACAGTGACGCACCTGCTCAATTCTGATCAAGCTCCGAGTTTCAGGATATAGCAGAAGAGTACAATATTGGGAAACTCACTGTGGCTTGCATTTTTACAGAATATTTAACCATGAGAAAGTTGGTCCCCCATGGTGCTGTCGGAAGACTACTTGTGTGACAATCTTGCCTTGGACCTCTTGGACCATAGTGAAAGTGATCCAAATTTTTTAGAATAGTTAGTTCCTAGTAAGGAGATTATTATTATTTGGTAATCTACCGGTTAAGGTAGGTTTTTGGATGGACACACCTACCAACTAATTATTTTGTGACTCCTAACAAAACACAAAATCCATCATCCTACTCCATATCAGGTCCCTCTTCATCTCTGAGTACTTTCTTCCTCCCTTCACCCCGTCCAACATCCTTATCCTGCTCCTTCCCTTTCCTCGTCTGCCTAACATTCTCCCCTCTATTACAGTCTTCAACATCCCACTGCCGGTCAATACCCCCTTCATCCACTTTTCCTGCCTCTATAGGATTTCTCCCAACAAACCCCTCTCTTCGCCCACCATACCAAGTACTTCCTCAATTGTTTTCTCCCCTGTCCACTTCACCTTCTCCATTCTTCTACACATCCACATTTAAAAAGCCTCCAGTCTACGTCTATCCCCATGCTTCAATGACCACGTTTCCGCACCGTATATAGCTACGCTCCATATCAAAGTTTTTGCGAGTCTTTTCTTAATATCCTTGCTCAACGTCCCCGCCATCAACTCCCTCCTCCTTGTGAAAGCCTCTTTGCCTAGCGCAATTCTTCTCCTTACGTCCATACTTCTTTGACCGTGTTGGTCCAAAACACTTCCGAGATACGTACACTGTTCTCCCTGCTCTAGTTTTTCCCCCCCTATTCTAATGTTTAGCTTAGCCTTTTTCTTTCTAGAAAATCGCATAACCTTTGTTTTATTAATATTGATTCTCATCCCATACCTGTCACACTGAATATCCAATTCACTCAGCAATGCTTGCTACCCCTTGGCTGACTAGCAAACTAAAGCTTGGTCATCAGCAAACCTAACTGATTTTAGGAATTCCCCGCCCACTTTCATTCCCACCTCCAGTTCTTCCCATGCCTCTTTATTCATTTCCTGTGCATACAGGTTAAAAAGCAACGGTGTTAAGGGGTAACCCTGCCCTACACCTATTCCTAATACTGCCCATCCGGACTCCCCGTTCCCCAGTCGCACCTGAGCAGTCTGAGACATGTAGAGGTTGCGGATTAGCCTCCTATCCCTCCAATCTATTCCTATTTTCTTCAATATACTCATTAGTTTTCCCCAATTCACTCTATCAAACGCTTTTTCGAAATCTACGAAACAGGCAAATTACTCCTGGTTGTATTCTATATTCCAGGAACGAGATATGGGTCTTTAATCGCGACCCAAGCAAATCGCGACACCCTTTGAGTGTCATTATGGACCACTGGGTTACGTCAAAAAGGCCATGACGAGGTTCCTGAACGAGAGTTCTGTTTTTGCCTTACAGGAAGCATACCACAACTGATGGAGGCACTGGCATAGGTGTGTCGATACGTTAGGGTTATCTTATGAAGAATTTTAGCAATTTGTACTTAAATCTGCAATAATTTTCCCCCCAGATGTAATGTACTTATTTTTGGGACAGAACTTATATATGAAAAGCCTTGGAGAGGTTCATTCGAAATTTTATCGAAATGGGGACATCTGCATAAATGTATAGTTAGGAATGTCGTTCAATAGTTCCTTATACATCCAATAGATGACGCTGGTAGCATCGGAAAAGTTTTTTGCATAGTATGCTTCATCTCTCAACAGATAGGTATTAAATTTTCAGCTATATCCATCACGTGGTTTAATTTCCATAGTCGATTGAAGCGACAATATTTTGTTCATTTAGAAAGAAGTACACACGAGTAAAATGAAACGTAAATGAGTTTCTTGCGGTGGTTGAACACTTCTATTTACAAGGTATTAAAGAAAAAGAAATCAAAGCCTTGCTGGACTTCCGAATGCAGCGGTGGCGTACCTGACCAGCATCTACAACGGCTGCGTCAGGATTTCCTATTTCCCGACCACTTGGAAGAGAGCGAGGATCATATGTCTCCCGAAGACGTCGAGGACGGAGGTGGGACCCGGAGACTTCCGGCCCATTTCTCTACTCGACGGATTCGGGAAGATGTACGAGAGACTTCTGCTGGAGCCGATAGTAGGTTTCGTCCGAGAGGCTGGCATCCTCCCGGATGAGCAGTTCGGCTTCCGCGAGCGGCATTCCACGGTCCATCAGCTGGTGAGAACCACGGACGCCTTCAACAGGAAGATGTCGGTGGCAGGCGCATTTTTCGACGTCAGCAAGGCGTTTGATCGCGTCTGGCACCGGGCACTGCTGTTGAAGATGCGGAGACTCCACTTCCCGACGTGGATCATCGAGGTGATCCGCTCCTACCTAAGAGACAGGACCTTCGTCGTTTCCTGGTCTGACTCGTTCTCTGGGGTGCACCGGATCTCCGCTGGTGTCCCCCAGGGTTCGGTTCTCGGGCCAGTATTATTCAACATCTTCTCCCATGACATTCCCAGGAGTCATGGGAGGCACGAGGTCCTGTCACTATACGCGGACGACGCGGCGCTCCTGTGCAGCTCCCGGCGAATATCTTTCGCCGTGGAGAGGCTGCAGATCGTCGTCGACGAGCTACTTTCGTGGTATCGTCGCTGGCGGTTTGCAGTCAATGCCGGGAAAACGATGGCAATCGTCTTCCATACCGGCAGAGGAGCGCCGACAGAAGAGCAGCTGTCGGTGAATGGAGTCACCCTTCCGTGGGAATCCGAGGTTCTCTACCTCGGAGTGCTGATGGACCGGAAACTCCTTTGGAACGCCCAAGCGCGACGTGTCCGAGGGAAGGCCTTCGCGGCGCTTAACCGGCTTCGGCCGATTATTCGTCCGGGGGTCCTGAGCTCGGAAACGAAGCGTCGACTGTACCGAGCGTGCGTGTTGCCTGTCATCACGTACGCAGCGCCGGTATGGTCAGGAGTGCCGAAGTCTACCCTCGCTCTCATCCAAGTGGTGCAGAACTCTGCGCTACGGTGCATCTTGCGATGCGGGCGCTACGCCCGCGTGGAAGAGATGCACCAGGACGGGAACATGGAACCTCTGAACGTCCTTCTTCCGGAGCTGTCTCGAAGATTCTTCGAGAGGGCTGCGGATTCAGACGTCGCCACCATCCGACGCCTCGGAGAGATCCAGGTTTCAACGTGGGACCGCTATAAGCGCCCCATTGCGAGTATGGATCGCCAAGATGCCCTCCCAGCGAAGAAGAGGCCCAGGCTTCAGTAGCAGGGATCGCCAGAACGCCGTGACAACGCAGAAGACGACGCCCTGCCTTAGAAGCCTAGGCGGCTGGAAAGGCAACACAGTGGAGCCCCGACCGGAGTAACGGGGGTCCGTCCACGAGAATGAGCCTTGCTGGATTAAGTTCATAGCACATCTGCTTACGTGTTTATGGCTTGTCACAATGGGGTTAGTGAGTTTTAACGTGCTCACGTCCACAAATGATGAACATCGTTCGGGAAGTCCAGTGGAATTAAATTTGTCTTAATGGTTAACAAAATCCACGATAAGCTTTTCCATGATGGACGAATCAAAGTTCATGAAATTGTTCAAGCCACAGGCTTACCAGAAGGTACGTACAGTGTTATCAATTTTGTGCGAAAACTGGGTGTGAAAAAGGTGTCGGCCAAATGATTGCCGCGTTCGCTCTCTCCGGAGAATAAACGCTATCGTGTTGGCTAGTTTGGCGCTATTCCGTCGCAATTCTGTAGAATTTCTGGGTAGGCTAATAAATGAAACATGGATACGCAAGCCACGGCACTCCAGAGGCAAAGGAACAGTCAAAATAGTGGGTTTCTAAAGGCGATCCGGCTCCGAAGACGGTGAAATCGGCCGGCAATGAGATGGGCAAAGTTTTTTGTGCTTCACGCGAAATCATCTACACAATTAATTTAAAAAGCTTTAAACGACAAATAGCATTATGTGTCGTTATTGCTCCGGTTGAGCGAAGAAATCAAGAAAAAGCACCTTCATGTGGCAAAAAAATTCCCTTCCTCCAAGACTGTGAACATTGGCACCGCTTCGATGGCGAAAATTATGGAATTAAAGTTCAAATTCTTACTACATCCACCGCGTTCATAACATTTGGTGCCAATGGTGTCTTTTTATTTCTAAATATGAAAGAATGACTAAGTGAAAAACGATTCACGTCGAACGAGGAAGTGAACATCATCACAGATGCCTATTTTGTGAACCTTCAAAAAATTAAAAAATCTACCCAAAATAATTTGCCGCTCTATATTTTCTCGAGGATTTATTCAACGAATCAAGATTACTGAGTGATGTAAATTATTCTAATATTTTGATGTGATATCATTTTCTTTCTTAATTAGATATTTTCATTGAACCACTTTCGCATACATTTTCTCATGTAACTGCATGATACGAAACTGTAGGTTCTTATAATTTTAGGTGATTGTGAATCAAAAATCGAAAATTTTGATACTGAAAAGACATAGATCCTGCCATTATGTGTTGACAATTTAAGTATTAAGCTGGTAGAAGGCCATGCCAATGGGCCCATGGTTGGAGAAGCTGGATCTCTTGCAGGGATGGCCAGGGATTACTTCATTATCGAGACCAGAGCTAAAAAGAGGTACAATAGGGCTAGAAATATTGTTGGATGGGCTATTGAAGCATGATGATGGTGATTGCCTTGCCTTAAGAAAGGACTTGATAACTACTCGATGAACGATGCAGCTATTGTGGTTGCCATTGGTGTCCTGTACAACCTGGCAACTGAGTTGAGCATATCAGGACAACGTGGGGATTTAGAAAGGGAATGAGAGGTGGAAAAAGTTATTGGTCATCCAAAAAATGATAATAGAGCTAATTACATAGGAATTGTATTGAATGCCACTTCATGAAAGGAGTAATTTTTCCATTGCCAACGAGTAGGTGGCACCAAATGATCATCCCACCTTCCTTTGAAAGTATTTTTCTCTCCTTATAAACAAAGGTAATCTTATAGTTGTGCTATAGGGAACAATACTTCCCATACTACTCCCAACAAGTATCCTGTAGCATCATGTAGCTGTAGCTGGTTTATTCTTGGTTTAGACAAAAGCAATATTTCGATGGAGCACTGCATTTTACCTCCATAATTGCAATAGGCTACCTGAGCATGTTCCAAGTGGTAGCACCTGCTCCTGAAGGAGCACTGGAGTCAAATCAATGTTGCTTTTTCCTCAACACATTAAGCCATCATTATGAAAAAATCACAATAGTTTAGTATGATTAAAAATATTATCATCACTCTTTTTTGGATAGCCCTCATATATTTCAATGCCTAGTTAGCCAGAAAACTTTTTCATATATGTAAATCATAAAAAAATATGGTTATTTGCTCCACAACAGAAATCAGTTTAAAGGTTTATTTCAATTTTGCAAGGTTTCAACTTTCCCCCTTGTCAAATGAAATGCACAACCTTCGGAGAAGAAGGGCAAATTAACGTCGCTGATTTTGTGGTGGTCCAAGATCAATGAATAGAAATCACATAAAAACCTAGAGTTTTAACCAAATATTCTGGTCAGTAGAACTATGTCTTGCCCACCCACTTATCACAAATAATTTGTTTCAATAATCTTGATATTTCAAGGCAATACATTGGTATTAAGAGATATTGTAATGTTAAAGTTTTCTAAAAAAAGTCATTAATAATAAAGAAAGTAAACATTTAGTAAGAACTTTTAGGCATAAATCATATGCAACAAAAAGTGATTTATACCTTTTTGGCGGTTTGATGTCAAAAGAATGAATCAGTGGCTTGAATTGGGGATATACTAGGTTTTCTGTTAAATTCAACACTCCATTTCAAAGATCCTTTTATTACTAATGCATAGAGTCAAGATTGTGTGTCAAACAAATGAGTTCTCTATGGCAATCCTTTGATACACATAATTAATTTTAAAAATATACATGATCATGAAAAACTATTGGTAGGTCATGAAATTTCACATAAGAGAAATTTGTATGGGATTGTATGGGAAATTGTATGGATTAAAGTTAATCTCTCCCAACATATCATAAATAAAAAAATTTCATTCATACCTATTGATTCTGCGGAGAAGTTTAATATCCTTGAGAAATATTTGTTATCCAATTTGCAATATTCCCAATAAAAACGAAGATCCAGAATGAATTTCTTCACGAAATTTAAATTCAGGCAATATTTTTTGGAGACTTCTATAGCTGTATGCACAAAACGCTGAGGAAAATAAAATATAATTATTCATAGTGTAGAACTGCTACCATCATTATTATCTGAAACTTAAAATGCTTTCAATTGTTTTGTATGAGCACTCTGTGCTTTCCATTTTATAGGGAAAAGTTAATACCACAGCATATTCAGTTGACATTAATGGCAAATTATATGTTTTATGTGGTTACAATAAGAGTGCCACATTGATATTGAACCGGGTATTATTAAGGGAATTTACTATGTGTATCCTAAATTTTTAGTATTTTCTCTCATAAAATTTGGATTTAAAAATTATAGTTTCATGAAAATGTTAACAAGAATATTTTTATAAATTCCTTTTATTAAAATATCTTTGAGTAGGAACATGTGAGTCAGAGGAAGTACCTAAATATAGACACGGTTTCATGGAAAACACCCATGCAGCAAGCTCAGGGATGGCCAAAAGATGTATTTTCACTTGCAGCATTCTGAAACTCTGCAGTTTCTTCTCAGCCACTGCTCATCACAGCTTCTGGGCAGCTGCATCATTCTTCACCTGGGACTGTCTCAAATTCCTTTGGTGAAGATCAAGTTTTAAAAAAAAAACATTCTGTCATCCATAGTTGCCAAGCTTTTCCCTTGGTACTTCTTCAACAATACAATACTGTGGGGTGTTTTGACTGAAAACCTTCATATTGAAAAAAGAAAGGAATATCTATCAAATTTTGAAAGTGTAAATAATCTGATTGCACAATAAAATGGTTGAAATTCATTATCAGATAACTAAATAAAAGGTCGTGACAGTGAATTTGAAACATGTTGGAAAAGAGGAATTTGCATCAATATTCATGGCCACAAAGACAAACAATGCTAACCAAAACATGACTTCCATCAATTACTATTGTCAACAGAGTTTTTAACAAGATTGATATAATTTTACTTATTTTTTGCTAAAAAACTTACCTTGTTTTGAGGATGACATTTTCTACTGGAGGTTAGATGACTTGCCATCTCAGAGGAAGTGATAGCAGTGGCTGAGGGCACAAAGGAAAGAAGGTAGACGATTTGGGTAGGCTGTAGACTAGGTCAAGGGAACAGAAAGGAAAAACAGATCATAGGGGAGAGACTGGTAGAGGAATGATATGGAGATAAACTTTGGATGGGAAAGGAAGGAATGGGATCGGGTGTAGAGGCCTTGGTTATGGTCACTCTCAAACGTTTTCTCTATCCAAGTGTACAAGTGAGGGAGTATCATTTCTTATTGGGCAGTGATTGAGTCCTTTGCAAGTTTCAGCTGTACTCCTCCGTTATCATCCTTGGGTGCATCTCCTGACTTTCTCTGCTTCTTAATGCCCCTTTCATTTTTCCCAAGCTTCTATTGAAATATTCCTGCCAAAACCTAATTACTAGCATGAGGAAATAAATAACATAAAAGTAAACCATTACACAAGAGAAATAAAAATCCTTACCAATAAAGATCACATTAGCATGAGAGAATGAAGCCATGCAAGATTTCTGCCAAAATAGTTTTGTATGCTTTCACCCAATGCACTAAAATGAATCCTTGATTGATTTTCTTAAATTAATAGCCTGTACCCAAAGCAGTAAAAAGAATTGATTGTTTGAGCAAAATATGCAATATTTTTGATAAAATAAATGGAAATAGAGATTTTAAAGAGTGTAAAATTTAACTTTTCCCCCAATTTTAATCCATAGTTGATTAATGAATCAATGAGGTTACTATAAGAATGAAAGTCAGGTGTCTTGAATAAAATATAACGAGCGAGGAATGAACAGGCAGAGGAAGCCCGAACATAAAAATGAGTCATGAAAAGACATGAACATCCATTTGGCACTTGACACTTGAGGCGGGTGTTGGATAATGAGCTACCCGAAAAATAAGAAATGCTTTTAGTCATTCCCACCTTTGAAATTACCTACAGCTCTGACCTACCTCATGTATTCTTAACTTTTCATTCCAAAATACATCACCATCATCTTTTTTTACTAATTCCCTAGGAGTGAGTTCCCTTCCAGTACAACCATACATATATCTCATTCATCTATGGAAATATTAAGTTTACTGCTCATGCAAACTTTTTTAACATTAAATTGATGTTCCAAATGTTCCCTTAACCATACCAGACTTAAAAATGCATGCATGTCTTTCACCCGTTGATTCAAGCATATATTATTAACCAAATTACCAGTTAAAAATGCATGCATAAGATTATAATGAAAAAGCCAAACCAAATCATAACAAAGATCTTAGCTCCTTGTCTTATTTTTAATATTTTTTACATCTGACCTGCACCGAAATATTATGCTCAGTGGCCCTTAATTTCAGTTCATATCTGTCACTGCTTTCCTTTGACAAGTTGAGTTCTTCGCTCGTGAATGCTTTGCTCATTGGGGCTTTTGCTGTCGCTCACAAAATTTGAATTGCCATAAAAAGCAGTCATTTTTTAGGTTATAAAATCTTTTATGATAAACTATTGATATTTAAGTAGTAGTGATTTCCAAGTAGTTAAGCAGCATATGAGGTCACTCCTCACAGTTCTTTCATCATTAATAGCTTACCTTTATTCCTGCTCCTTTTCAGTCCTCCCTCTTCATTTAATTTTTAATCATTCCAATCTATTGCTGTTGTATATTCCCACAATTGCTGACCATGCCTTTTTCTCCGCCTTGCATGAAGTTGCGTCCGTTGTTTGGTTTTCTGTAACGTTTTTATGCTCCTCTACCACGTTACATACCTGTATAACTTTTTTCTCCACCGTTGTAGCCACCTCCCTGGCATTCCGAACATTAATAAAATACGCGGGAGAAAGCGGAAATAAATGAACAGGGAATAGCAATTCTCTTATTTTCCATCGCTTTGTGACCTAATTTTTTGCTTTAGGGAATGGATTGGAAACACCTGTGAATAATTTATCAGAACCGATGTAGCGGAACCTCCTGAAAAACTCACAAGAAGACGCCTATTCATACGATCCTTATGGGATCGTATTTCATAAAATTTTAATCTTTTTTTCCTTGTTATAATTCTGGAAGGTGTAATATTCTGATGATTAACTACTTACACGATGCTGGCGTGTACTTATCACGTTTAACTCATGTAATATTTTATTATGCTGAAGTCAAAATGAAGATAAATATGAGTTTCAAAAAGAGCGGGGAAAAATATGAAGTATTATAAAGAGAGTAAGTATAGTACAGTGTCCTCCCTCCAAATGGACGGATGATGATTGTAAGCCACATCCTGCGAGTCTCCATCCGTTCCCAATCAGCTCGGCTTCGATCGGTACGAAAAATGTTCAACCCCAGAAAAGTCGGAAAGGATGAGATGGTAGGCTGCGTCGCCCTTTTCCCAACTTGTCCGAAGTCATCTGAACAATTAGTAGTGCATATTGCTTAATAAACTGTATTTACATGTATTTTACTAATGATATTTCATTACTGTCGAAATTACATTTGACAATTATAAGATTTTTTTACACTGTTGAATCTATAACGATGACCATCAGTTTACTCAGATTACATTTTACTGCTAATATTCCCTAACTGACTAGCCCGAAGCTTAACCTAACTTTGTATGATCGCTATACTGTAACTGAGCACTGTAACTTGCTACTCTATTTGCTAAGTGGTATTGGTTTGAACTCAACTTCGTGAAGCTTTAGTAAAAAATTACATAGATAAGATATTGAAATGAAATAATTGACTTTGCAATTCCACACTCTTTATTTAAAAAAACACGATTCAGGTTTCGACGTTGAACGTCATCATCAGGTGGGCTTCATGCAAGCAAACTTGGAATATGAACCTTCTGATCAAGGGAGGTGGGTTGGTCAGAGAGGGAGGGTGGAGGGGTAAAAGGTTAGAATGTTGGTGGGAAAAAAGAGAATTACATCTTTAGGTGTCAATCGTTGACTTGGAAGAGTGGTAGGCCTAGGAGTGGGGAGTTGGCGGGATATAAAAATTCATTGGCAAGTTCATCTTTGCAACGGACACATTTCAAACTTTCCAACTGCTCCGTAAGGTCATGCCTTTGACCTTTATTTTCAAAATAAATAATTTTAGTCACAAAGTCACTTTTGTGGTCACTTTCGATGAGGTGCTTTGAGGAGGGATGTTATGTTCTTATTTTTTTACACATGTTTGGTGTCCTTTAATCCTTTCTTTAAATTTCCATTCTGTTTGCCCAATATACTTTGTGTTACACCCTGAGCACTGTAACTCATACACTCCACTCCTCTCGTTTTTGTGGACTTTGTCTTTAGTACGAGAGATCAGGTTCTTAAGGCATGAACCACTGTAAAAGGCATATTTAATTTTTTCTTTAGGGAAAATTTTAATTACTTTTTGAGAAATAGTCTTTTTGGTAGCCCGAAAAACCATCACCGCCACAAAAATGGGATTCTGATCAGGCCAGTAGTATCAAATATGTCAGCTCCCAACCAAATTCCAGTGAAAAGACTTCATGAACTCTTTGAGGGAGGTTTACAGATTTTCAGGCGAATATTTTCACCAAAATCTGGTAAAGTAATAATTGAATACACAAGAAGGGATTCCACAAAAGCATCCCTATCACAGGCATCAGTGAATTGATCGCAATATCGTGCAATTTAATAGGGAATCCTTTAACAAGTTAAACATTGCAACGTGTGCATATAAATTTCAAATATATATTATTTATTTCATACACAATATACATTTTCAATATTTGATGAATTTCTTCGCTGTTTATCAGTCTTTTTCACATTTTTGACTGCCAACATTAAAATGTTCTCCTTGTTCACATTTAAATACATAATTCAGACTATTACTAATGCATAGACTGTAATACCTCTTGCAATTCGGGTATGCTATGTACTTAGGATAAGAATCCAGATTCCGGCATAATTTATCAACGCATTCAGTCGGAGAGTCTACATGTTCACACGTATTATTGCATGGTATATAAATCTGGTTTTCGGGGCATGCATGTACTTCATGTGTTTGATTAAAGCAACCCACGTAGTAGGTGCATTGCTCGGGATCAGGAAACCACCTGAAAAATTGATTAATATTATTAAAACGTACAAGTGCCGATAGACAATGTCAGGCGGCACACAAGTCCCAAGTACAGGCACTGTATTACAGCCAAACCTGCCTTGGAAAAATAATATGGTATCTCAAATCCAATAAATATCAAAAATGATAAAAAATAAAATCAGTCCGAAAAAAAATAATACACTTAAATGAAACTTCGGAACACCAATCCTAACACAAAAAAAAAGAAAATCCCCATCTCATTTTCATCAGTTTCTCAATAAACAAGGTAAAAATCAAAACTAAGCTGTTGCGCACAATTTTACACAACACATCAATCAAATTATTATACAAATTCTTTATATCTTTTCTAACTATTAGCCCTGTAAGGAAAGGGCTCAAATAGTTCTACAGGTAAGCTGTTCCAATAAGCAACTGTGTTAAGAAATTATTTTTTTTATTTGTGTTAATCAAATCCCAGTTCATTTGCATGTGTAAATTAATTCTGGTCGAAAAAATTAGTTAACAAAATAAAAATTCTTCAAAATATAATTGCTGCATCAAAGTGATAGTAAAAACCCTTAAGAAATAATTTTCTGCAATTTTTAATTGATAAAGATTTAATGATAAATGGCGATATATGTCGATTTCCGCAAGCAATTTTGAGTCCCACCTTGGCTCTTGTTGGGTCTTCTTAATTTTCTCGTAGCGAAGTTGGCTCTCCATGATTACTAAGTTGTGATCGCTATTTATGCCTGCACCGGGGTAGCTTTTGCACTGCTTCACCTGGTTCTTGTATCTCCTTCTTACTAGCATGTAGTCCATTTGGTATCCTGCGATATCCCTTGCCATCTTACATGCGTACCTCCTTCGTCGTTATTGATCGAAGAGGGTGTTACCAAATACCATATTCTTCTCATTGCATAACTCGACTAGTCTTTTTCCTTCGGCGTTCCGTTTTCCCAGCCCGAAATTTCAAACGCTTCGTCCATCTTTTCCTTCTCCTACGACTGCATTGCAGTCTCCCATTACGATGGCATTTTCTTACGCCTTCACCTCTCCGAGGACTTCTTCCATTTGCTCGGACACTTCTTCCATTTCTTCTTCTACATAGCTAGACGCCGGCATGTGTACTTATACGATCGCGGTGTCCGTGGCCTCCCCTACTTCACCGTCAGAATGCTCTCGTTGTATGGGAATATTGCCTTTACTCTTCTGTCCCATGCTTTTTTCAGTATGATGCCAACTCCTGCGACCCTCCAGTCGTCTCCCGAGTATATAACTCGATATTGCTCGTTATAGCAGTCGTCTGCTCCCGTCCACCTCATCTCGCTAACTTCCAGGATGTCTATAACCAGCCCCTCCATTCCATCTTGGCGTTCTCCAGCTTTCCGCTCACCCCCAAGGATCTTGCATTCCATGACCATATTCTGCATCTGTCTTTCTTGCCCGATGTACCCTTCCCAGGAATCCCCACCCGGAGATCCGATTAAGGGACTATTTTACCTCCGGAATATTTTACCGGGAAAGAGACCGTCATCATCTCCTCAGGACACTAAGGCGGTGGTTTCCCGTTGCCTTCCGTATCATATGTACATGTGTGTATCTAAATCTAGATTAAAATTTATATGTTATAAAAATGTAGAAAATAATATGTATTATAGAATGTATTTTATAAAAAAAATATATGTGTGTGTGTGTGTGTTTGTGTGGGTCGCGGTAGTCCAGGGGTAGAGCGTTGCACTGCTGGTTCGATTCCGGGCAAACCTCTCTGGGCACCTGCAGCTCCACCCAAGCTGCCCCCTTACCCTGATGAGTGAATTTCACACGACATTTGCTGAACTCTTAGATCACCTGCCAAACCGACTTTCGTGCTGATTACTGTACTTATGGTAGGAGAGATTAGAAATGAGATGCCCAGGATAAAATTATATTTTGTTGTATTATTGACACACGTCCTTCAAAAAATTTGAAAAGTCTATTTTTTCTTAGATAAATTATCTCTCAATTAAAAAAAATGCCTCTTGTGAATCCCGTGCAACAAGGAACTTCATAAACCAACCTATATGCCCAAGGCACCACATGTTTGAGTTATCTAGAATTTCACTGCGCTGATGCAGGGCTCAAGACCACAAACTAGCGCTCATATAGCGAAGGGGTGTCTGAAATAATTAGTTTCAGATTAATTTTCATTATAATGAATATATATCCGCCTTTTCAGTCATCTTTCTTTTCTTTCATTCCGTTCAATCGTATTTAAATATGTTCTTTGAAATCTTTCAACTCTTCCGCTGCTACATATTTTGGTGGCTTGGTTAGCGAAAGTAATGATAAAAGGAGGTGTTAAGAAAAGAAATAATTTATTCCCATAGCCTTTGCCTTATTTCAATGCTATAAAGTTAGATGGAAAAGGAAATGAGAGGTGAAATGTACATTGGATTGACCCGAAGAGATTTTATATTCTGTGCAATCAGGATGTTTTTCATCTTTTTTAGCAAAATTAACGTTTAAACATTGAATTCATCATATAATACCGCAAATAGTAATCCCAGCCTATTGTATCTGCTTGGGGAAATTATAAGAGCAAACTCTCTTATAAGTTCTTTTCCTATTAGCTTCTTATGAGTCTAAAGTTAAAGTTAAATTTTATTTTTAATACTAGCTTTTGAACTTAATTACGAAAATTAAAAAAGGCATATCTGTGTTCTAAATGCATACAAAATCCGTATAAAAAATATGAGCCTGGTCTTTCTACGCGCGAACTGCTTGACGGATCAAAATCAGTGAGGTGTCGCCTTCTAGCGGCGTCCATTAAAAGTAAAACACCGCCTTGCTCGTGGCTCTACCTCGACTTTTCTTTGCTCAACAGCGATTCTCGTCCGACCTTGCACACGCTTGCCGCAAATATTCTTGTGTCGGTGAGAATGAATGTATTAGAGAAGCACCGCGTGTGCATTGAGTTTTGTTTTCACCTCGATGAAAGAGCAACTAAAACTAATGCAATGATTCAACAGGCATTCAGCAATGAATCTATGATACAGGCGCCTTATCTTCGTTGTTACAACCACTTGCAGTCTGGACAAACCACGATTGATGAAGAAACGAAAAGTGGACGACAATTGACGTCAAAAAACGACGCCCATGTATACAGTATTACAGTTTTGGTGCGTGCAAACCGTAGGTTAACCATCAGGGAGTTATCTAATGCAGTCGACATTAGTGTTGGATCGTCTTTCATCATTTCGATATAACTTTGGGGATTCAGTGCGTCCCGTCCAAATTTTTTCCGGGAGTGTTAACGGATGACCAGAGGCAAAACGCTTTGACACTAGACAGAAACTGCTCAATCATTCAAGAAGCGACCGAAACATCTAAAAAACAATGATTTAAGGCGACGGAAGCTGGGTTTATCACTATGATATAGAAACCAAAACTTAGCCCTCACAGCAGAAGGGGCCGTTTTCCCTTCGACCCAAAAAAGCTCGGATGCCGCGATCGAACGTGCAGGTGATGCGTTTTTTCCATTGAGAAGGGATTACTCATCAGAACATAGCACTCTTTTGCGCATAGGCAGCACTACATTTATAGAGATTATGAGAGGATTATGACACATCGTATTGCAGAAGATTCCACATATGTGGATAAACAATTTTTCTACACGTACATCTACATAGAACCCCGTAAGCCACCACAAAGACGTGTGGCGGGTGGTGCTCGGTTATCACCCGTAATTGAGAACAAAACCGCATTCCAAACCCACAAAATCATACCAATTTACACACACAATCGTAAACATTCATGCAAAAGCTTTTATATTTCACACATGCGAAAACACACACCATCAATTAACACATTCATGCACCCAAAAATACACTCCATGGCCACGCGACGCTGAATCTTGTCCCCAATTGCATACTGAATATCCCTAACATATCTGTGATGACTCTGGTTTCTCATTATTATAATTTCTGATTGTCCGTGGAAGGAATGAGTGTTTGTATCCATCTGTACTGGACTCTATCTCCCTTTTCGTATCTTTGTGGTCTGATCTACATAAGTAGTGTGGGGTCATAATAATTCCTTCAGTGGAGTTATTATGACCCCACATATACGTTCAACAGCAACGGTGATAATGAGCAACCCTGCCTTACACCTATTCCTAACACTGCCCATCTGGACTCCCCGTTCCCCACCCGCACCTGAGCAGTCTGAGACATGTACAGGTTGTTGATTAGCCTCCTGTCCTCCAATCTATTCCTATTTTTGCAATATACTAATTAGTTTATCCCAATTTACTCTATCAAACTCTTTTTCGAAATCGACGAAACAGGCAAATACGTCCTGGTTGTACTCTATATTCTTCTCGCTTAGTGATCTCATTACTGCAATGGCATCACGCGTACCTCTCCCCTTCCTAAACCCAAACTGATCATCCCCTAAGTAATCATTTGCCCGACTATCTATCCTTTTGTTGATGATCCTGAGAACAACTTTAGTTTCATGGGATATCAAGCATCGAAGAAGATGTAAAACCTGCCCTATTTTCACCACTTCACCCCACTCCATCCCACCATTTAGCTCTCTCCCACCCCTCCCCCACTCCTCGTACTTCCAAGAATATTGTTAATCTTCTAACCTGTAAACTCTGCCCGGCCTTTAAATAGGCCAATGTTCCACACCCCTGAACCTTAGGATTAATAAACACCGCGCCTCGTGCAATCCCTCCTCCATGCCCGCGGATCTCCCTATACCTAAACATGCTTCCCATCATAAAACACCCTTCAACCAGTGCTACAATGTTTCAGTCCTAGCGTCCCTTCTCACATCCGATAACCCTATAGAATTAAGAACTCTTAAAATGGCATTCATTTGGCTCTGTATGGCCTATCAGCATCCGGGCCTCAATATCGTTCACTAAAGGGAATGGCCTGAATTGTCACTTAGAGGAAGCAATGCATGTCTAAGAGGTGAATATTCTGTTTTTCCGCATGAGTTTTGGTGTGCGTGGCCTTTGTTTCGACTTGCAGGGTCTTGGTCACAACTTTGTAAGTTGAAACCTGGTTCTCGGATGTTGCAATAGTTGCGGTGAGCAGATTGTTTTCTTTTCCGATTTTGTGCCAACTCCACCTCCTTCCTCTCCCTCCTTCCCTATATCCGCCCCCTGTAGCCTTTTCTCTCCCCCAACCATTCCTCTTACCCCTCCTCCACCTCCCGTTCTCCCCTTCCCCTGGCCCCCTTCCCTTTCTCTCGCACCCCTCACATCTACTATTCCAGCAGTCATTACTTCTATTTCTTCCGATGAAGACGGAGTTGAATTCCGTCGAAATGATCAAGAAATAACGTGAGAGTGATCTTTTTATGTGTTTGTTTATTGTTTGTTGCTGTCCAATTTAATATATATATTATATATATATATATATATATATATATATATATAACCATAAACACAGTAATCAACCCGAAGGTCGGTTTAGTAGGTGATGGTAGAGATCACCCAGTACTAAACCCTATACGGCGTGTGAAAATTCACACATCAGGGTAGGGAGGCCAGTTCCTTTCCCTGTGCCGGTTATGGTTTCCTAGAAAGATCTGGTACCCGAAAAATCACATAATTTGGGTTCCCAGAGTGCCTTGCCCGGGAATCGAATCCAGGACCCTCCGGTCAGCAGTCCAACCCTCTACCCACTGGACTACCGCGACCCACTATATATATATATATATATATATATATATATATATATATATATATATATATATATATATATATATATATATATATATATACGTTTCGACAGCTCGACGTCAAATAACATACTGTGAGTGTCCTTTTTTGTGTCTCTTTATTCTACAAATCTACATCCGTGTTTTTATATATTTGTGCGTCGCCGAAGAGCGTTCCATTTCGAAGATATTTTTATATTTGGCCAATATAGCTGATCAACTTTTTCTTCGCCCTCATCGTGTCATCTGTTCCTGTTTGTCTGCCGTCGCATCGCCGCCGTGAGTGTTCTGTTCTCTTTCCTTCACCATTGTTTCCTTCCTTTTTCCTTAACTCTTTATCATTTCCTGCCTTTCCAATGAATTACCCTAACCACTTTCAACTTTGGCTGCGCCAATTCCGCATAAATGCATATAAAGTCACCCAATATGCTAGCCATTCTGAGTTCCTCACCTCATGTTTATCCCTAGGCATCATACCCAATGGTCTCGTCATCAAAATACCTCTTTCTGGCATCCCACCAAGCCTTCACCCACACTTACACACCGTTATAATTCAATATTCACGTAATCTCACGCGTGATGTTCTGTCGCACTACCTCTCTCTTTTCAGTAACCATCGTTCCAACTTCTTGTCTCTAGCCAAAATTATATCCAATTCAGCCCCTCATTTAATTCCGTCACTTAGTCATATACTTTCCTCGGCACTTCGCAATCTCACTCGAAGACGTGAGTGCCTCCTGAAAAAGCTCTCTACCCTCCCCCAGTCTTTCTTCCGCGTGGGACTTTCCCTGCCGCTTAAACAATCACCGCCCCCACCCGAACCTCCACCCCTTTTTCTTTGAAAACCGGATCTAGCAACCCTCTATAACCTGCCATATCCTCAGCGCAAAACACCTGTTTACCCAAGGCATCAACCCAGAGAGTCCCCGACCCAGCACCCCACACCCGAAAACGGAAACAAAGTAGTGAACCTTTCGTCCGTGCCCCTCGACAATAGCGAGCTTTCGCTACTAAGTAAAGGCCTCTCCTTCTCCCCCACCCCGAGAACCAACCACGTTGACATCGTCACCGACACGCTAAACTTCTGCCGGAATTTACGCTGGCACGCCCATTGGCCAGCACTTCCCAGCATTTCCCTTCGAACATTAACCCAGCACTTACCCGATTCCGTCCAGCCTCAGAAAACGAACCCAAACCACTCCCATCAAAATTCCCAATTGAAATCTTTATCAATCTCCTACTGACAAAGATTTCCGATAAAAAATTCATAGATTCCCTTGAGCCACAAGATAACCTTTCCCCCTCTGAGAGACAAGCTCTCAGACGTTTAGCGTCAAACAAAGACATTATAATCACGACGGCGGACAAAGGGTCATCCGTCGTCGTGTTAAACAAAGAAGACTATAACTCTGAGGCATTTCGCCAATTAAATGACCTTTCCTGCTTATGCCCCCCTGCCCCAAGACCCAAACCCTTCATACCAAAAGGATATTCATCTACATCTACATCTACAAAATACCCCGCAAGCCGCCGCAAGGGCGTGTGGCGGGGGGTGTTATATCACCAACCGTTAAAAGGAACAATACCACATGGAAAACAACAACATGGAAAATTATACCCATAGCAGCGCACACACTCATGCAAAATTCCCTTCATCCAGCACTCTTGCAAATACATATACCGCATGTACCATTAACTAACAAACAACTACACCCCAGGATGCAGCACGAATGCCATCCAACAACACGCCAGCCAAAACAAAACAAGCAAGAATGCGAACCTCCACCACGACATGAACATGCAACACAAAACACTCTACCCCCGAGGAGACTGTGAAAGTTAGGGAATGCGACCCAACGAGCATCTTCATTCATTAATCTTCATCATCCGCCTCCATAGCCAAATTCTAAACGCCTCTAGTCTGTTTTTCCAATGGTCCATATCATTTATCCTAATTGTGTCTCATTCTGCGATATTATTTTCTTGTTATGCTTCTTTCTTGTTATATTCTCTCTTTCCTTTCCAATTCCGGTCCCAAAGAAGGTCTCTCCCCCAAAGACAAATCCATTCTTTCACCACCTAATCCTAAGACCCCCCATTTCTATTTGCTACCCAAAATCCACAAAACGAATAACCCCGGACGCCCTATTGTCTCCAGCATCAACTCACCCACAACGAATCTCCGCATTGATAGACCACCACCTTCAACCAATAGCCACTTCACTCCCTTCTTACATCAAAGACTCGCACCACTTTCTGGAACGTCTACACTCTATCCCAATTCCGGACAACACGACCATTATCATGGCCACGATAGACGTCACATCTCTGTACACCTCCATTCCCCACAAAGAAGGCTTAGAAGCCCTGAAACATTACCTCTCCCTACGATCCACACCGCACAACCCATCCACAGATTTCCTCATCAAACTGAGCCAAATCGTTCTCACCAAAAATGCCTTTCAATTCAATGACAAAATATATTTACAAATAAAAGGTACTGCAATGGGCACGCGTATGGCTCCTACATTCGCCAATATTTTTATGGGTAAACTTGAACACGACTTTCTGCAACAACAAACCCTCAAACCACTCTTCTGGGCCAGCTATATCGATGACATTTTCCTCCTTTGGTCCCAGGGACGCGAAAATTTATCCTCTTTCATTTCCTCTGTCAACTCCTCCTCCTCAGTATCGTTCACTTCTTCTATATCCGACTCGAATATCACTTTCCTAGATATCGAAATTCACCTCCAAAACAATACCTTTCACACCTCAGTCCACATTAAACCAACTAATAAGCTAAGCAACTAATCTTCATTTCGACAGCTGCCACCCACCTCATACAAAGCGCTCCATCCCATTCTCACTCTCAATCCGTGGCTTCCGTCTCTGCAACAACACCCCCTCCCAACAGAAATACTTGGACCAGCTACATGACTCTCTCAGAAAATGTGGGTACCCTGAAAGACTACTAAATAGTAAAATCCTCAAACCGTCAACCCAATACACTCCCCTCCCCAAGCCAAACCGCCCAAAATGCCCTAATCTTATCACCACTTTCTTCCCCGGAACACACAAAATTAAACATTTAATACGTGACCTCTTCCCAATTATTAACAAGACTCAGTCCACATCACTTTTATTCCCACATGCCCCTCTGTTTCGTTTAAACGCCCGTCGAACTTGCGAGACATCTTCAAGTCCACAAAACCAACTGCGAGCACCCCCGTCTCTCCCCCTCCCCTATCTGCACCATGCAACCGCCCACGCTGCAAATGCTGTCATCTTTTAATACCCTCCCCCTCCCTCAGTATCAACTTCCAACCACTCGCCACCTGTACCACAAAAAATATTATATATCGCCTCTCCTGTAACTTCTGCCCTGCCTTCTACGTGGGCGAATGCACGACCTCACTCTCCCTCCGCATGAATAACCACCGATATTCCACCATATCTCCCACCTTTCTTAATTATCCCATTCCTACCCACACTGCTTCCCACAATCAATCTTTTGACAATTGCTTCTCCGTTTCGGTGATTGAAATCCTTCCCAAATCTGCTAGTATAATAGAGGTGAGAACCCGCGAGATGGCGCATATCTGGGTGGCCCAATCATTTAAACCCCCCGAGCTGAACCAAGCCCACTGAATACATCATATAGCTGGCTACATATTCCCTCCCACCCCCTTGTTCAATTCCTATTGGTCCCTTACCTCTCCTTCCCCCACCTCTTCCCTGCACATGTCCTCTGCGCTCTTCCCCGAGAACGCCATTCTGAAGACGACAGCCGAGCTGTCGAAACGACAAATAACATACTGTGAGTGTCCTTTCTTTGTGTCTCTATATTCTACAAATCTACATCCGTGTTTATATATATATATATATATATATATATATATATATATATATATATATATATATATATATATATATATATATATATATATAATGTATAACACTTAGCACTAGTGGACACAGAAAAAAACACACAGAAACACAAAAAAGATACTCACTATTTTTCGAATTTTCGGTGGTCGTGACCACCTTTATCAAGGAAGAGAGGGACAGAACTACCCCTCTCTTCCTTGATAAAGGTGGTCACGACCACCGAAAATTCGAAAAATAGTGAGTCTCTTTTTTGTGTGTTTCTGTGTGTTTTTGTCTGTGTCCACTGGTGCTAAGTGTTATACATTATTATTCCCGTCCGTGAGACTTTAAAAAAGTGTTATATGTATATATATATATATATATATATATATATATATATATATATATAATTATATACACACACACACAAATTTACACATTTTGCTCAATATCCTTAAGTATACAGTTTATACTTTCCCCGATGTTAATTTCTAAACCATTGTTCAATCAAAGGTTTCATCTTTGAAATCATGATTTTCGAGATGGTAAACCCTCTTACCCATCACTCGTGCAGGTAACATTACGGCATTCTTCTGGGTTTTTGGAACAGGTTCCTGTAGTATTGCTACAGCATGTCATTCCCTGATCCCTGCAGCTTCCGCTGACAACCTTGTTCCAATTGTCACCGATCTTATTGCATATAACGAATTGGTCGTAGGATTCACAATGTAGGCTTACTCCTTTGCAATCATCGTTTCCATTACTTGCCGATGGGTCAAATTGAAAATTCTGGAAAAATAAATGGAAAAATGGGTTGTATTTAGACAATCTGTTACGTAATGATTGTTAGAATGCATTTAACTTAAGCCGCCCAACGCTAGGATGCACATTCTGATTTTCAGTTATTGAATAAAGAACGGAGATCGTAGGGATGGGGCTGTGACCTATTTTTCCAGGGCATAAAAAAGGATCCCCTTTACTGAATAACCCTTGTAAACTCATTTTCGTGTACAGATCTACAAGTAAAAATTATGCTCAAAAACGTTTTGGAGCAAAACCCATTCGCTCTACGTTTTTAATTTCTCATTCTCATCTTAGATTTTCACGAATCATGCTGAAACATTTTGTCCCAACACATTAGTTATCAAACTTTGTATATCCTTAAATCGTAACGCACGATTGTATGTTTCATAATGGACGGTTACTCTGTAAATATGCTACTGTCAGTACATGAAAAATATATGAAATTTAAAACCTCTCGTGTATAACGTATATAAGTGGATGAAGGGGGTATTGACCGGAAGTGGGATGTTGAAGACTGTGATAGAGAGGAGAATGTTAGGCAAACGAGGAAAGGGAAGGAACAGGATAGGGATGTTGGACGGGATGAATGGAGGAAGAGAGAGCTCACAGATGAAGAGGGAAGTGATATAAAGTAGGTTGCGGGATTTTCTGTTTCTTAGGAGTCACAAAATGTTATATTTTGTAGCTGTGTCCATCCAAAAACCTACCTTAACCGGTAGATTACCTTAAAAAAATTTCTTATTTTGGAAATATATATTTAAAAAATCGGAAAATTAATAAAATTGTCTGCAGTGAAATATTTAGTATCTTCGTCATTCCTTGTGCCTGAACCGCAGTGTCCCACCTCATCACAATCTATCCCTTCGCCTACCGTCGCATTCCAATCCCCCATCACTATCAAATGTTTCCCTGCAGGAACACACGCGATTATATCCTCTAATTGATCGTATATTCTATCGACCTCTTCTTCCTTATGGTTGTTCGGAGGTATATATACCTGAATAATGAACAAGTTCGTCGGTTCTGCTTTTATCTCTACTAGTAATAATCTATTCGTTAACTGCTCTATGTTGACTACACTTCTTCCTATCTCTTCATTTAATACTATGGACATCCCATCGTTGGCTCTCATCCCCGCCGCTGTATATTATTCTATAATTATCACTCCGGTAATCCCCGCTATTCTTCCATCTCGCCTCGCATAGGCCTAAAATATGTAGATTTCCCCTTTCCATCTCTCGCTTAACATTCTCCAATTTCCCTGTCCTCATCACTGTCCTAATACTCCACGTTCCTATTCTAACTAATGTGGTCTTCTTCTGCTGGGTCTTCTGTCCTGTTGCTGCCAGTTTTCCCTTGCAAGGGTTTCTTGGGATGACGACCGGGGAATCCTTGCCTCCCTCGCTGCTGAGCATGGCGCACGGCCGATTGGGCCGAGCCCCGTAGTTACCAGGACTGATACTCCCTGTAGTGAACATCACATTTATCTTGGGAATGATTGTTCAGGTGGTTTCCCGTTGCCTTTCCCATTAGTGTTTTAAACGTCGCACCATCACTTACTGGCCGCCACACCGGGGTCAGACACCATTGCAGCCGCCTCACTAAGGAACAGACGCTGCGTGGACTGCCTTTCGTCTTGCCCCTAACTTCGACCTATCTGGCATTGGTGACCCTACCAGGACCAGTTATTCTTACTCCCGCCAGCACAGCTCTAGGGGTGTATCGGAACGCACAGGCCCTTCCATCATGTCAAGGTTGTAGTCCAGGGAGGGGATATGTATATATGTACATATATATATATGTACATATATATATATATATATATATATATATATATATATATATATATATATATATATATATATATATATATATATCCCTCCCCTGGACTACAACCTTGACGTGGCGGAAGGGCATGTGTGCGTTCCAATGACTCCTAGAGCTGCGTTAGCGGGAGTAATAATAGTAGCAACCCTGGTAGCAATGATGGTCGTAATGATGGTCACTACAGAAATTTTGAATCCTGCCAAATACGGGGCTCGGCCCAATCGGCCGTAAGTCGTGCCCGGCAGCGGGGGAGGCAAGGCTTCCGGGATCATCATCCCACGAAACCCTTGCAAGGGAAAACCAGGAGCAGCAGGACAGAACACGCAACAAAAGAAGACCAAATTAGTTAGCATGTGAACGTGGAATGTTGGGACCATGATGAGGACAGGGAAATTGGAGAATGTTAAGCGGGAGATGGAAAGGGGAAATATAGATATTTTAGGTCTCTGCGAGGTGAGATGGAAGAATAGCGGGAATAACTGGAATGATAATTATAGACTAATATACAGCGCCGGGGACTAGAGCCAACGTAGGGTTGCCATATTTTTAAATAAAAAAATAGGACGAAGCGTAGTCAATATAGAACAGGTAACGGATAGAATATTACTAGTAGAGATAAAAGCAGAATCGACGAACTTGGTTATTTTTCAGGTATACCTGCCACCGAGCAACCATGCAGAGGAAGAGGTCGATAGGATATAGTACGATCAGTTAGAAGACATAAGCGCGTGTGTTCCTGCAGGGAAACATTTGAAAGTGATGAGGGATTGGAGTGCGACGGTAGGCGAAGGAAGAGATGGTGATGA
Source organism: Hetaerina americana (assembly GCF_022747635.1). Classification (NCBI taxonomy): domain Eukaryota; kingdom Metazoa; phylum Arthropoda; class Insecta; order Odonata; family Calopterygidae; genus Hetaerina; species Hetaerina americana. The sequence goes on along the minus strand of NW_027286719.1, from coordinate 3,981,743 downwards.
GATGGGGGACTACGGTTTAGGCACGAGGAATGACCGCGGGGAGAAAGCAGTTGAATTCTGCAGGAGACAGGGGTTAGTCATCACCAACACTTGGTTTGGACACCACAAAAGACGCAGGTATACATAGAAAATGCCAGGTGACTCCGAAAAGTATCAGCTAGATTATATTCTGGTTAGACTCGGGTTTAGGAACAGTGTGAGGGACGGGGAGACCGAATGGGCAGTGTTAGGAAGAGGTGTAAGGCAGGGTTGCCCATTATCACCGTTGCTGTTCAACCTGTATGTAGAGGAAACGATTAAAGAGGCATGCGAAGAACATGAAGTAGGAATGAAAGTGGGCGGGGAATTCGTAAAATCAGTTAGGTTCGCTGATGACCAAGCTGTAGTTTTTCAGTCAGCCAAGGGGTTGCAAGCGTTGCTGAGTGAATTGGATATTCAGTGCGACAGGTATGGGAATAGAATCAACATTAATAAAACAAAGGTAATGCAATTTTCAAGAAAGAAAAAGGCTAAGGTAAACATTAAAAGAGGAGGGCAAAAAATAGAGCAGGTAGAACAGTTTACGTATCTCGGAAGTGTTTTGGACCAGCACGGTTAAAGTAGTAGGGACGTAAGGAGAAGAAATTCGCTAGGGAATGAGGCTTTCACAAGGAGGAGCGAGTTGATCACAGGGACGTTGAGCAGGGATATTAAGAAAAGACGTAAAAACTTTAATTTGGAATGTAGCTATGTATGGCACGGAAACGTAGTCACTGAAGCAGGAGGATAGAGGTAGACTTGAGGCTTTTGAAATGTGGGTGCGGAGAAGAATGGAGAAGGTGAAATGGACCGAGAAGAAAACAAATGAAGAAGTACTTGGTATGGTGGGCGAAGAGAGGGGTTTGTTGGGGGAAATCCTTTGGAGGCAGGAAAAGTGGATGAAGGGGGTATTGACCGGCAGTGGGATTCTGAAGACTGTAATTGAGGGGAGAATATTAGGCTAACGAGAACAGGGAAGGAACAGGATAGGGATGTTGGACGGGATGAAGGGAGGAAGAAAGTACTCAGAGCTGAAGAGGGACCTGAATTAGAGTAGGATGTTGTGTTTTGCTAGAGGTCACAAATTATTTAATTAGTGATTATGTCCATCCAAAAACCTACCTTAACCGGCAGATTACCTAATAATAATAATAAAATGTATGTTTATATGTGTGTGTGTGTGTGTATGTCTTTGCCTCTTTGCCTCTTTGGCTCTTGATATATTATACCTAAATAACTTGAAATCGTAGACAAGAAAGGCACTCAAGGATTCATTCCGCCGAAACACGTATCTTCTCTTCTATTCTTTAAGAGACATTAGCTCAATTAATGTGAAATTATTTCATCGGTCTTAAAGTCGACGACACTTCAAATGGAAAGGATCTTATATTTTTTCATACAAAAATATGCTTCAGTAGAGAGTGTTTGTTTGCTGCCCAAAGACTACTATTTTAAAACTTTTTCTTGATATCTTCATGAATCGATGGTCGAAATCCAAGAGGCACGGGAAGAGATTCACATAAGAAACTAAATGGTAGCGCAGGGAATGAAATACTACAACCTCTCCTCCTCTGAATCTCTGAATTTCATAAAAGCTAACACTTATTTCGGTGAGACATCTAATTTCACATTTCAAAATCATAGCCAACCCTGCGATTTACTCTCGTGAATTTGTGCATTACGTATCTTTTGCTTCATCCATAAATTTCCCGAGAATTTTAATTCATGCCTGATTAGATTTAACCAAGTTTTCCCTAGTTGAACAGTTGATGCGCTCTACGCCAACGGATGTTGAATGTTATGGATTGTGCCAAAAGTTAAGTACAATCCTCAATTCAAACTCATCCAAGCTCACAGCAGAGAATTTTTACACGGCCAAAAATGTTAGTCCATAATAGTGACCTATGCCTGAGCCTATGTTTAAAAAAATGTCAAATTTTGGTCGGAGGGAACCTAAAAACATTATGATAAACTTTTACCTCATCTGACGGTGAGCATGTATTCTCCTTTGGCAGGTATATTTGTCCATCGGGGCAGGAGAAATACTCCGCACTTAAGCCTCCATATCCATCTTCTATGCAAACTAAGAAACCTTGCGGATCATTTGGGTCAGGATTGAGGCCGGGATAGGAGCAGCTTTCTTCCAGACCCCACCTCTCTAAGCTGCAGTGATTGGGATAAGACGACAGAATAAGAGGTTAAAAAGAGCATGGGTCATAAGCGGAACAGCTGAGAAAGTTTGTTTTGTTCTCACCTATTTGTAGCGGTACATCCATAAATCACCTTTTAAAAGAAATTAGTTTAATGTTAGATAATATTGCGAAGAACAACTCAGAAGCAAAATGTTAAATTTAAACTCTCTTTACCAAAAGTGAGAAAAGAAGTTTCAACTGAAGCATGATTCTTATGTTCGGAACCAGGTGAGCACAATCTGTTAGAACTTCAGTTTCCAATAAGTTCTGATAAAATGCTAACAGTGGCCAAAATTATATATATACCCACCGAACGCTCGTCAAGGCTGGAAATATCTTGTCAGCTTCCACCAATCACAGATAGCAGTGCACTCCCATATCTTTTGAAACGACGAAGAGCGACACTTTTAGGGAACTGAACGGAAAAAAATGTACAACCTCGTCACTGAATTCTTTTAAATGACGTGAAAATTGCAAAAATTGAGTTGGAGTTTTTATCTATTAACAGCGAAATTTCGTGGGAATTTTATTTGAAAGAATGATGTTATCCGATAAGCTGATGGCCATTTTTGAAACGTTTCCTTTCACTATTTCACTAATGTCATATCTCTCCAGTCGCTGATCTTCTTTAGGTTAGTTTCAGAGATTTCAATGATGACAAGGAATTGAAAGAGAGTAGTAACAGGCTCCGAGAAACATATATATGCATATGAATTTGATATTTACAAATTGCTTCGTCTTCCCCGCATGATGATATATCGCGAAAGCATAGCTCTCTGTTGATATACGTTTACGCGTAGTTTGCCGTGTAAAAGTTGATGCTTCTGATTGCGTTACGGAGGATCACTAAGTAATCTTTCCCGAGAGTTCCATAAAAACAGCAATGTAATTGATAATGTCAGATCCTCTTTTCTCCATAAGCATCACACTTATTATTTAAATGAAGGAACCTTCATTAGCGAAAAATTACATCAGAGTGGAAATGTGCTTGGTGAAATTAATAAAATGAAGTATAGGAATTTTTTTTTAGCAAATCTCTGAAACCATTTAGATTTGCTGAAATCTTGCTTTGCAATCCGGTAAACATGACATACGAGTAGGTCTAAACTATAAATGTTTGATCAAAACTGAGGGAGTCGCTCAGCTGACACCTAATGGAATATTTGTAAAATCCTGTCACATTTTTCTTGAGCATTGCTCAAGTAGACATCTTAAATGTTGGAGGAATTCAGTGACTCTGAACATACCCCAATAGCCCTAACTGTTCCAAATTTCAGGCAGCCGATCTGCTTGGAAGAGGTAGGTGTGGCAATGGAAGGCCTGCTGTGTGATCTTTCCAAGTCTAATGGCTAATAAAGGAAAGTTCAACCCACACCCTTCCAAACAACTCTCGCCTTGACCACTGTGGTGTGATGCCCACGGGCGTTTTAACGCCGTTGAAGTCTTGGTAGAACTTCCTAACGATATGACTAATTTTCTCCGTTTTTAAGGCGTTTGAGAGATGCTCGAATGTTGTATGGAGAGATTTAGATTTTATTCACGCGTGATGTTTCAGTCATTAGCATTATTCGCGTAAGTTTGAAGATAATATAACATTAAGTAATATTTATTATGCTACCTTGGACAATTTAAAACTAGAGTGGAACCTCATAGCACGAACATAATCCGTTCCGTGATCTTTCTCGTAAAACGAAGCACTCGTATAATGAAACAACCTTTTGATTATGAATTGTTGTAAAATACAATAATGTGTTCCATGCAAAAAAATAAATTGTGCTCAAGGTTTATTTAAAGAAAATTATGCATGCATTGTTTAGGGTCAAGGATCACGTTCGCCTTTTCTTCTATCGGGGAATGAAGCAACCGGGAATGCGAATCGATTGCTAACAGAAGGAAAGAATCGAAATTAATTTTTAATCATTTATTAAACCTGCCTGATCCATTTTTACTTTAAAAATGTCTAAGGGCACTTGTTTTCGCTGACGATTCAATATACTATATGGTAAAAGTGCGACTCGGAATGATCTTGAAATTACTTCATGGCGCGCATCGCCACTGCATAATTTGGGCGATACCTCGGACCCATAGTACGATGACAAAGTTTCCCGTGATCTCCGCATTTCATTAAGCATTCTGCTTTGGACTTCACACTTCTTGAAGGCTCTTGGAGTTTCTGAATGGTAAACAAGCAGGGGTTTGATTTTCAAATCGTCGCTCGCATTTGTGCAAAATAGTAGCGTGAGACGGTCTTTCATTGCCTTGTGTTCGGGCAGTGCATTCTCTTCTACTGTTATGTGCACATACGTATATAGGTTAAAATTAAAAAAATACTGTGGCAGGCACTCCTCAGAATCTACGAGCAGTTTGAAATCACCGATGAAGTTCTCTCCTGCCTTTGACTTTGACTCGGTGCTTGCTGCTTCACCATGCCTCACAACGCCGTGGATGACGGTTCTTCTCGTAAACTTCTCGGACCACGCAAGGCTCCCCTTAAATACTTGTGCTGTTGACGATCCGGACATCTCATTAACATGCTCGACGAAAATCACTTTCCCCTTCTCATAAATCATATTGTCGTTAATTTTGTCGCGTTGCAATTGCTTTTCATTTATGCATATATGATGCAAAATTTCAACATCGGAGAGAATACGTAACCGTTGCGTTGATAGTCTTTGCCACTCTATTTGAAGCATCTTCCTCATTAGACTTGCCCGTGTTCTTGAAGGAATGGCAAATCGTAGATAAACTGTTATTCTTTATTTTTATTCTTTAATGGATTTCTTCTTACGGATTTTGCATCGGGGTCGTTTTGAAAACTAAGCACAAAATATTATTAAACTTTGAGCGAAATAATAAGCAGTAATACGTTTGAACGCAAGTTTGGAAAAATGTGTGATCATTAGCGACGCTAAAATGGTGTAAAAGTATTCCACCTTCCCCACCTCTCCTGTGTTCGTCCTTCAAGTGTGTTCCTATCCCTTTTCCTTATATCTGTTACAATGTAAATGAGTATTTGTTCGCCGTTTGGCGGGGTTTCGTGTTTGAATGTGTATTAGGCCAATGTGGCTCGTCTCTTCTACTGGCTATGCGTGCCACGAAACGCTCTGTTCCTCTCCTGTATGATGCTGTATGATTCCTTTACCACTATCCCTTCCTCTGTGTGTCTTGTCTATTTCTCCTTTGGTGGGTGTAACAGCTCCCTAAACGCCATCTCTTGGCCAAAGAATCGGGGCACTTGCTTGTATAAAGCATCGCAGATCTCAGGGTAAATTACATTTCCTGGATAGCTCAAGTGGTTAAGAGCCTCCGCCCGGCAAGTGGAAAGATCCGGAGTTAAAATCCCGATCTAGGAAATATATTTACTCTCGTGATCTGCTTGATACCGCCTTCCCCACTTCTCCTGTATGATGCTGTATATATATATATATATATATATATATATATATATATATATATATATATATATATATATATATATATACACACAGGGTTCGTCCGGAAAATAAGTGTACTGATTTTTTCCCGCCGCTCCAGGCGCGCCCAGCACCGCTCTGACGGGCTGCGATTGGAGGGGGGTATGTTGGCAAGCGACGCTGAAAAAGGCAGTCGGCTCTGAGCTGTGGTGTAGTGAGGAGCTCAGCGTCACGGAACGCGATGCCGAAGTTTTTGGAGCAGCGTTATTCCATCAAATTTGCGGTAAAGCTTGGGAAATCGTCTACCGAAACTGTCGGTATGATTAACCAGGCTTACGGGGAGTCAGCCATGTCCAGAAACATGATCTTTCGGTGGCACAAGATGTTCGTGGAGGGCAGAGAAGAGGTCGACGACGAACCAAGGCCTGGACGCCCATCAACGACACTCACCGACGAAAATGTGCGAAAAATTCGCGATGTACTGAACTCTGATCGTCGTCTTAGTGTTTGGATGATAGCAGAGCAGTGTAATGTGCCAAAAACAATAGTGCACGAGATTTTTAGTGAGCAATTACAGATGCGAAAAATTTGTGCAAAGTTGGTGCCCAAAGTGCTCAGTGATGATCAAAGACTCAATCGTTTGGAAATCGCGACACAACTTGCGGATCACTGCAAGAATGATCCACATTTTTTAGAGAACGTTGTTTCGGGTGACGAGACGTGGATCTTTGAGTACGACCCGGAGTCGAAGAGACAAAGTGCGGAGTGGCACAACCCATCATCACCCCGTCAAAAGGAAGCTCGCATGAGCAAATCTCGGATCAAGGCGATGCTCATTGTCTTTTTTGACAAAAGGGGAGTCGTCCACTACGAATTTCTACCTGAACGACAAACTGTAAATGCTGCATTTTACGTCCAAGTGCTCGACAGGCTTCGAAAACGAGTCGCCCTCGTCCGGCCAGAGATCAAAAACATCTGGCAGCTGCATCACGACAATGCGCCGTCTCACACCGCGCTTGTCGTGTCGGACTTCTTGGCCAAGCACGGCGTGGCAACGCTGCCGCACCCGCCCTACAGCCCGGACTTGGCCCCACCGGACTTCTTTCTGTTCCCAAAGATAAAGAGGAGTTTGAAAGGAACGCGATACGGGACTTTGGACGCCGTCAAAGAGGCCGTGACGACGTGTCTTCGAGAGGTTCCCGATGATGCCTTCGCGGGAGCGTTCCAGGAATGGGAACGCCGCTGGAACAAGTGTATCGACTCACAAGGGTCCTATTTTGAGGAATATTAGCTTAAGATATGTAAAAGTGTAATAATTTTTTTTTCCTGAGCTCAGTACACTTATTTTCCGGCCGAACCCTGTATATATATATATATATATATATATATATATATATATATATATATATATATATATATATATATAGTATATATATATATATATATATACTTCTTCGTTCCTTACTTTAACTGTTCATTTAATATGAGAAAACAAATTGTAGATGTAAACTGCTGGGTAAATGTGACGAAAAAGTGAAGGAACGATGTTTTCTTGCCCTAGTCAGGCCCCACCTAGAGTATGCTGCCAGTATATGGGATCCGCAAGAGATAAATTTAATTTCGGAATTGGAACGAGTTCAGCGGAGGGGGGCTAGATTTGTCAAAAATTGCTATGACCAACTTAGTAGCGTAACTACTTTGCTAGAAAATTTAGGCTGGGATTCCCTTACACAGCGGCGTTTACAATATAGATCAAACTTATTAAAAACATTTAAAGATGGGTCCTTTTCCGATGACATCAAGAACATAATACGAACCCCAACGTATTACGGGCGGAGGGATCACGAATATAAGATTAGAGAGATTGACTGCTGGACAGACAGATTTATATGGTCATTTTTTCCGAGAACAATAAGAGACCAGAACTCTTGTAATCGAAATCCCCCGGGAGCCGGCTCGACATAATAAGTATTAAGCTACAAGGTAGGGACTGCGCAGGGTTATACGATTATATATATATATATATATATTTATGCATATATATATTTTTTTTGCAGGTTCCCCTTACCTTTCCCCATCTATTTGGAAAACCCTAACCCCCTCATCCCTTACCCTTTCCTCCTGGTGCTGCACCCCCTGCCACACACCTTTTTGGTGGCATGCAGGGTATTGATGTAGATGTAGATGAAATTTGCTCTTTTCCACAAGTTAGTAGCGTATTACGAGCATCAGTACGCCTAGAAGACCTTGCACCATATGATGGGTCTATGAGCCGAAACGCGTAGTGCGCTACTAATAAACTTGTGGAATAGTACAACTTTGTTTTCTCATAATGACGAATCTTCACTACATCCCGTCTGAATCTGTGGAATGTGTCTATTTAATCTTTAGCATTCTCCTCCAGCATCTATATTGAAAATGCTTCTATTTTCATCCGGCCCGCTATTCCAATTTTCCATTCTTGTGATCCGTCACGCTTAGTTTTGATGAACTGTTTCCTTGTTTACAATATTTTATTCCTTAAACATGTCAATGTCACTTTTTCATAAGCTTTTTTCATGAGCTATTCTTCGATTGATGTTTGTCAATCGCCTTCGATCACAAGTTTCGTTTTTTACAAGGATTCAACTCACAAGTATTCCAGCTTCAGTCGACATAGTGATATTTCTCTTTCACACACAAGGGCCATAGTTTTCTTCCTGTTGACCCCCATATTATATCCTTGTGTCCTTAATCCACAAGTGCTAGACTTTCTTGCAGGTATTTCTGCATTTCCGCTACTGATACAATGTCATCTACGAATCTGAGCATGTTAATTTCATCGCTATTCAACATTGATGCCCGTTTTTTGTGCTTTCTTGATTATCTCTTTAGAGGGACATTGAATGGTGATGGTGAGAGATTGAATCTTTATCCAACTCTTTTGTTCATATGTAATCTATTTTTCTTCCGATTTTAATTTGGATGAATCTAATCTTATCCTTGTAGAGCTGATGGTTTTTTTCTCCCATTGTTGCGGTCCATTCCGATCGCTTCGAATATCTTAAATATAATAATCCATTGGACGTTGGCAAAAGCTTTCCCTTATTCCACGAATATTGCATGTAATGGCTCGTTTACGTGAACAATTCTATTCGCCAGTACTCTCAAGCTGAGAATTAACTTTCTTGTTCCTCGGTTTTTCCTGAATCCTAATTCGTTTTCCACCAGGCATCTTTCATATTTTCTTCTATCCTTCGGCTTATTATCCGGGTAAATATTTTCAATGAGTTAAAAACCAGCCTCAATGCGCTGTTATTTCCGAATTTCTCCGTTTTTGGTTTCTTTGGCAATGCAATCACCGGACACTTTTCAAAGTCCTCTGGTAGTTTTTCACTGTTGTAACTGACTGTATTGGATTATTCCAAATAGGGTGTCGCCCGCTTCGACTCTTTCATTCTGATTAATTTTATCTTAAGTGAATTCAAATCCAAGTTATTTGAGACCTTGATAGAGTGCTTTAATGAATCCCTTCATCTTTTTGGAATGTCTTCGCCTTCTGTTTGCATCTGTTCATTATCATCACCGACTCTGTGGGATTTTCTTTACCTTGCTCTGTGTTGCCTCTTCAACAAATTATGACCCGCTTCCCTTTATCTATTCTTTATTTTGTCATTGAGATCCTCCGAACAGCTTTTTCTTCACTCTTCACTTACCCACGAGTTGTTTGTCTGTTGCTTCAGTTATTATGTTCTTTATCTCATTCCATCATCCTTATATGCCAGTCTCATATTTTCATTCTATTTCACTGTTGATGGCTGTGGTGATCATACCTCTTATTTTATTTCACTCAGTATCTTTTGGTTCCATCTGGATTGTTGCGCCACTTTTAGCACCTTTCTGTAATGCAGCTGGCTGTCCAGGACCACCAGGTTGTGGTCACTATTTAAAACGGTTTCTGGTTATCTTTTAAATCTCGTATTGCCTTATAACCCGCTCCAACTAATATCTATTCAATTTAGTATCTGGAAATGCTCACCGGCATCTTTCATGTGTATATTCTTCTCCGATGTTGCTTAAAGTGGGCGTTAGCCACCGCCATAAATGTTTTCTTGGCACAGCAACTGATTTTGGACGAACTTCTCGACTTTCGTCGCTGAGAAAATGGCGGTCATGATGGAATACGTTATACCAGCGTTTTACGGTGGAAAAGGATGGGGCTTCATTGGACAAAGTGGAAGTAAGTTGATCGATGAACTCCTGTCATGATAATCCACGTCAAAAGTCATAAAAAATCATCGCACGTAAGTGTGCACGTGTTAACTCAATTTATCCAAACAAACCCCTCTCCTCGCCCACCAAGCCAAGTACTTCCTCATTTGTTTTCTTTTTATTCCATTTCACTTTCTCCATTCTTCTCCACACCCACATTTCAAAAGCCTCAAATCTACGTCTATCCTCCTGCTTCAATGAACACGTTTCCAGGCCGTACATAGCTACGCTGCATATCAAAGTTTTTACGAGTCTTTTCTTAACATCCTTACTCAACGTCCCCGTCATCAACTCCCTCCTCATTGTGAAAGCCTCTTTGCTTAGCGCAATTCTTCTCCCTACGTCCCTACTACTTTGACCGTGTTGGCCCAAAGCACTACCAAGATACGTAAACTGTTCTAACTGCTCTAGTTATTGCCCTCCTATTTTAATGCTTAGCTTAGCGTTTTTTTCTAGAAAATCACGTAAACTTTGTTTTATTAATATTGATAAATATAAATAAATATACACCGGATATTACAGATGTTACAATTTATTGTTTTTATTTACAACGTCAATTATGCATTTCTTAATTAAGGAATTCTTCTCCTTACGTCCCTACTACTTTGACCGTGTTGGTCCAAAACACTTCTGAACACTCCTTGTGAGAGCCTCTTTGCCTAGTATAAACAAGGGCGCCATAAATTGGGTTAAAGATTTTCTTTCAGAGCGGGAACAGAGGGTAGTCCTTGATGGCGCTAGTTCCGACAGCGTTTGAGTCACGTCGGGGGTACCTCAGGGAAATGTAATCGGGCCGTTGCTTTTCTTGATTTTTGTTAACGATTTGAACCGCGAAGTTAAAAGTAAAATTAGGATGTTCGCGGATGACACGGTGATCTATCGGGGGATATCTGGGGATGAGGATCGTTTTATTCTAGCGCAGGATTTAGATTGCATTACTAAATGGTGTTCTAACTGGGGATTGACACTAAATTATTATAAATGTTCGGTGGTAAATTTCTTTGAAAGATCAAAACGGGATTTGCTTACAAATTAGCTGGAGGTGACCTAGCAGTAGTTGATACGGTAAAATACCTAGGTGTTACATTCACAAAAGACTTAACTTGGGGGACTCACATAAGTAAAGTCTGCGGTCAAGCAAATAAAAAATTGGGATTCATTAGACGCATTGTCGGCAAAAGTGACTCGAAGGTCAAGGAACGCTGTTACCACGCTCTTGTAAGGCCTCATTTAGAATACGCATGTAGCGTGTGGGGTCCGAGTGAAAAAGGTCTCATTCGGGAAATTGAGAAGGTTCAACGCCGGGCAGCCCGTTTTGTACAAAATTCTTACGATAAAATGCAAAGCATCACCGAAATGCTCATGGATTTGGGGTGGGAATCATTGGAAGAGACGATTCAATGCAAGTTTGAAATTATTAAATAAATTCAAATCCGCATGTTTCAGCACCGAGGTCTCGCAAATTATTCGTACTCCTAAATACATTGGTCGCTCGGATCATGCATATAAACTTCGGGAAATAGATGCCAGAACTAGCCGACTCAAGGACTCCTTCTTCCCACGTACAATACGGGATAGCAACTGCAGGGTTATACTATAGATAGCAAAAATTCCACTTGCCACCCTCAGCGTCCAAAAAATAATTAGTTCTACTTAAATGCATGCTCTTCCACTAACCTTATGTGTTTTGTTTTAATAACCCATTATTTCCGAATGACGTCATTCGTGGTCTGTTCATCTGTTTTTAAGTTTCCCTTTCAATCCCTCGTCCCTCTCCGCGGGGGAAATTCCTGCTACCTGCAATGTTGGGTCGCATTCCCTCCCTTTTACAGTCTCTTTGCGGGTTAGAGTGTTTTGTGGTGCATGTTCATGTGGTAGTGATGTTTCACATTCTTGCTTGTTGTGTCCTGGCTTGCGTGCTGTAGGATGGCTTTCGTGCTGTAGGATGGCTTTCGTGCTGCATCCTGGGGTGCACTTTTTTGTTGTTTTGCGGTATATGTATTTGCAAGAGTGCTGGATGAAGGGATTTTGCATGAATGTGTGCGCTGCTGTGGGTGTAATTTTCCACGTTGTTGTTTTGCATGTGGTATTGTTCCTTTTTACGGTTGGTGACCTAACATCCCCCGCCACACGCCCTTGCGGCGGCTTGTGGGGTATTATGTAGATGTAGATGCAGATGTAGCGCAATCTTCTCCTTACGTCCCTACTACTTTGACCGTGTTGGTCCAAAACACTTCCGAGATACGTAAACTGTTCTACCTGCTCTGAGTCTTTTCTTAATATCCTTACTCAACCACGAAAAATCTACGAAACACGCAAATACTTCCTGGTTGTACGAGTGTGGTTCAATAAGTACCCGTGTTAGAAATGAAGAAACCATTTCTTCAAAAACATTTTTTTTTATTTTTCAACACAGTCCTCTTTTGGAAAGATAAACTTCGCCCAACGTTCCGACCATTTTTTCAACGTGTCCAAAAAATAGGATTTGTAGGACTGCAAATACGCCTCTGTCTCTGCAATAACTTCCTCGTTTGAGCTAAATTTTTTTCCCGCAAGCCATTTCTTAATGTTAAGGAATTAGAAAAAGTCGCAGATCGGGTGAATACGGGGTGTGCGGCAGCAATTCATAACGTAGTTCATGCAGTTCATGAAGTTGACAGCCGGATCAGCTTGTCCACCGTGAGCAATCGCGGCACCCATCGGGGCGACAATTTTTTCATCGCCAACTTATCATGCAAAATATTAATTGCCGTTCCGATCGACAAACCCACGGCCTCTGCTACTTCGCGCACTTTCGTTCGTCGATCAGCGAGAATCATGCCGTGGACTTTTACAATGATTTCCTCCGTAACCACGTCTGCCGGGCGTCCTGGTCGCTCCTAATCAAAAACAGATGTTCGCCCCCGTTTAAACTCGTTGAACCAATAGCATCACGCGTACCTCTCCCGTTCCTAAACCCAAACTTATCATCCCCTAAGTAAACATTTTCCCTTCTCTCTATCCTTTTGTTGATGATCATGAGAACAGCTTAAGCTGCGTGGGATATCAAACTTATTGTCCTGTAGTCCTCACATGATGTAGCCTTTATGTTTTTCGGAATAGGAACTAAAACTGATCTAACAAAGTCTTCCGGCCAGATTCCTTCCTCATAGATACTAAAAATCAGCCAATATAGCCTCTTCCTCCCACATTTTCCTAAACATTTCAGTAGTTCCGCAGGAATATTATCCACCCCCACGGCCTTATTTAGTTTCATCTCCCTTAATGCCAATATATTCTATCGTTTCAGGATTCACTTCGTGGAAGTATTTAATATCCATAATAAAAAGAAAAACTCGTACTTTTCCACAGATTTTATTATACGTACAACGCGTTTCACCGACTTGCGGCATCATCAGGTACAAATTTGCTAAACAGACATAGCAAGAATATATACCCTCGGGACAGAGTTGGGGCGGGGAGGGTTGGAGGGGCCTGAGAGGGGTGGGGGCTCTCGGGTGCGTTGATGTAGTTCTTCCTTGTCAATCCATTTAATGCTTCTACATTCCATTTTCTAACCCGCCGCCCCTGCCTTGCATGTATACCTGAATACCTGTATACCTCGTCGGTTCTGCTTTTATCTCTACTAGTAATATTCTATCCGTTATCCGCCGATTGGGCCGAGCCCCGTAGTTGCCAGGACTCATATTCTCTATAGTAACCATCATATTTATCTTGGGAATGATAACTGAGGTGGTTTCCCGTTGCCTTCCTCAATAGTGTTTTTAACGTCGCACCATCAATAAATGGCCGCCCCATGGGGGTCAGACCCCTTTGCAGCCGCCACACTGAGGAACAGACGCTGCATGGACTACCTTTCGTCCGGCTCCTAACCTTCGACCTATCTGGCAAGGGTTACCCTACCAGGAGCAATTATTATTACTCCCGCAAGCACAGCTCTAGGGGTCATCGGAACGCACACATGCCCTTCCGGCACGTCAAGGTTGTAGTCCAAAATGTGGGAGGAAGAGGCATTATGGGCTCTTTCGTAGTATTTATGAGAAAGGAATCTGGCTGGAAGACTGTGTGAGAACAGTTTTAGTTCCTATTCCGAAAAAGGTAAAGGCTACATCATGTGAGGATTACAGGACGATAAGTTTGATATCCCGCGCAACTAAAGTTGTTCTAAGGATCTTAAACAAAAGGATAGAGAGTAGGGCAAATGATTACTTAGGGGATGATCAGTTTGGGGTTAGGGAGGGGAGAGGTACGCGTGATGCCATTGCAGTAATGAGATTATTAATCGAGAGGAATATAGAACACAACCAGGAAGTATTTGCCGGTTTCGTAGATTTCGAAAAAGCGTTTGATAGAGTGAATTGGGAAAAACTAATGAGTATATTGCAGAAAATAGGAATAGATTGGAGGGAAAAGAGGCTAATCCGCAACCTGTACATGTCTCAGACTGCTCAGGTGCGGGTGGGAAACGGGGAGTTCGGATGGGCAGTGTTAGGAAGAGGTGTAGGGCAGGGTTACCCCTTATCACCGTTGCTGTTCAACTTGTATGCAGAGGGAATGATTAAAGAGGTATGCGAAGAACTGGAGGTAGGAATGAAAGTGGGCGGGGAATTCGTAAAATCAGTTAGGTTTGCTGATGACCAAGCTTTAGTTTGTCAGTCAGCCAAGGGGATGCAAGCATTGTTGATTGAATTGGAAATTCAGTGCGACAGGTATGGGATGAAAATCAATATTAATAAAACAAAGGTTATGCGATTTTCTGGAAAGAAAAAGGCTAAGCTAACATTAAAATAGGAGGGCAAAAACTAGAGCAGTTAGAACAGTGTACGTATCTCGGTAGTGTTTGGACTAACACGTTCAAAGTAGAAGGGACGTAAGGAGAATTATTGCGCTAGGCAAAGAGGCTTTCACAAGGAGGAGGGAGTAGATGACAGGGGCGTTGAGCAAGGACATTAAGAAAAGACTCGTAAAAACCTTTGATATGGAGCGTAGCTATGTGCGGCGCGGAAACGTGGTCTTTGAAACAGAAGAATAGACGTAGACTGGAGGTTTTTGAAATGTGGATGTGGAGAAGAATGGAGAAGGTTAAATGGACAGCGAAGAAAACAAATGAGGAAGTACATGGTACGGTGGGCGAAGAGAGATTGTTGCGAGAAATCCTATGGAGGTAGAAAAGTGGATGAAGGGTGTACTGACCGGCAGTGGGATATTGAAGATGAGGGGAGAATGTTTGGCAAAAGAGGAAAAGGAAGGAACAGGATAGGGATGTTGGACGGGATGAAGGGAGGAAAAAAGTATTCAGAGATGAAGAGGGACCTGATGTAGAGTGGGATGTTGTGCTTTTCTAGGGGCCAAAAAAATATTTGAATTAGTAATTTTGTCCATCCAGAAACCTACCTTAACCGGCAGATTACCTAATAATAATATATATATATATATATATATATATATAATTGGACAGAAGAATAGAACAAAAAGAGAATAGCAACATTTAAAAGGACACTCACACGGTAAATTGTTCGAGCTTTCCGCCCTCTCAGAGGCCTTCTTCAAGTCACTTTAAGAAGGCCTCTGAGAGGGCCGTAAGCTCGAACAATTTACCGTGTGAGTGTCCTTTTAAATGTTGCTATTCTATTCTATTTGTGTTATATTGTGTCAGCCCATTATTGTGCCACTAGTGTGAGTTTTTCCGTACAATCGTTATATATATATATATATATATATATATATATATATATATATATATATATATATATATATATATATATTTATTTATTTATTTATTTATTTATTTATTTATTTATTTTTTTATTTATATATAAATATATATACATATATATATATATATATATATATATATAATATCTATATGTATGCATATAGCGGCTTATATGGAAACTATATTTTTATTAAAATACTAGCTCTCTAGTTCGAAGGACCCATCCTGGTGTATGGTATGGAGTTGTAAAATTTTTAAAAATTTCGAGGATATTGCAAATATTTCCCTTTGGTTTACATAATAACTCATCTGTTAAATAATGCGGTTATAATAATAGTCCTCATAGTCATATGCAACCGTACCTTTTTCACCTCACGAAAAATATCAGTTTCTCCTCCGTGTCTTTGGTTAAAAGGATCCGTTTGAAATCATCATGAAAGGTTAATAATGCGAAGATTTGTTTCTAACTGCTCTCCGAACGTCTCCATTAGTTGCCAATTTAGTTACCTTCTCATAGCTCCTGTCACCGATACCTTATCCTCGTACTTCAACCTTGTCCTTCTGTGTATCTTCCCGTCTGCTATCTTCAATCATTGCCTTTAGGATTTCGACATTGCCTCATTTTATGTCCACTTAATTTCCCTTTATTTCCTTTGCGTTTCTTTTATTAACGAGAGGTGAATGTATAGTCGTCATTTTCAGAAATGAAAATTTGAAGCTAGCCACTTTTGCGGATTAAAGATTCTGCTTCATATTTTGTCAGATTCAAATTTTCTCTCATTGAAGAACTTTCAACCGATTCACTTTCGCCCAAAATACTACATTAAAGCAACGGTGTAGCTATATTGCATACGTGTGCTGTTCTTATACATTTTAAAATCGCATACCTATCTTCTCATGTAGGTCAGTAATCTCCATTCCTTGGTAAAATGACATTGAAATCATAGTAAATAGATTTCGCAAAATTTTATACACGACGACAAAGCTTTTCGGTTGAAATAAAGAAATTCAAATTAGCCACTTTTTAGGATTAAAGCATCTGCTTTATATTTTAGTGACCTACGGAGAAACCAGAACGGGGTGTTTTTGTCATCAAGGAGACAAAAAACGCCATGGCGAGAAATTTGGCTTAAAATTTTATGCTAATTACAGGGAAATCACATGCAGGCAGACTTAGAGTGTACACTCGCATGCTTTGTATACTGGTCACTTTTACATATATACATGTTGCTATTTTAATAACAGTTTATTAATAGGTAATAGATCTTACAGATTCGTAAAAAGTTGGAAAATAGCTCACAATATTTATTTTTATGTATTCAAGTTTGAATGATTTTCTCGTTTGCTATTCTGAGATGTCTTTTACAGTGGAAATCATGCAGAATTCAGAACAATATCATTTTACATTTTCTTAAAATACTTAATTTTTAGGAGCATTTTCCTGGAATGCACACACGGTTTACTGGGTCAAACACCGTATTAGTTGGGCACATTTTAGCAGTTGCCGTGAATCCACCGCCGACCCGGTTAGCCGTGCACTCGTAATATGCCATGCAGTTACTGCTATTAGGAATCCGAATGGCTTCTTTGCATTTAACCTGAATGAGAGCGATGAATAGAGAATAGTTAAGATTTTGAACACTGCCATACCTGATATTACAAATGATTTGCGAGAGAAAAATGAACATTGAGGTGGGCTTCATCCACAAAGGCAAATATTATATGATTGTTAAGTACGGTGACTACTGAGCAGAACGCCAATCACTTCTGTTGGATGTCCATAGTTGATTTGGCGACCCAAACATGCGGGGTAGTAACATTGCCAGCGTTCGAGTTACGCCTGTTTATTTATCGAGACACTCGAAAAACAGTTGTAACCCATTCATTAATCGCTATGAAAATAACAATAAAGATAACGGGCGTACATCATGAGAAACCAAGATTATCTGACGGAAAAATATTTCCTTCTTTTTACATTCAAATTTTGATCGAAATATGAGGAAATAGTTTCTATCAGCCCAATCTAGATAAATATCACAAGGGATTCGCCGTTTTCAATCACACCTGAACTATCTCATTGCTAAACCTTTTTCTAAATCCTTTATAAAAATATTCTAAGAACAAGCATACAATTAATCAATGTCCCGAGATAGAAATACCAATAGCAAAGCCTTAAAATACATTGTTTAATTTGAAATACTTAAAAATCACAAATGCCTTGGGAATTAGTGATTCTTATACCAAGGTGACGCATAGTTTTGCATTTTTTTAAATTCTACTCTGATATGTTTCATCAAAACTTGTTTTCTCATTACGATTAATTGCGATCGTTTATGCGGCCCTTCGAGTCGGTGAAATCTTCGTTTAACATTTGATGAAAAGCCCATGAGGTAATGGCTTTTCAGAGGAATATTGAGTACTGTACGACTGTTGAGAAAATAATTAGTTTAGTTAAATCTATATACTTACTTCGCATGATTTTTTCGTCGTGTTGAACTCTTCATTTTCCCCACAGCGGTATACGAACTGTGGCTTGCCAAGAACGCAAACGACGTAATATGACGGCTCCCCCGGAAAGTCAGTGATCAGTGTTTTGTTGGCGGGACAAGTGGCGACGTGACAATCGGTGGGCCTCACTCGATTCACGCATATTTTTTGTGACGTAGAATAAACTTGTCCCGATGCACAGTAATCTGAAGTAGCCGCTGAACTCCCACTAGGTGATTCGTAGCAATAGTGATAAAATGTGCAGTCAGAAGGGTCAGGGAAAAACCTGTGGGAGGGAGAAAAAATAAATTTTTATTTTTCTATCAGTGAAGTCCAATATTATTCGGCAAAGCCTTGCTCCAATTTCTGGACTAGGGATAGATGATCCCGTGGGAAGTGGGGTGGAGTGCCGTATGGCATGACTCATCGTCAGCCATGAAGGTCTTCATTGACATTCATGGTAATGGATGCGGATAAAGCTATTATATTTGTAAATGGGTACTTTATTGCTTTGAATTAAAAACTAACCCGAAAAATTCTTTAAACATTGCGTAGTGTGCTATAGTAATTTGTAGATTGTTAATTGTTCCAATATTATTTGAAGATTGAAAGAAATCAATTTTTATGCAAGCGTTGATTTTGCATGTGGTTGTGTTCTTTTTTTACGGGTGGTGACTTAACACCCCCCGCCACACATCCTTGCGGCGTCTTGCGGGGTAGTATGTAGATGTACATGTAGAATCAAAAATGAAAATTCAATGAAAGTTTATGGGTGTTCATGGATGGACATAAGTGTTTTCCATTAAGAAAGGCGATGTTTGCATTACGAGGCAATGGTTTTATTTTCTTTAGATAGTGCATTCCTGAAATTTATTTCGATGAGTGTTTTGAGGAAATCTATGGGAAATTAAGTTCAAATATCAGGAGGACGCTTTTTTGAATGCTCGCCAATGATAATTAAGATTTTTGACTACTTACTCGAAAAGTGCCCAGTAAATATTTCTATAGAGGATAATATATGAGCAAATATCCGCCAGGTACTTACCCCAGTCCCGTGCACTGATATCCAGAGTCACAATTTTCTGGAATTTTGTCGGTGCAGGATGGGATAGTGCTATCACAGTAGGTCTCCTTATTTCCATCATTACACTTCAAATCTTGCAGGTGACTGAACCCTGAAGACGTGGCTCTGCAGATACGCAATGTGTTGCAGTCGGCACACAATATAGGTTTTCCATCACAGCTCACTGGAGTTGGATTTGTATCGTTTGGTGCTGTTTCACGAGCAAATCTTCTCCTGCAGTTAACCTACAGAATGTAATAACAAATTGAAGGATATATTAATATCACTCATTTGTACAAATCAATTCAAAGTTGACCCTTTACACAGAAGCAAATAAAATAGAAGAGGTGAAATTGATAAAGTATACGTTTATAAGAAGAAAATTTGCATGGTAGTGGGGGAATAAAGAGAATGGTAGAATTGGCGAAAGAAGGGCTCGAAGAAAATGAATTGACGGACTTTTGACCTTGAAGAAGAATGAGGAAGAGTTTCACAAGCATGCAGCCCTCCACTCGATGACCCACCGCCTCTTACATACCCTTTTTTCCCGTTGTGACTTACTTTGTTGAAAAATACTTTGGAAAAAGCAAAATGCAAAATCCATCAATAGAATTTCCTCCTCTCAGTCCGCAAAACCGAAAGACTTGGAGAGGTGATGGATCCTCTCTCCTATAAAATCTCTAACCATCTACCCACCTCACTCAAAGCAGCCTTTTATCCACCCATTATCTCTATCCAAACTCATAGCTAGTGGCATAGAAATACAGAATATATTACTCAACTCAGACTTTTATAAACTGGACTGTGAAAAATCTTAGTGCTATTTCAGTAGAATGTGTTAACCGGACTAGTAAGAGCATTTGCATTGTATTCCTATAATGGATTTCTTATTTGAAAGTATTTATTCTGTATTCATCAATAAAATATTTTTACGAAACGGCAATTCACAATACGAATTACGTTCACAGTCAAATTTACATATTAAATTAATATTGAAAGTGTTGTAGAACGTGGTAGCCTACTGATTAGATCACCTGGCTACACTCTCGAGGATTGGAGTTCGACTCCCAGGGACTGGATACCTCCAGATTCATCCAAGCTGAGTGGTTTTTTTTAAATGCTAGAGTTTTCATGGTAGATGACATTCGACTTTAGAATATTAACCGACGCATCAAATTTAAAAATGTGAATTTTACATGGTTCAGGGCTTGTAAGGCAGTGAGGTTCACCATCAAGCATACTTTTAGGTCGATCGCCCTGGTGGGAAATTTAGAAATGTTCGTAAAAGAATGGCTCTCGACGGCAAAATCTTTGTCATGGTAGTGAATTTTCAGAGTTAAGCATAGACGTCCAAAACAGCCAATGCTAAAAATTGATTTCAATTATTATATCGGGATGGTCGGCTCCGCTAGTAAAAATTCCGTTCGTGCCTACACACTGCCAAGTCCCTTCAATCACCTCCGTAAGACACATTTTATTCCATTACAGTGGACTTTCAGTGAATCTATTTTGGAAACCCTCAAATTAAATATTCCTCATCTCATTCTCCACGCCCCCACAACTTTCTGACAAAAAATACCGAGTTTATTTGAAATAAAGGTTCTACTTCGCTACTTTTGCGCATACTTTCTCTACTGAAACTATATTTGTGGAAAGAGTGAGCGTAAGAACGTTCTTTTTGAGGAGGGAAACCCGAAAATTGAGCGCAGGTCCCTTGATGCGCGAATTCACAATAACTCCAGCCTCTGGTGGATCCCAAAGCTCTCTTCTCTCTCCCTTGCCACCATCATTAGTCTCTCCCTCCTTTGGCCTCCTCCCATTTCGCACGCCCTCCACCTTTCCCTCGAGTTCCATGAGACGCGAAAGAATGCGATAGGGAGCAAATATATTGGTTCGCATTTAGTCTCTGCTCAGTAGCAGGTAAGAGAGCAAGCATTACTGGAGATGGAGCTCATTCTCTTCGATCGTTCCTGTTAAAATAATATTTTTTCAGGGGAACCACACCTTCGCAAGAGAATTCATGGCACCAAAAAACTGATTCCGACTCCAATTACCTTAAAATTGATTCCCTATTCTTAAAAATTACGATTCCTGTGTCGTCAATCAGTCCACGACTATGCGCGATGTCAGTGAAACAGCACGCGAGCCAGTGTAAGACCGTAAGCGTGAACGTAAAAACATTGTTAGGATTCCGGCCGGATATTACTCTCTAAAATACGTGACTTGAGATTATTATTAAAGATGATCGAAAATATTTAAATTTTTTGGGACGACGTGAGATTTGAATTTCAATTTTACAATGTGGAACTCAGTTTAACGGCAAATTTTATAAGTTTCAGTTGTAACTACTCATGAAATTTTCCGGTACCTATAGCTGTGTGAAATTTTTCATTTTTATTTTCCACAAAGTGAGACCTTTTCCGCATGCCATAAAAGTGCAAATTCTTGTTAAAAGAGGTTTGATTTAGCCGAAACAAGTCCCATATCATCGCATCAAGTGAAATCACGACCTATAACTTACATCGATTTCCCGGAGTGTTTGTAGGAACTAGTTCTACTTACTTAGAGTCAACTCGGTACTCACCTCGCTTGCAGGGACACATGCGCGAACTTCTTTGCTGAAAGCTTCCCCATGCCCACATTCAGATATGGCTCCCATGTAGCTTCCATCGCTATTTTGGGCACATATGATGTATTTATGGCAATCTTCAGGGTGTGGATTCATCGCTGCTTCATTGCATTGCAGACCGCCAAGGGGACTTAACCTTAGACTGTCGAAATAAAAGCATTAATTAATTACCCAGAGATCCTTGGATGCCATGCCATGTTAGTTTTCCCTGGAGCTCCCAAGATATAACTCATAATGATTATTTGGGATTTATTGCGCATGTGCAGTAACAGTGCAAATTTATATGTTTGATGTATACGCAGCAATTTTCCTGGCACTGCCCATTCCATTTAGTAAATAAACGCTATTTTATTTAGAGAAATATAAAGTTTCGGGATCTCTCAGATGGCAGAATGTCTTTTATTTGAGAAAATGGCGTAATACCACCAAATAAATATGAATGCAAATGATTATTGGAATAAAGTTAAAAGCTTATGGAATCAAATGATTTGAGGCGTGGCATTTGGCTCAAATTATTTCCAGACGAAAGCAGTGGCTTGAATCTTTTTCTACTAGTGTAACCAAACACCATGTAGAAGTCAAGAATTTGTTAAGGAGTAAAAGGTAGGTACTGATTGGAAGGTCATATAATTTAGCTCATTAAAAAAACTGAGTTCAAATAAGTCTTTAAATACAATAGAGTATTGAATTTCCAATATTTATTCCGCAAATTCAAGACGAGCAGCTGGCAGAATGGGGAAAAAATAAAGTTTAAACCGAGCAATGCCACAATCAATGATTTCCTTTCCTTGGTCTCTTCAATGACTAACTTGTTTCCTTTCCAACTGCGTAAAATAAAATTTTCGATTAGTAATTTTAGGAGTTTTGCTCCCTAATTGGGATCTAATCTCTTATAAATATTCCCTAGGATGTCGATTTCATCGTCCTCACGATATGAGCCTACCTTGCGTTACGTAATAGGGGTCAATATCATAAACTAACGTGCTTGATTGACTCCTGAACCTAGTTCCTGTTATGATCTAGTAATGTAATTAAGTCCTTCGTGAAAAGTGCGGTTCATCTTAGCTGCACTCGATTTATTTAGGATATAAAATGTACACCACAATGATTCAGCTTGTTAACGGCATCACCTAGGGAGTCGTGACATACGAAGGATAAAATCGCTCCTTAAAGATTATGAGTTCCGCGAGAAGAAATTAAATACTTATTGATAACGCTTTTCTTAGATCAGCAATCAGCAAGTTAGCAATACATTTGCTTAATCATAAAAAAACTGCCTAAAACAAGAAAAATTTTTAAAATGCCGTCATTCTGTGTCAGGCAATAAGAACCAGAAATTAAAGCGTTTAAGAGAATATTAATAGCACTCCAATCCCTATCATGATTTCCTATAGCGAGATCTTGAAGATTACCTTTTATTGTAACGCTTATGTTTTCTACAAGCTTGAGATGATCCCACCTGCTGCTTCTCTATTTACACACTTCAATCTATCGAATTATAATAACACGCAAGGGCGTTATTATAATTTCCTTTGCCTTTCTCTCAAGCAAGGGGTTGACATTACCTTGTAGGTCAATGCATTTAATAGAAAGCCCCAGATGTAACCAGGATTAATGGGGATTACTTCTGGACAGTGGGAAAGAGCCCTATGCCAAGTTCGTGTGACCGCGACTTTGTGAATAATGGAGCTTGGCCACAAGCCGGAGGAGTGGGGTTTCCTTAGTTCCCGGGGATCTTTCCCAGCCAGTTGAGAGGACATTCTCCAGCAATGCTCAGGCTTCAATTCTGCTAGCACAACACGGTTCATGAGTATGTGGGAAAATTCTACGCGACAGTTTAACCAGCAATCAAAGGGCATGCAATGAATGACAAGACGACCTCAATTTTGATTATATATAAGACAGAGTTGTACTCTGTTTTTCATTATTACTTTGAGTAAAATGATAAGGACGATAGAACATTTCTAATTATTAATGTTATCCATACCTGTACCAAGTCAATGAAGAGATAATGTCTACAATACATTTATAATAATTACGTGGCCTCAATAGGTAGCTACGCAATGGTTCCAAGTCTTATTTGTGAAAACACAAGCATATTTAGAGCTACATATAATAAAGAAATGTTCGTAAAAAGTTTTAAACTTACTTTGCAGTGCTCAGGTCTGCATGAAGGGCCTGTGGATGATGTAAACAGATGTTTAACTTACAGTCCAAATAGGATAATTTCGCGATATTACTCAAGACTTGCCAACTAACTTACCAAGACGAAGAAAATAACTCCCACTAAAGAGGACATTTTGCTAGTCAATGTGATAAAATGCAGACTCTCTAGTCAGAGGTGAAGATAGGACGGCACAAGTGTGCTAGCCTCTTATATAGTGGAGGTCCCAGCGGTGTTTGCCCAAGGAGATGGGGGCATTCTCCGTGACCTTGGTCTTTATTTCTAAGCAAAGAGCCAATCCGCTTTTGGGAAACCCTCTCCCTATACGCAACTTTCCTTATTGTAGTTGGCGTTACTTTATGGCATAGAAGATAAGAATCCACAGGAGTAATCGTTTGTTTTTTGCTTGTTATCCCAGGGTGAAATTTCCCTCTATCTGTAAATTTCAGTGTCTCTTAGAATATTGTCTTCAGCTCGAGTTATGCTTCTCACAGTCATATGCAACCGTACCTTTTTCACCTTACGAAAAATATCAGTTTCTCTTCCGTGTCTTTGGTTAAAAGGATCCGTTTGAAATCATCATGATAGGTTAACGATGCGAAGATTTGTTTCCAACTGCTCTCCGAACGTCTCCATTAGTTGCCAATTTAGTTACCTCCTCATAGCTCCTGTCACCGATACCTTATCCTCGTACTTCAACCTTGTCCTTCTGTGTATCTTCCCGTCTGCTATCTTCAATCATTGCCTTTAGGATTTCGACATTGCCTCATTTTATGTCCACTTTATTTCCCTTTATTTCCTTTGCGTTTCTTTTATTAATGAGAGGTAAATGTACAGTCGTCATTTTCAGAAATGAAAATTTGAAGCTAGCCACTTTTGCGGATTAAAGATTCTGCTTCATATTTTGTCAGATTCAAATTTTCTCTCAGTGAAGAACTTTCAACCAATTCACTTTCGCCCAAAATACTACATTAAAGCAACGGTGTAGTTATATTGTAGACGTGTGCTGTTCTTATACATTTTAGAATCGCATACCTATCTTCTCATGTAGGTCAGTAATCTCCATTCCTTGGTAAAATGAATCATATTAAATAGACTTCGCAAATTTTCAATATGACGGCAAATTTTTTCGGTTGTAAAAAGCCGTCAGTCATGATAAATCTTTTTTAATTGCCTTTTTTTGCATGGACCAAATAGCTCAAATGAATAAACTTAACAGGGTCAGGCTTCACTTCGTGGAAGTTTTTTGTGTCCATATTTCAAATTAAATAGAGAGTTATTTTTCGGTGTTGCTTCCTTCTACATTCTTTTCATCGCCTCAAAGGAGTTTTTCCCGCACACATTCAGATCAATGCCCTCCATTCATCTGTAATAACCGGCAATGCAGTTTTTGCAGCCAAACGCCTTTGACTTACTGGAGAATTAGAGCTGTGGTATACTAAACGTGATTCCTTAACACATTATATTTTGTTGTTGCACCAAGAAATATGTTTAAAATTTCCCTATATGAGCTGTTGACATTCGATGACAATGTTAAGGGGAGGTCAGAAAAATAGTAGCCGTAAAGTTTGAAAGAATCCAGAAAATAACCCAGCCTCTTAGAAGTAAGACCTTAAAGTCACATCCACTTTTGTCCCCTCCAAGAGAATTGTGAATTTATCCACAAACATTTTTCCATTAAGTAAACTCGATCTTTTAAACAAGGGTCTAACGTGTGCCCATCCAGTCCCAGTCTTCCCGATAACACCTTAAAACCTATCCTCTAATTGTAATGTACCCTCCCGGAAGAATTCGCTAGCCTCAAAGCAGTTGCTAGTAGAACCCATCATATCGTCCGCCACTGCATCACCTAGTTCGGCCTTTAGCTCTTCCCTCCAATGGTCTACGCTCCGGAGACTACGATACAACACCATATCAAACAAAAAGCTTATGAAGAAATGTGCGTCGTAGTTTTAATCAGGTATGATTATGTACGATGTTAGGGTACCAGCAATGCGCCCACAACTACGAGGTCCGGTTGGTAGATATTCAGACATACAGAACTTTAAGAAAATACCTGATCACCTGTCATGATCCTGGACAAGAAGGTTTCATCCTCTTCAGTTCGATCAAACAGTTCCCGACAGACTTGAACACGATGTTGTCTCTCGTCCGCTGCCATCAGGCGAGGCACGAATTTGGCGGCTACATAAATCGTTTAGTGTCGTATGTACTAGATGTCTAAGAGAATTCTACATGAGACATATAAACAAAAATTTTAGTGAGAAATTTTAAAGTGAATGTTACTTTTCATTGTGAATATATAATGGAGCCTGATTTAAATATTTAAAACACTTGAGGAGTGATGGGAAGCCGGTCGTTGAGAGGAGTTAGCAAGGTGGCGGAGATTGGAAAGCGGATCGCGGTTAGTCGGCATGTGAAGCATTTGAATGGTGTAACTCTTAACTGTATAGTCATAACAAACGACGTCTGTTGCCTTTTCTGTGGTTATTTCATTTATATTAAACAATGTGGTGTACTAATGATATTTTCCTGAGATTCATGCGTGATATAAAAATTACGTTTATCTTAGATGTCTAAACTTGCCGGCTCTCCTTAATCGTTTTGCGCTGTGGGTACAAGTGCGGAACGCTATTGATAGTCAGTGAGCATTGAGCTAGTAGTGGACTCTACATGAGCGCCCATAGAATACTCTTTATTAGGCAGCTGCTCACCCAAGAACGAGGGATATATGACATAACTGGATTAGAGGAAGGCGAATACGTGGAAGGCTGGTATAATATTCTTGTGACCTTAGGGTGGCTCTTGGGTACATGTGGACGACTTGACCTAAGGTTAGTATGAGATCTATTTTGGCACGTTTTTTGCATACTAGTATCTATAATAACTGAAAGTAGTGGAACTTTGTTTCGTGAGTCACGCTGCTTGAGTCTGCGAAAATGAAAAGAGCAATGCACGGCTTTATAAAAAGAAGAAGATATTCACTTTTTTATGGCTTTTTTCTACGAGTTTTCTTACAGGAAGAGAGAAAATATGATTATTCAAAAAGAACGTTGGAATAAAGTGTATGAAACGGGAGGAGTCTTGACATGGTAATGTGGTAAGATCAGGGTGCGGTTCCTCGAAATGGTTCACCATGGTTCGAGAAAAGTATGTCTCTCGTAAATGACTGGTCCCTGAAGAAGGCGTTTAAACCAGTTGCTAGTAAAAATGTCTTGATTGATTGGACATTGTATTGAGTATTTATCAAATCATTTGATTTCTATAAACAAACAAACTAAAATAAAATTATACTCAGAAACCTTTAAAAAGTGTAACTAGGAGTTTTATGACTGATTATACATAATGTTACTCCAAATCAAACTCATTTTTATCATCATATACAATTTATTAGCACACACAAATAGTTACAATTAACCAAAGGTAATGTTACAAATTCAATACGTGCCAGTGATTCCTTTTACATTTCCACCATACACAGGAACTAACACTTATATTCAAATGCGTGATTCAGAAAAAGTATTCATCTTCATTTTCCATTTGCAGTCTAGAGACAAGGATTTTAATTACTTCAAATTTATGCATATGTAATTCTTGAACTCCATCAGAGGACATATGAAATATCAAACTATATCATATTATAGTGACACTATTAAGTATTCTATTAATAAAGAATGTTTTCTTTGTTTTAAATTAATAATGCTGCATTTATCAAAATACCAAATCAACTACTTATCATCAATATTCCATATGTTAAAGGAAATATTTCATTTTCCGTATTTTAATAGATCATTATTGTCAGAGATCACGAAAATTCCTCATTTTCCAAAGGTACATTATAGGAACAAAAACCTCTAACGAAATTTATTTTCAAATGTCCCTTTTCCACAACATTATTGTCTCCAGGATGAATTTGAATGTATATTTCCATACACAATTTAATTCATCATGATTCACCCGAATCATATGAAAATTAATTAGTCACATGACCATTTTCATTGACGAAAGCTTCGTTTATAAACATGCAGCCCGAAGATATACACAGGAAATGAATCACCTCTGGCCTACATCGATCACCGTCAAACCATCAAGATAGTAAAAGAAACTTTTATGGTTAACTAGACTAGCAAAGGGAGCATTTGCCTAGGATAGAGTTTCCTTAGGAGCAAGTGGTCTATCGCTGGTAGGAGGAGGTAACGCTTCTCCGTGAGGACTCCGCGGAGGATCTGCTCGTCCAACGGGCCCAAACTCCAGCCACCGGACCACTGCACCTCGGGATCATCGATGTCTTCTCTGCTGTCCAGGGGGTCGCCTCCCCCCTGTAAAGCTCCCCCCCTCATTGCAAGCGGGGCCTCCGGCGAGATGGGTTTTGGGAAGGAGAGCCAGTGCGAGGGCGGCCGCGTCCCATGTGTGGTATCCTCCCTTGAGAGTAAGCACAAACATTAACGCACGTCGCTACCGATACACGCTAGCAAAGAGCGAAGTTTATGAAATCGTAGTAATCGAATGCCAGTCCGAACCACAGTGTTCAACTTGCGGGTCGGTTTGACAGGTGGGGGGGGGAACTCGCTTAGACCCAAGCCCCACGCCGTGCCAATTTCACGCATCAGGTCAGGGCGACCAGTTGTTCCCCCCCAGCCTCCTGTGGTCCCCCAGGAAGCTCCGGTGCCCGTAATATCACACAGCTCGATTGAAGCTGAGTGCTCATGAAGGCGTGCCCGGGAATCGAACCCAGGCCCTCTGGTATAAGTAGTTCACATAAAATATGGCTGATTCTCAACTTTGATTTTGACAAGTTGAGACAACCAATCATATAATGACAGCTAGGTTTTGAATTATTCAATCACAGTTAATCTGCGTTGTACACCAATGCTACGAGTGACTTAAACAATAGAGTAGACTTGCGATGGTAAAATTGGCATGGATAATTCAGATGGATTTTATAGAGATATTCGTGTCGCAATAAACTGGCTTTTATGGTGATCGGTAAAGAGTTATTAAAATCCGGAAGAGGGAATATACTTTCGGATGGAATAAGTTTGAGAGTATTATTATTATGGATTGATTAATATTAGTTCCACTGTGATTTAGTTTGTTTTCGGCGGAGATTGTTCCCGAGACTGTTTATGACTACGCATTCCATTTCGTATTAGTTCAAATCAAGCGTGCGTGAGGGCTCGTATTATTACGCTCAAGAGATGAGTGAGGTTTCTATTTCACTAAAACTTGTCTACGAACGAAAATTTGAAAGAGAAAATATGTTGAATTTAAATCTGAATAAATTTCTCAATTGAAGTCCTTTCATTCAAAATGAATGTATTTTGGGAAAAAGCGATTTGATGTCCAACGACGCTGTGAATACCGCCACTGAAATAGCGTCTATGAATTGATTATTAGACTTTGGTGGGCTCTCCGGTAATGTTCTCTGGGTGATTGCTGCATGGATCACGACGTCATCGTGTTCTACATATAGTTACCACCATTCTTCCCACGTTGGTGAGTCTGTGGGAAGTCGATATCTTCTTACCGATATTTCCGAAAATGAGTATAGACAATACATCGATACGATAATTATAAATATGAAACGATATTTTGGATGTCAAATAAATATTTGAAACTTCTGGACAAAGGTGTTCTTTAATATATTAATACTCCACAATCCCAGTAACGGCTTGCTAGCGTACTTATTAGTAGCAGCTAAAAAAATACCGTTGAAGACTTTAAGGTACCCGTGTCACTTTTATAGATGTATGGTAAATTTAGTGGCAATATTGCAAAAAGTATTTGGGCTCGAATCAACCCAACATCGAGCCATCCCCATTACAAGTATTCTTCTGATTTGAGATTGTACTCGTATTCCTTCACCAAACGCGACTGCTATTAACTGTTTCTCTAATACAATCACATAGCATTCACTCTTCAAGAATGAATTGCCTCAAACACCCATAGTGTTAATTTAAATTGAAAGGAGAGTTAAATACATGGAAATAATAATAGGCACTCGTTGATTTCTATTTCCTAGGTGCTCATGATTAATTTTTGAATATTTAAAAGAGAGAATGTGCGAATGAAGAGTTTTATTTTGCAAATACATTCGCTATTTACTTCGCTTTGCTATCCAGGTAAAGCTCATAATGGCGCATTTTGCTTGGGATTTGGAGTCACGTAGTTAGCATGCTTGTGCATTTTTCTCGCGGTAGGAAACATTGACTGATCTGAAATAGAAATGGACTCTGGCGACCATTGCCGGAGTTACTTGAAAGTGAATAATATAATTTGAACAAAACCTATTCATGTATTTATAGTAATAAAAATATGAAAGGCAGAGAACAAATGATTGAATAGAACGTACACATAACGCAATAAATAGGACTAAGATCGAATACAATACACAATAAATATAAACCCCGAAATATTACATTGTTGATGTGATTATGTCATGGATGAACTTACGCTATGCATGCGACAATCATTTTTGATGCATATTGCTTACTATCCCATCATTGAAAAGACATGAATTACTGATAAGGAAATACGTAACATTTAATTTAATATGAAAGTGAGCTGTAATATAGATGATAATCCTTTATCTATCTGGCCAAGAGTAGCATGTTATGCACCGTTTCCCTCACAAGATAAAAGCTGAAAGAGAACACCAATATTTTGTCTAAAAATAAATAGAGAATAATAGTTACCAGGTGTACTGACGTGATAGCATTTTATTTACCCGCACATATATTTTAAAGAACTTGATTATTTTCAATCAAGGTTTTATACCATGAAAAGGTCGCGAGTAAACATTTCATGTATATATTGCCAATGGCTTTCATCTCAATAATGAGCCAAATAGAAGAAAAAAGCCTTGCCATCCATATCACATACCTCCTCTAAGATCAAGAGGTGTTTTAGCATTGCTCGTTCCCTTGTTGCATGCGTGGGTATGCTATAATATATATATTATTATATATCCTTTGCGCTTGAAGATGCTTTGAAAAAAATGCCGATAATGTAGTCCGTGGAGGATACTTTTATTCTAGAGATAGTTGTTGTGAACGCTAATACATATTTCCAATTAGGTGAAGTAGAAGAATAAATAATCAGTGCATCCGGGCAGCTTTCGGCTCGCTAATACCCAACGGCAATTTGGTTCAAAATGTGCATCGCTAAGAATTATCATACGACTTTCTGTCATCCCGTGGAGGTATTTGATGGTAGCGATTCTTTTCGAATTGCTGTCGACTGCGAGTCTGATGGAGTTTGTTGCAATGGAGTAACCGCGTACGCATCCTGACCTTCCACCAATATACTCCTCTTCGCTTCTCTTTCCCAACCCGCGCGAGTACCGCCTCTGGCTTCGGATAGCTGGCAGCCACCCGAGTCTCGCCAGGGCCCCGATGTGTCTCTTATGGAGCTGGAACGTGGCGCCCACCGGCACCGGCCACCCTCGGCTGCCGCTGCCCTCGAGCTGCATCGCCTCCGCTTCTTCTCCATCGCCCGGGGTCACGGTGCGGGGAAACTGCCGAGGGAACCAACCCCAGCGGTCCAGCGACCCTGCAGAGTTATCCAGCGAGGCGGGGCGAGAGGATGCGGGGCAGGTGAGGAGGCGGGGACGGGCGTTTCGTGGGCGTTGGATGGGTTGGGGAAGTGCGGTGCCGGGGAAGGTGAGGCATTGTGGGAGATTCGAGGATGGGCTCGGTTGGTTTTCGAGGGCCGACCCTCCCGACCCCTCCGATGACGGAAACAGTTGACGTGCCGCGAGTGGGTGCACAGGGGCATGCCAACGGTGCAAACGTATACAGGCTTTTCTCTGCGATTTTAAGGCACATGCTTCCTTCAATGAGTTATCAGGTTGTCTACGGTTTGGCGGGGTTAACCCCTGCTATTGCACTACATAAGCAAGGGATGTCTAGCTGTCGCCGTAAATGAATTGCAACATTAGTTCATGAACGAAAGCTCAATGAACGGAGGAACAGCTATGGATGTTGTTGTAAGGAAATGCCTTTCTGTCGAAGATCCGTGCTTACCAGGTTTAGCTACCTACTACACCCATGCACTACAACACTCTGTTTCAAGCTACGACAATGGACGGACATAGTACTATCTCGCCGAAGAAAATGGACTAAGCGAGCTGGCATTAGGATTTCTAGCACATTTCTACGGAACGAAATCAACTCCAAATACGCAAGTCAGAAACAAGCAACAACACCTCTACCAGACGAAATTACCAAACTAGAGTGAGGAAAATTAAACAAATCACATAAATAGCAATGCATTTCTACTGGATAAGAAAATACTACTTAAACGACAAACTAATTTCAATGCTGTACGCCATATCTACTGGCTCCAGACGCCACCATTTGACATCGAAGTGGTAACAATTGCTGCCACAAAAATATTTAAGCACCCTGAAACGGATCAGTTACTTACCCATGAATCGCTTCCCCGGTGAACCCTCCAATTCCTCTTCTTCGGTATTCCCTAAGTCGTAGAAATCAGTGTTTTGCAATACTGGCATTGGATATTCATCCGAGGAGCTGTACGGAACGGCTAAAGACCTACGTTGCCTGCGCTTTGATGATTCCTCTTTCAGTTTTGTCGCCTCCCCTCGGCCTTGCCCCGTGGACCTCTTCTGCAGTCCACCGCTGGACAATGCCCCGGCAGCATTTTTCAGCTCGTCCTCGGCCGTTTCGTTTGTCACTCTCGAGTTATCCTGCCGATCAAAAGAAGTCTCACCAATCAAAGAACCATTATCTCCTTCGGCGATGCTCCGCTTCCCCAAGCTGGAATCACCTCGACTCCACGGCCCTTCATCACGGCCCCATTCCATATCTTCCCTTTTCTCTTGTCTGCTACCCAACAAGCCTTGACGGGCGATTGAGCCCAAATACCTTTTCCCAGTAGTGAATGCATTTCTCCCATGAAGTATCGAAGCCAGGTGGCGTTTGTCAACTCCGTCGTACTCCTCACCTTCCTCTGTTCCCCGTTTGTACGGTGCATATGCCACATGGTTCTTCAGAAGCGAAGAGAAATGCCTTTTGTCGTTGGAAATTGAATAATCTTCATAGGGAGAAAACTCTTCGCTCTTCTTACCATTATAACTGAATCCTCCACCATTTCTTAGTATCGACCCAATGTTACGCTTGTTTCCAGGTTTAAATCCATATGCCCGGACAAATGATCCCAGGTGGCGTTTTGCAATGAGCTCCGAAGTCTCCATTTCCCTCGGCTCATCACTATCGTCGATGGGTTCGGTCTCTTCGTAAAGTGCTTCTGTCATCGGGTCGGAATCCCCTTCCAATTCCCCTTCCGGAAGGTCGAATTTGCCTCCGTACTCTTGGTTTATCATGGACGGTAGGGCGTAGTTTCTAGCGAGGGACTCAATTCCGCGCTTCCCGTTCATCGATGAGCTCATAGAGTAGACTGGGGCTTTCCCCATGGTGGAAATTCCTCCGTTCCTGAGGATAGAGCCGAGACCACGTTTGCTCGCACTGCTGCCACTCCCATCTCTTTCCTGACTTGACCCCCTGCCGATTGACAAAAGCTCTCCACTCCTCGCGAGCGCTGACACACTCCTCTTTCCATTTGCGTATTGTCCTCGATATGTCACAAAGCCTTTGGCCTTCGCCAGCGAGCTGATCCCTCCTCTCTTGTCCTCGGCAAATTCAGACATGTCTCCCCTGGACCAGTCCTCAGGAATGTACGTCTCGAGCAGTTCATCTTCCGGGATGGCACCATCCAAGACGTCATATCGGCTACCGATGGCTCTCTTCCCCTGCCCCATTGGGTACCCACCACCTCTTGCCAAGGAACCCACGTAGCGTTTGGTTGGAACCGATTCCTCGTCCTTATCGTCCACATTCATTCCGCGGAACCCTGGATGGAGTTTCTTGTTCCATTCCTTTCTAAAGTAGGGAAGGTCACCATTTCTGGCGAGGATGGACACTGATCTTTTCTGGATGCCGTGATTGATGTTTGATGTTGCTGTCTCATAATTAGGTGTCTCCGTCGACGTAACTTGTGGCGTTTGAGTGTTGGTCGTTAGCTGGTGTCCGTCAGCAAGGACCACCTGAATGATAGGAAGACGAAATGGAAGTTAAAGAAAACAATTCAGTAAGTAAGAGCCTTTGAGACATTCAATATTCCACTCCAGATACCTTCTCAAACCGCTTCAAATTTTACCTAGAAGGTTTCATTGAAATTCGGTCATTTTAGGGTAAAGCAGTTGGAGAAATAATTCGATCGCACCTCGAGGGTTGAATATGCAGTACACAAGTATTCATTTAAAGTTGAGAGGAAACATTCCACCGGCTCCACATTAAACACCAAAGGTAAAGGCTCTTTCTCTGTACACCTAAGGTATCGGAACCCTCGCCAATTGGGGATCTACCGAAACCCTCCTTCGCCGAATTATCTTCAATTAACATATCATTTATATCAATCCTCCAGCGTCTTTATAGCAATACTCCAGCGTCTCGAGGTTTTCGAAGATTTTTCCTATTCCCTGGGGCCTAGGACTATACTCGCTTGGACTAACGTAAAGAAATACGATTGAATGAGAAGGTCAGAAAGGTAACCGTCCCCAAATTATTGTGAATATTGACAAAAAATATTTCCACATGTATGGGAAAATTCTTACTCAAGGAGTGTGGAAAGGAAAATGAGTCAGAGGGTTGGAAATGTCGTAAATTAAAAAAATTGCCATCATCCGTGCCATGCAGTTCAGCCTATGCAAACCAGTTTGGCATTCAGATTTCCTTGTCATACCCACAACGCCACAGTGAACATTTTAACTTGGGCAAGCTGCTAATGAAATGTATCACTTTCAATTAAACCTCGCAGCAGCCTAGATCTCGTAGTGCCTTTTTTCATTATGAAAGAGCCTGACAGTGCAAAATCCTGTATTTTCCCAAAGTTAGTCCCAAGATGAGAAAAAAATGCGGCGGTGTTTTAGGCATCCGAAATTTAACTCGGAGAATCAGTGTTTATACCACTATTCATTGCAGAGGTGTACCGCCCTCGCACCCCGCATTAGTGGACACATTTCAAGGGCAAGTAGAAAGAACAAAGGAACAACTTGTTTTCAAATACCTCTGCGATCAGTGAGATGTGGAGTCGTGAGGTAGGCATTCTCTGTGGAGGTGAGAAATTTTGTGGACTCGAAATCCTCGAGCAGGGTCTCCCGCTGCTGAAACGGTTACCGCTGGCGACTGAGTTTATCCCTTCGGATGTCTGAAGCTTTTAGCATAATATCTTGGCTTTTCAAATCAATTCGATACTCAATACGAGAGACTAGACTTGTTAAAGGAATTTATTCGTTCGGAATGAGTGCCCGCATACAATAAGAGCCATATTCCCTCAAATATAAACCATAAGGTTTTTACAAAAACCCTCTTCACTGGCATTCATCTTCAATCTCTATTCAAAGAGAATTAAGAATATCTCAGGTATTTACATATTGAGAATCCAAAGGGAAAAATTATCATTCATGTATTTCATGTCATAAAGACATGTCATAATTATTTCCCTTCTCAGCAAGCAAGCAGGTCTACAACCAATCTGGTATCAAACGCGTAATAATTGTAAATGGCGGGATACAAAGGCAAATACTTCCCCAAAACCTATAGATACAATCTCATACTTTTTTAATATCACGTGTACGCTCCTTCAGAATGGTTATCTACGTGGCTTGTTTCCTTATTTTAGCCAAAAATAACGATCGAGAGTATACTTACCCAGCCCGCGTTACTTTTCCGTATTGATCACCTTGGAACTTATTGCGCGAGTGTTACCAGTGGAGTGAAAAATCCCGTAGGTTGAGAGCATGCGGATTCCCGTACCCGTCTTCATTTACCCGTCCTTCCAAATGCACGAGTTTACATTCAGTACGTTACGGTGGCTTGCAGAAATGATTTTCGCCACAATTACTATCATAAGTCATGGCGATGTTCTCAATTTGGAAGAGAGTCAGTAATTTAAATTGATGATCCCTGCGTGATTAACTAAATTTCTATATTGGTCGAGGAGAATTAATATTTTTCGTTTTCTTTAGAGTTCCATGCCTATTAGGGGAACGCTACTGAGAATTATTTTTTAGTTATTTCTCTTCGCTAAAATTGCCAGTGATGTGCGTTTGCGTTAAAATGTCAACCACGCCGTCGATATAACATCTAATTAAAATTCAAAGGTTGCTCATTCAATAGCCAAGTGCTTAACTTGGGAATAAACTATATTGATAGTTCTGATGGGACAATTACCTTCAATGGCTAATTCAGGCTGCTCATCGATAATTCAGAAATACGTTGTGAATATGTAAACGCCAATTTATAGTAATAATTTGCAATTGTCGATCAGAATTTTAGAGAGGGGAATTTGCCAGCAGATTTATATATGTGCATGAGTGCACAAGATCGCACTTTTCTGAAATAACTTTATGTGTACAAACTTCCAGGATCACTTGATTCAATTTTGGCTGATGTTAAAGTTTTAATGAGTTAGAAACGAAAATAAAGGTTTGCCTGAAAAAAATGTGAATAAAACCAATACAACTCCACAGCTAATGAAAAGGGTTTCCAAGTAAAACTTAAACTTACGTGAATCGTAGGGTAAGGAATTATGATACCAAAGCGTTAGCATATCCGGCTGTTAAGGACTTGAATTCCAATATCCCCAAGGATCCGGGATCCACTCTTACCTAAGAACACTGAAAAGCTATCGCCCGAATAAATTTACTGTTCATGACGAGAGATATTTCAGGCGGATGGTCACGTCTCAATGGTGGAGCTCTAAATCCATATTACAGTGGCTAACCGCCCTTCCAAAAGAACGCAAAACGAGTGGGAATTTGCTAATCATTCATTTCCAAGGGTGACGCGTAAATTGTTGAGCACAGATGGCATGTGCTCGAGACGCCCTTAGTCTCCCAGCGCGTCTTCTCTCTCCCCCCGCCAACACTTCCTCTTGTGCCGCGCCGCTCGCGGAGACGGCCAACGTGCGAGCCAAGGCCCTGGCAGCGCGTCCTCCCATCGCATCTCAAGAAGGTAGGCTGGCGGCCGGAGGTACTTTATTGTTCTCGAAGACACCGCTATTGACACCTCCGTCAGGGAAAGAATTTGGAAGGAAATGGGCTTTCTTTCGGAGAGTGGTCCCTCCCTACTCGATGATTCATATGAGCCGTCTTCTCCCTCGAGATAAACCGACGCGTTAGTCGCCGCTGAAGGTTTACTTAATGCTACCAAGACCGATTGTCCTAAAAACAGCCCGCAATGTTCGCTTCCTTTGGTACTAAACGAAGGAGAACGTTCTCATAGGTAATTGACGTCCAGTCAAAAAATGTAACACTCCGACCCTGTTTTACATTTCACAACCCGTATCGGATCCCTTAGTGTGGCTTGCTGCAATATTACATGCCTGGTATGCGAATGGTATTTGACAAATATCTCGGTAAATTTTGCATAGGTTTTATGTGATAAATGTTTTTTTTTTCTTATCGAGTTAGCCCGGAGATTAACGGTTAACGTTTTTTCACTCAAATTTCGCTAAAAGAAACCCAAAATTTGAAAAGTTTTTTAATTTTTTGAAGAAAATCTTCTGAAGGAAGAGGATTGGAAAAAATGATGATTTCCCCTGGTCCACATTGAGAGCACATTTGTTGATAAAGTTGTTCCGTGACAGGATCGTCTAGTGGGCCGCGATATCAAGAGATGAAGTGGTTAGTTTCCTGGACCTCTCTTTATAACTGTGTAATTTGTCATGCATCGCTCCATATCCATAGGTTGATACCATAAAAATCATCAATAGATTTGCAAAGAGTTATAAATGTAATAAAATATAGGCAAATAACATATATTTCATTAAATACATAATTTTACCCAATGTTAAAAATGATGTACATGTTTCGAAAATAATTATAGTATTATCTAATTCAATTTTCTAGAAACCTTGACAAAACCGTGATCACTCCCCCCAAATCGCTCGTCCAGATCCGACTCTGAGAGTCATGCACAAGTACCTTTCTGCAGAATGTGGCGTTATTAACTGCGGATCGATAGAGCAGAGGATGCTTAGCTGAATTGGCAATGACCACATTCGCCATCCAGTCCCCACAGCAGCGGCCCACGCCACGGCACACCACCCGGCGAACGCTTCATTGGTTTCGGGGAGGAAAGGGAACGGAGCTCCACGTCAGTCAGTAACAGACGAGGAGTTGTTACCTCGCCGTGGGACGTGTCGAACGGCAAGTGAATTACGATGCGCAGTTCATCTGCGGAAATTAGGGCTTTGAAGAAACCTCTAATTATGTGTAAATAATTAGTATTTGTATGCTAAATCCTCATACACATTATTCCCTGACTGTCTTCCGTACTCGTAAGATGATACTGTGACACATGTATTGCGAAAAAACTTTGTTTTGTATGTAATTTGAGCAAATAAAATGCAGTTTTTTTCTGTTTTTTAATTACCAATTGACCTCTTCAAAAAATTTAGGTGTCTGTTTAACTACCGTTTTAACATAAGCCATATGAGAGTCGCCCTTCTATTGGATGTGAGGATCTCATTAATTTAGGAAATAATTTCCTCTCCCAAGTTCATCTTGAAGACTACAATTTTGTAAAACGTATCAATTACCATAAGCATAATCAATGGCCATCCCAACTCATCTCACTCACAAGCAAAGGGATATCTAAAAACCATAGGTCCAGTAATTTAAATAAAATTTAGGACTTTAATTATTTCATCATGTGAAATACTTACAATCAAGGAATTGACATCATTATTTCCTGTCCTTATTTAGGGTATTAGGCGCAGAATGTGATTTCGGTAGCGAGCATTCAAATTCATCTCGTCGACCATAAAACGATCGAACATATCTGTTAAGAGTTCCCAGCTAACTCCCACCGCCAGTTACTTCATCAGGAGAACAGAGTAGAGCGAATTGAATCGTCAATAGAAGTGATTTCAAATACTTCGCCGTTTATTCCACTGCTGTTAACATGTCTACGATTTGCCGAAAATGTTTTGGCTGATAAAATGAAAAATTAAAAAATTAAAAAATTAAAAATGATTTTCACCGAGCGATTTTCCAAATTTGACTCCCACGTCCCCACAAACTCTTTGCATGGGGTGTAGGAGTTCCTGACCGGAGAAAATGTCGTGGCTATATTGGATTAATAACAGTTCATCAACTCTTCAGCAGTTTTTAGGACAATGCCAATATAAAAAGACTCAGTTATCAACCCGAAGGTGGGTTTGGTAGGTGATGGTAGATTTCGCCCAATACTAAGCCCGGCGGCGTGTGAAATTCACACATCAGGATAGGGGGGCCAGTTCCTTTCCCTGTGCCGGTTATGGTTTCCCAGGAAGTTCTGGTACCCGAAAAATCACAGAGCTTGTGTGAGGCTGAAAGTCCCTGGGAATCATGCCTCCGATCAAATGCTAAGCGCTCCACC
The DNA here is from genome assembly GCF_022747635.1 of Hetaerina americana. Classification (NCBI taxonomy): domain Eukaryota; kingdom Metazoa; phylum Arthropoda; class Insecta; order Odonata; family Calopterygidae; genus Hetaerina; species Hetaerina americana. Next base: position 3,942,364 of record NW_027286719.1, on the reverse strand, counting down.
CACTGAGTTACCTCGTCCTCTATTTGTTTATATGTTTATACTTGAATAATGAACAAATTCAAGATTAATAGGGTACCTTTAACGCCTATTTGCAACGGGATATAATTATCCAGGCGACTGTGCTGGCATGGATTCGTTAACATGTTCAGGGTTCTTATCCTCTAATGTCGAGCCATCGTAAAAAATATGTCACTCCCTAATATTCTAGCTTTAGTGCTAAAAACTCCGGTAAACGGTTAACATGGACATGAAGAAGATCCAGTTAGTTAAATAACATAAATCTTCGCAATAAAATATTTTTGGTATCGTGAGGAAATTTACAATAATTGTATAATAATTTGTAAAAATAAAATTTTGGGTATACCTTCCGTTACCAGGAGATGTTAAAAAAGATTTTTTTTATTTATTCGATACAATCAAAATAATACGACATATTAAACCAAATCGTCAACCAAATAGGATATTTCTCAATGCAAAAATAAAATCGTTGACGCTAATTTCTTATCCATCGAAATCTATCCCTAAACCTTACGGTAGCCTCAAAAATGGTTGTTAGCACTGAAAGACGCAAAAATCTGACATTATTACCGCATTAGTTTCAAAAACGCAATATTTTGCGACCGAATATAGCGATGTACGCGAAATTTGAGTAAAATTTATGATTCTTGCTAACAACCGTAAAGTTGACATTACTGTTCATAGTGAGTATTCCAATTTGGCAAGAAACGTTGAGAACGCATAAAATTCAAATGAAAAAGGATAATTAACCGATGCATGGTTTAGTTAAGTGACACATTGAATTAAAGTTTACCCCGAATAATGCTCGTATCGAATAGGGTGCAAATAAGTTTCAATGCGTCAGGTGGTCACTAAAAGATTTCTACGCCCCTTTTTACTTTGGCCGCAATTCAATCCAAATGATAAATCAGCGAAAATGAAGTGTTTTCGCGACAATTTTGGGATATCCATGGTCAAATGGACTTATTGATGTTCTAATTGATTCATTTTGTGTCATCCTTTACAGGGTCAGTTACCAAGCCGACCCCGGTGGCGGCGGGGGTAACGTCCTCGTCTGCAATTCCAGGGGTCGCGGGTTCGATTCCCGCCTGGGTGAGTTTTCCTCCACCTACGACAATGCTGTGTTTGTAAATGTGATCATTGTTATCGTTGTTAATAGTTCGATGTAAAGGCCAGAATGCGCTGTTTTTGGACTTATACTGAATAAATAAAATAAATAATAACACCCACTGCTCGTTAACTTCAGTGGAAGACGTTTTCATTTCTATAAGTATTGTGCGTAGACGGATCCTGAGAGACACGCTACGGTGCACGTCGAGGGTGAATGGACACATGGTAAATTCTTAGTTTTAGTGCGGGACACTTACATTTTGCTCATTGCATTTTAGTTGCGGGGAATACCTACTTCTCTTGCCTCTATAATTCAATCTTCTATTTTTCTAATCGTGCAATTGTAAGTAAAGTGTGACGCAGAGTCAATTAATTAGCCTGCGCCAGCTCGTCCACTTTGTAAAAGAGTTAAGCAGTGTAACGTAGAATTTTTCGAATAGCTTCCAACCAAACTCAATTGCCGTAGAGTGAGTGTTTTATTTTAGCATTAAAATCTGAAACTTTTCTGCCTTATCTAATTATTCATGATAATTACCATTAATGATACATGCTTTAATCCAAATTCATTAATTATATCAATGCATCTTCATTTGACAACAGAGATATGAGCTGATTTCCTGAGGGTAATTGCTTCGCAGAATCTCTGCACCCTGTAAACTTCTTACTTTTCCAGCTCCCATTGGCAAACTTTATTCCTGCTTCATAGTCATTACATCTTTCAATATTAGTACAAGGCTATCTCAACGATTCCGAAAAGAAAATGCGCCCAATTGAAAAGGTAAAAACTCTGCTTTAATCGGATGTCATGAACCCGTTTTTATATGTTTAATGTAAGCTGTTCTTAGGTTTGATATCACAGTGCGGTGATCCGAGAGTGGACAAGGATAGACAAAATATAGTTAACGGGCGCAAGTTATAAGTTGGGTAACTCTCTCGGCATTGCGGTCAGCGTCGGCGATCTACGCTCCGACCCGCTCCACAGCCTCCTGCGGATCCGCCCAGCGCCCCTCCGGAGAGACGGCCGGCGTCCCAGCGAAAGAGGGAAGCACGCTGCGCTGGCCTGTGCCGCCCACAATGTCCCTCCGCGAGGCTTGGGAATTTCTTAAAATACGTAAGACCGCACCTTTTTTTAACTTCCTCCTCAGAAAGGATCCGCAACATATTAACTCCCTCACTACCATATTATCAGTGATATTTTTGTACGAAGCGTGCCCTTCCGTAAAGAAGAAAAGTTTCAGGTATATGGTACAATTTATGGTAGCATCCGTTGAACGGTATAAAGGATGATTTTTATAAACTGGACACCTAACAGGAACACACACACAAAAACAGCAAGATACACATTTTCATGCTAATATTTGGGCTTTAAGGAAGTTGATGACTGACCGCAGGACAGATCTCAACGGTATTGTATAAGCGCACGAAGCATGAAATTTGACATTTAAGTGCGCGTACGTATGTGTATGTGCATGAAAACTCGAGTGAATGAATGAAAAATGAAAAGAATTACACCTAAAGGTCACCGTTACGTGTCATACATTCAAGCCGATGAAAGCTTAAGAGACATCATCATAAAATTAAGAACTCAAAAATGATTGCCAAAACATATTGAAAAAATTTGACGCAGCTGCATTGTTTATAAATAATTAGACATGCGCGTTTCAGTAGTAATTTGAAAAAACTGAAATATATTTAAAGAGGTTGAGAGAAGAAGTGCGTTCGCTGAAGGAGTGACGAGACGTCAAGACACGACATGAATGGAATGAGCTTTGATTAAGGCAGAAAAAAATGATACTTGGAAAACATTACTATGGTTTCAATATGGCCTCATTGGTCCATTCTTTGATGATTGAATATGATCCCAGAGAGTAGGGCCTTGAGAACTAGCTCGTAACTAATCTGGATAAAGAGAGATATGAAAACATTGCCCGTGCAAGAAATGAATGTGAAAAAGATAAATTTGACAAATTTCAAAGAATGATAGAAAAAACTAATGAAAGAAATGAGGGCAATTAATTTTGGAAGGTTGTGATAGAAGTAAGAATGCTTCGAAAGGGAGGAAGGAATTAGGAATTCTCATCGGCATGTTTCTGAAGAAGAAAATGGCATGCAAAACATTTTTATGATAAAGCTCTTCAGAAGTCCTCAATGACACCTCCTAACCGTCAGTCAGCGCGTCATTACTAAAACCTCATGCTATACAGTACTTTAGGCAGATCTCAGAAAAGAAAACATTCAGTGATAATACTATGTGGATTTTGAAATGTACAGCCTACGACATTTGCCATTTGGGGTATTTGACCTGAGATCTCCCTATTCAATTCCTTGCTCGCATATATCATTTGTCCACCGTTCTCTCTTCACAGATTCTCTATGCGAATCACAATTAATATTCGCAAAATTAAAATTCTTAAGTGAAACTACTCCTTCGGCCATATGGCGTTCTGGTCCATCCTCTAATATAAGGGTGACTGGAAAGGAGAAGAACGGAAGCGGTCGGATCTTTTGGAAGTGCCTCACTTTCTAGGTTTCTCTCATTTTGGATAGTATTCCTTAGAGGATGTATTCTCTCGTCCTTATTTGATCCCCTTGGCACTCTTTGCACTGCCCTCTGACAGCTCTCACCCTCCGCCTCCCTAGAATGAATCTGAACTCCGATAGTGGATTCGGCAGCACCGGATGGTCAAATATATTTCCAGTTCTTACTTCCTCCTCTTTGCATTCCCTGGAATAATGGCATTGCGGAGAGCCCATTTTACTTGACGCCCGAGTGCGTGGCACATTCGTCCTAGTTCGATTGATAGACTTAAATCCCAGCGTCGCTCCCTGCTTTCGACCAGAGCGCCATTGGTTTACTTACTCCGTAAAATTTGTTCTGAAAAAATAGTTGCGTATTTAAAATTTCGACATCATCATTTCGCTTCATAATGTTTTGGTATAAAATAACACTATTGGTCAGAAATTGATTAATTTTTATAAGATTCAGAAATATCTCTGCTGTTTCTCGGAGTAATCCGTTTTCGTTTCTCAATCCTGAGTTAATTCTTTGATGACTGTTATTTCGAATGCGGGACTAGTATTTATGGGGCTAGAGACGAACAATTTTGGATTCAGTCAGCTAACAGTCATGAATTGCCGTCAAGGTTTTTGAAAACGAAAGTTTTAACGGAAGAGTATGGTTTAGAATCATTATTTCATACATAACCAATGATTAATAGAAATAATCAATTATGTTTTCACTCGAAAGTCAATCTTAACCCAAATTATTGTGCCAACATAACAATTCAGTTAGGACAAACCATTTCTGTTTGGAAATGCTTTTAAATTTTATCCAAAGTTTCTAAACAAATTCACGCAAACCTTCACAGGTGCATTGATATTTTAATTGCCTATATGAAGACTAAACTGCCAAATATCTTTAAATTAACACATTAAATATTATCTTTCATCGCTAAACTCAATCGTACCCTTGCTCGTTTGCGCGTATGCGAATGCTAGAGATTACTTCATTAAGAAAGGTCACATATTTTTTTAAATCTGGCATATATTATAATATATTTCTTTCTTTAGAAGGATATGATATACATCTGGTAAAGTACCCTTATTATTTAATTTTATATTTGGTGATTTTCTTGGAAGGAATGGCACCAATCTAAAACCGTCAATATTTTAACTTCGGTCTTGGAGACTGGAGCCATACCAAATATTTCACTTTTTTCTTCATCGAGCAAGGAATATGACAGAATAACGCTGAGCCCATGTCTAATCACATCAATTTTTCGCAAGAGTAAAACTTAATATGAACGAATTTTAGTCAAGGGCCCCCATTCCACTTTTTACTGAGCTCAACGTTCTTCTTGTAGCTTACGATCACTCAGTGTAGCTGCAATCTTATGTAGCTGCAATGGTCAGGTTAACTTAATGTGAGCAACTTTTTAAATTACTTCGTGAGTGGCTGTATAGGCAACAGTATGTCAGGAGGTATGCACTTCCCTTCAAATATTTGGGGGAATCTATCGGAAAATTTTCATCCAGATGGAAATAAAGAGTTTGAAGTGATCCGTTTTATCAAACTATCAAGCTATTTTATTCAAACTTTCCGCGACCTCATGGTCAAGAATAGTTTGCGGTGAAAACGTATATAAATATTATTCCTTATATTTTCGTATTATGCCGTTTCTGCATAGTATTGGAACAGAGGACGACGTCGAGCAAAGGAACGTTTTAACAGATTATAAATTGAAAACATTTACGCAAACAAATCGCAACTTAAAATAGTTTTTCTAGGGTAGGCGCGAAATCACTCACGAAAGTTAAAGATAAAGTCAGTCAATTACGATTGTAACGCGTAGTCTAGTTGATGATGGCAGACTCACAAGCCAACCGAAATTTACTCTTCATCCCCTTGACATTCACACGGCGACTCGCGGAATTTCGCGGATTCAACCATTTTTAGGGAACGAGTTGGAAAGGAGAGGATGCTCCCGGCGATCGGACGCTTGATTGTCGCTTGCCTAGATTCGTTGGGGCCGGACTCGCGGCTCTTGGTCAACGCACTCGTCGCTCGCTGGCGAGACGATCGGATGGGCACTCACTCAATGCCTCAGTACCCTTCCATCTCCCAAAGGAGTGAAGTTCCCGGTGGGTGCGAGAGTCAACTGAAAACCTTCGCTGGCTTTGATACGCCAAGGGTCGACGATGTGGTAGTGTGTAAGCGGAGGCACACATCCTACATCCAAGAATATTTCCCCTACGCCTTCCGAGAGCTGCACTCGTCATCACAAAAGCAGCTGAGTTTTCCCTATCTACCAAGCAATTCTAAAAAGGACTGCGTCCTCCCTTATCCTTCTGAATCCCTCTCCCCGTTGAATCCATGTGTAATGGAAGAACTGCTCCCGTGAGTCGAGTGCCATAAAGACTAAATTGAATGCTGACTGATAGATTAGCGTGAATCATTCCGTGCACATTTTTCGCGACTCCGAGCAAAATGGGGAGAGACTGAAATGCTCGCCGGTAAAAGATACCTAACACTTAGCTGATCTCCGCCAAAAAACTCATTTGAGGGAAAAAATATGCCTATGAACGAGACCACCGTGTCGCAAAACAATACCCATGAGACCATAAAACACAGTAATCAACCCGAAGGTCTGTTTGGCAGGTGATGGTAGCGTACATTAAGCATTAATGTTCTTACTGATTTCACGGTGAAAATAATATCTCGAACCGATATCTTTGAGATTTTGAAAAAAATCCCGCGGAGGCGTCATGAACGGGCAGCACGTCCAAATGTCTCGGGACGCGAGAGACGCCTGAACCAAATTCTGCGGATTAGAGAATGTTTAGAGTGGCTAAAAGTGAACAGGGAGGGAGCTTCCGACCGTCCGGAGAGACCTTCCGACCCCTCCGGATGCGGTCCGGCAGCACTTACTTGCACCGCGGCCAAGACGAACAGAGCGGCGGCCTTCCCAGACCACCGCCCGGCGGTACTCCGAACCATTCTCACTGGATCGCTGCCCGCCGGAAGTCCACGAATGTCGGCCGTCAGGGAAAACGGGAGAAGTGGGCAGAAGAGACGACGGGAGTTCCTGTCGCGTCGACGCCCGAGGGAAGTGTGCATGCGCTGGGAGCCGACGCCGGCGCCTTTATGGCAGGAGGATCCGGAGGATGGGGGTGGGCAGGTTAGGAGGGGGATGCTGAACCCGCCCCCGAACCGACGAGTCCGTATGCGCAGGGCGCTCCTTACATCTGCCGCCCCCACCCGCAAAGGAGAGGGGGCCGCGGGAGAGAGACCGGGTGCGGGGGGTGAGACCTCGGGGGCATTAGGTTTCTTCGCTTTGCGCCCCACGAACCCCCACTGCTCTTTTTTCTGCCCTTTACGCAGGGATTACAACGTTCGTGAGGAGTTCGGCGGGCATCTTATGCGTAGCGACCGCTCGAACATTTATTCCTGGGGTCGTTCCTACTATTGACATTTTATGTCATTGTGGTGGTTAGAATAGAGTCTTCTGAATTCACTATTTTTTGCTCAGAGATGCGCCGAGCGTGATTTATTATTAATTTCACGATTTCCCACTCCTACCGACAGATAAGGTGCTTACAAACTCATTTGAATAGTAGAAAGCTTTCAGAAACATCATGGAAAACCACTCAAATTGGTTCTATAGCGATTTGCATTGCTAATTAATTTTATTTCATTAAAAAGTCTTTATTTCTGATGTAATTCTTTGATTATTTTCCTTGTACTCCTAAGAGCCGTTCAATGACCTTTCATGGATGATAAGCCGAAAATATAAAGGGCTTCAAAAGTAAAGGAAAAGAGAAATTATTAACGAGTACTATTAGCCTACAAATCAAAAATAGTGTTTGCTTAGACCCCGTACCTCATTTGATGTAGGCTAGGTCTTCTAGGAGACCTATAATTTCAAAGTACGATTTAATTTCTTTTAAATCACATACTTTGGAGTAAACCCATTTGCATCTGATTCTTATATCAAGAATTCCTATTCCATATCTTACTCTATCTTCCTGACCAAAACTCCCTTGTGATGATTACAGCAGGATTCTAAGTCTTTGCCTTTAATCGAGTCACTCAAAAGGTTTTTTCTGTGACTGCTAGGATTAGGAAATCTTTTGTGAATGCACCTGGGTTATTGCATAAATCCGAAGTAAAAAAAAGAAAAAGTACATTATTTCGGGAATTTTTTTATTTGCCAATAACCTTGAAGCTCGATACTTTTTCCCCGCCGTCTTTAATTTTTCAAGCTGTTCAAAAGAAAGATTTCGGAAGGCCCTCAACACAGGCACCTGCGTTAGCAATGACGACCTCACCCGACATGAATCGTACACCGACGAATCATATTTTCAAGTTTGGAAATAAGAAGAGTCACTGGAGGGTTAATTTGGTGAACGCGGTGGCTGCTGTATTATTCAGACTTTAATTCCAAAATTTTTGCCAGCAAGACTCCGCAGGTGCACCCGTGGATCATTTTGATGGAAGAGAATTTTTTTCTTTGCCAAATGAAGACGTATTTCTCGATATCTCCACTCGACCAGTGTAATGCATAATACTCTTCAATTATCGTTTGTCATGTAAGCAAGTAATTCCGCGTTCATCCCGAAAAACCGTGGCCATCGCTTTGTCAGCCGATTTAAGCGTCTCCGTCTTCTTTGGAGCCGGATCGCCATTAGAAGCCCACTCTTTCGACTCTTCCTTCGTTTATGCTTTGTGATGGTGCATCCATGTTTCGTCCATATCCATGTCATCCATGTTTCGTCCATAGTTATGTGTCGACGTAAAAACCCGACACAATTGCGACGGAATAGCACCAAAACAGCCTCCGAGTCGACCACGCGATTGCGTTCATTCCCCACAGAGAGCAAACGCGGCATCCATCTTGCCGAGATCTTTTTCACACCCATTTTGTCGTGCAAATTGAAAACGCTGGACGTACTTTTTCATATACCTGTGGTCTCAACTGTTTCGCGACCTTTGAATCGTTAATGACCATATCAATTGAACTAAAGAGTGGATTTTGTCAATCATTTCGGAGGAAGTCACTTCCACTGGACGTCCCGAATGTGTTTCATCATTCGTGAATGTACATTCATATTTAAACTCACTCACCTCATTTTAACCGTCGAAAATACGGGAGCATATACGTCAAGAAATTTATCCGATTTGGCTTTGATTTCTTTCGGTTTTAAGCCTTTTAAATAGGATTTTTTAATCACCACACGAAACTCATTTTTTCCCATTTCTCTATATGTACAAAAGTTTGTTGCATAAATCAACTAAAAACATGACATTATGCGATTGATATAGCTGAAACTCTACTGATAGCCTAGTGAGAGAACGCGCTTACTAAAGCCAACCCTTTTTCGATAGTACAAGCTTCGTTTTATGAATTTTCCAAGGAATTATTCTATGGCATACGTAGTCCTCGTATTAAACAAATAATTTTTTTGTAACTTACACAGTTTTGAACCCGTTTTGGCAAATTATAGAGCTTACTGCTAGAGATTTTCCTAGTCCAATATTCATTCTTAGTAAAACATTATAAATTTTTCCTATAAGATAGAGTGCAATGGTCAATCGCAAAAACTATATTAAAACAACGAATACCCCTCTTAAGCAAGATATTATTGGCATATTTTTCAACTTATGCATTTACATCCCACATCCTGATTATCCATCTAATACATTTACGTTCCGAGTCAAATTTTATTTTAAAATGTGTCATCAATCCCTCCAATCCAATATCCTTCAACTTTGATGCATAGTTCTAGGTAAGAGTTTAAATATTTTCTAAAATGCGTTAAAAGAAATATTTGCGTCAAATATTCTTCTATAATGCCGTCGTCTATTAAAGGAATAAATGGAAATGTGAACAAAATTTTACCATAGATTTATTAAAAAGCAGTTGGCTAAATACAGAGTAGAGCTGAATAAACTCCCTAGTCTTTAAAAATCACAGAAGAGCGCGCAGGTAAACTAGCGGTGTGGGATCAGAGGCGTTAAATGGGAGAAACTACGTCATACTTAGTAGTTACCATGCAGTGGTCTGGTGAGCATCGAGGCTTTGTCGTAGAGACGTTCTATAACAACAATGATAGTGTGGTGGCGACGCAGAGGGCGCTGTGGTCTAGCATTGAAGCGCATTTTCACCTCTTCGGCTCAGTAAATAAACAAAATTTTCGTTATTTAGCGACTGATAACCCTCGCGAACTTCACCCAAGACCTCTTCATAGCCCCCAAGTGACAGTTTGGTGCGCTGTGTCCTCCATGGGCATTATTGGGCCTTACTTTTTTGAATCTCGACGTTCAACTGCTATTGTGAACTCTGTGCGCTATTGTGAGATGCTGGAGAACCTTTCACTCCCCAAAATGGAAGAGTATGGCGAAGAATATGACCCAGACGCCTTTTGGTTTCAACAGGATGGTGCCACGGCTCGTACCGCCCGTCGTTCACCCCAAACCCTGCAAGAGCAACTTCCCGGCCGCCTGATCTCCTCGCCCCCCGCTCCCCTGATTTGAGCCCAGGTGATTTCTTTCTGCAGGGATATCTCAAATGTGAGGTTTACGTGCACAAAGTTCGACCGAGGACCTTGGAAGCTCTTTAGGAGGCACTTACTACAGATGTCATCGCTGGAATAATGCAAGATATGCAGGGAAGAAAGAGTTTTCGAAAACTTTTTTGAACGACTCAACATGTGCATCGGCTCACAGAGGTCGTCACTTGGGCGAGATAATTTTCAAAACCTGATGAAAATAAAGTGGCATGGAATATATTTTTCAGAAATAAAAACCATTTTTAATTATCTTGATTTTTTTGTTACAATTCACCCGTCAAATCAGGGAGTCCATTTTGTCGTACCCTGTGCTTGGTTTGCCGTTTTCATGGTCGTTGAAACATTTCGTTCACATATCAGTATCACACGGGCTGTGCAATGAAATTTCTGTGATAGCATCTAACATAAGCAACTCGCACGAAGCGTTTTCATGTAAGTTTTGGCATCCTCTCACATAGCAATATAATTTTTCAGCACATAAATTGCACATACTTACGCCTCGGACGAAATGCTTACAAATAATCACCATTAATTAGAATATTTGTTGACTCCAGCACTCCATTCTTCCCAAAATCATACGAAATCTCTAATTCCTTGATAGTTCTTTTTTCCAACTCCCTCACATTCCTCTTGGCCTGATGACACATATTAACCTCATGATCCAAATCAATAGATCTAAGTGTAAACTTCACGGTACTCCTGCTTATCTTGACTCCGTTTTCCGGCAGGTCGACCTCAAATTTTCATTCCATCAGTCTATTCCACGTGTGATTATTCGTATTTGTGGTGCACATGAAACCAAGCTCCATGCTGAATGTACCCTGAATTTGTCTGTTTTATTTTTCTTTGCTTTTGTCCGTTATATACCTGTACCCCCGTGATTTAAAAAAGTATTATCACCAACTCCATTCTAGACATTTTAAAATTTTTCAGCTTTCCAATATCTCTTAATTAGGTTAATGCTCCAAAGTCGCTATTCTACATGCTTCCATTCTGACTGATGTTCCCCTTCCAGAAATCCACATCCAGATATCCGTTTGGGCGACTATTTCACATACGGAATATGTTACCGGGAGATATAGCATCACGCTCTCTCTCAGCATTCGCCTTTCCCTGAATCGCCTTCTAAGTATGCGAGTGGTTTTGGGACGGGGCGGGGATTTAAGTAGTGGATTGGTTGATTTGAGAAAATCTGATGAGTTGGCGTTTGAAGGTAACAGAGGTTCATTTAGGAAAAAAGGTAAGCGGTGGCATTACAATTTTTTTAGGATAGGGTAGAGATCTTTTAGGATTAATCGCAGAGATTCTAAATCCGGGAAGTATGAGGTGCAAAGTGAAAGAGGGTGGGGTTCCGCAGCGGAGGAAGGTTTGGGAGTGTAGGCATGTTTTCGGATCCTTGTCAGTCAGCCAAGGGGCTGCAAGCAAATCTTAATGAATTGGAAACTCAGTGCAAAAAGTATGGGATGAAAATCAATATTAATAAAACAAAGGTTATGCGATTTCCTAGAAAGGAAAAGGCGAAGCTAAACATTGAAATAGGTAGGCAAACACTAGAGCATATAGTGTAGTATACGCATCTAGGAAGTCTTTTGGAACAATACGGTCGAAAGAGAAGCATCGCGCTAGGAAAGGTCCTTCACAAGGAGGAGGGAGCTGATGACAGAGACGTGTAGTATGGATTTTAAGAAAAGACCATTAAAACTTTGATATGGAGCGTAGTGATGTACAGGTCATTGAAGCAGGAGGATAGTTGAAGATTGGAGGCTTTTGAAATGTGGGTGTGGAGAAGAATGGAGAAGGTGAAATGGACAGGGAAGAACACAAATGAGGAAGTACTAGGCATAATGGGCGAGGAGAAGCATTTGTTGGGAGAAATCCTATATCGGTAGAAAAAATAAATGAATGGCGTATTGATCGGAGGGGGCTGTTGAAGACTGTAATAGAGGGGAGAATTTTGGGCAAACGAGGAAAGGGCAGGATAGCATAGGGATGTTTCACGGGATTAAGGGAGAAAGGAAGTACTCAGAGACAAAGAGGGACTTGATGAAGGGTAAGTTGTTGGATTGAGTTTGGTATTTGGGTCGATATTTATATATATATTATATGTATATATATATATATATATATATATATATATATATATATATATATATATATATACGTATATAATTATTAGGTAATCTATCGGTAATGGTAGGTTTTTGGATGGACATAATTACAAATTAAATAACTTGTGACCCCTAGTAAAACACAACATTCTACTCTACATCAGGTCACTCTTCTGCTCTAAGTACTTTCTTCCTCCATTCACCCCGTCCAACATCCCTATCCTGTTCCTTCCTTTTCCTCGCTTGCCTAACATTTTCCCCTCAATTACAGTCTTCAACATCCCGCTGCCGGTAAATATCCCCTTCAGCCACTTCTCCTGCCTCCATAGGATTGCTCCCAACAAACCCCTCACTTCGCCAACCATACCAAGAACTTCCTCATTTGTTTTCTTCTCTGTCCATTTCACCTTCTCCATTCTTCTCCACACCCACATTACAAAAGCCTCCAGTCTACATCTAACCTCCTGCTTCGATGACCACGTTTCCGCGCCGCACATAGCTACACTCCATATAAAAGGTTTTACGAATCTTTTCTCAACATCCTCACTCAACGTCCCCAACATCAACTCCCTCCTCCTGGTGAAAGCCTCTTTGTCTAGCGCAATTCTTCTACTTACGTCCCTACTACTTAGACCGTGTTGGTCCGAAACACTACCGAGATACGTAAACTGTTCTACCTGCTCCAGTTTTTGCCCTCCTATTCTAATGTTAAGCTTAGCCTTTTTCTTTCTAAGAAGTCGCATACCCTTTGTTTTATTAATATTGATTTTCATCCCATACCTGTTGCACTGAATTTCCAATCCATTAAGAATTGCTTGCAGCCCCTTGGCTGACTGAAAAACTAAAGCTTGGTCAACAGCAAACCTAACTAATTTAACGATTTCCCCGCCCACTTTCATTCCTACCTCGAGTTCTTCCCATACCTCTTTAATCATTTCACTGCATACAGGTTGAACAGCAATGGTGATAATGGGCAACCCTGCCTTACACCTCTTCCTAACACTGCCCAACCGGACACCCCGTTTCCCACCCGCACCTGAGCAGTCTGAGACATGTACAGGTTGCGGATTAGCCTCCTTTCCCTCCAATCTATTCCTATTTTCTGCAATATAGTCATTGGTTTTTCCCAATTCATCCAATCGAACGCTTTTTCGAAATCTACGAAACAGGTAAAAACCTCCTGGTTGTTTTCTGTATTCCTCTCGATCAATAATCTCATTACTCCAAAGGCATCACGCGTACCTCTCCCCTTCCAAACCCAATCTGTTCATTCCCTAAGAAATCATTTGCCCTACTCTCTATCCTTTTGTTTATGATCCAAAGAACAACTTTAGCTGCGTGGGATATCAAACTTATTCTCCGATAGTCCTAACATGATGTAGCCGTTACCGTTTTCGGGATTGGAACTAAAACTGATCTCACAAAGTCTTCCAGCCAGATTCCTTCCTCATAAATACTACGGATCAGCCCATTTAGCCTCTTCCTCCCACCTCTTCCTAAGCATTTTAAAAGTTCCGCGGGAATGTTATCCCACCCCACAGCCTTATTTAGTTTCATCTCCCTTAATGACCTTTCTATCTCATTGTCTAGTATGCCCTGACCTAAGCTATCTTCTTCTACGTCATGTCCCTTTTTTATGTCTAACCCTGTTGGTCTAAGCTCTTTACTATACAGTTATTCTATATATTCCTTCCATCTCTCTTGGATCTTTCCTGCATCAACTATTACCTTACCCACCTTATCTCTAACTGCTATCGTTGATCTGCTTTTCTTATTTCCCGATAAAGATTTAACTTTGCTGTGCAGCGCACAGATTTGACCTTCCTCTGCAGATTTTCCACATCCTCGCACTGCGTCTTCCACCATGCTTCTTTTGCCTTATTTCTTGCCCGCCTCAATTTATTGTTTAATTCTTTGTACTTCATTTTGCCTAATTCTGTATTTAGATTCTTCCATTTTCGCCGCTCATCCATCTTTGTAATAATCTCATCCGAGATCCATGCTTTCCTAGTCCTTTTAGCGTTAACGGTCCGAATAACGTCTTTTGCGGCTTTAGACAACCCTTTCTTGATATTTTCCCATTTTTCTTCGATAGTACTTAGCTATTTGCCATCCTCCATGATTTCCTCTGCCGCCTGTTGGACCTCCTTCCTTTTCGAACCATTTAATGCTTCTACATTCCATTTTCTAACTCGCCGCCCCTGCCTTATCTTTTTGAAATGGACGCTGGGAATTTATCACACTGTTCCTAAACCTGTTTCTAACCAGGATATAATGTAGCTGATACCTCTCTGAGTAACCTGGAATTTCCATGACTTGTCGCACTGAATTTCCAATTCCCTCAGCAATGCTTGTAACCCCTTGGCTGACTGACAAACTAAAACTTGGTCATTAGCAAACCTAACTGATTTTACGAATTCCCCGCCCACTTTCATTCCTACCTCCAGTTCTTCCCATGTCTCTTTGATCATTTCCTCTGCATACAGGTTGAACAGCAACGGTGATAATTGGCAACCTTGCCTTACACCCCTTCCTAACATTGCCCAACCAGACTCTTCGTTCCCCACCCTCACCTGAGCAGTCTGAGACATGTACAGGTTGCGGATTAGCCTCCTTTCCCACTATCTATTTCTATTTTCTTCAATATATCCATTAGTTTTTCGCACTTCACCTTATCAAACGCTTTTTCGAAATTTACAAAAGAGGCAAATACCTCCAGGTTGTTTTCTGTATTCCTCTCGATTAATAATCCCATTACTGCAATGGCATCACGCGTACCTCTCAACTTCCTAAACCCTAACTGATAATCCCCTAAGTAATCGTTTTCCCTTCTCTTTATCCTTTTGTTTATGATTCTGAGAACAAATTTAGCTGCGTGGAATATCAAACTTATCGTCCTGAAGTCCTCACATGACGTAGCCTTTACCTTTTTCGGAATAGGAACTAAAACTGATCTCACAAAGTCTTCCGGCCAGATTCCTTCCTCATAAATACTACGAATCAGCCCATATAGCCTCTTCCTCCCACATTTCCCTAAACATTTCAATAGTTCCGCGGCAATATTATCCACCCCAACGGCCTTATTTAGTTTCATTTCCCTTAATGCCCTTCCTATCTCATCGTCAAGTATGCCTGGACCTAAGCTATCTTCCTCTACGTCATGCTCATTGTCTATGTCTAACTTTGATGGTCTAAGTTCTTTACTATGCAGTTCTTCTATATACTCGTAGTAAACTAGTATATTCCTTCCATCTCTCCTGGATATTTCCTGTTTCAACTATTACCTTACCCGCCTTATCACTACCTTTTAGCATAGATCTCCCTTTCTTACTTCCCGATAACGATTGAACTTTGCTGTACAGCGCACCGATTTCCCCCTTCCTCTGCAGACTTTCCATATCCTCGCACTGCGACTTCCACCATGCTTCTTTTGCTTTATTTGTTGCCCGCCTCAATTTATTGTTTAATTTTTTGTATTTCATTTTGCCTTATTCTGTATTTACAGTCTTCCATTTTCGCCGCTCATCCATCTTTGTCATCATCTAACCCGTGATCCATGGTTTCCTAGTCCTTTTAGCGTTAACGGTTCCAATAGTGTCTTTTGCGGATTTAGACAACCCTTTCTTGAAGCTTTCCAATTTTTCTTCGATAGTACTTGGTTCTTTACCATCCTCCATGATTTACTCTACAGCCTGTTTGTACTCCCTCCTTTTCAAACCATTTAATGCTTCTACATTCCATTTTCTAACTCGCCGCCCCTGCCTTATCTTTTTGAAACGGACGCTACATTTCATAACAACTAAATTATGGTCAGAGTCTGCATCCGCTCCCGGAAAGCAGTGCGAATTTATCACACTGTTTCCTAAACCTGTGTCTAACCAGGATATAATCTAGCTGATACCTTTCTGAGTCACCTGGGATTTTCCATGTATACCTGCGTCTTTTGTGGTATCTAAACCAAGGGTTGGTGATGACTAACCCCTGTCTCCTGCAGAACTCAACTGCTTTCTCCACGCGGTCATTCCTCGTGCCTAAACCGTATTCCCCGACCTCGTCACCATCTCTTCCTTCGCCTACCGTTGCATTTAAATCCCCCATAAATATCAAATGTTTCCCTGCAGGAACACACGCGATGTCCTCTAACTGATCGTATATCCTATCGACCTCTTCTTCCTTGTGGTTGCTCGGTGGCATGTAAACCTGAATAATAACCAAGTTCGTTGGTTCTGCTTCTATCTCTACTAGAAATAATCTCTCCGTTACCTGCTCTATGTTGACTACGCTTCTTCCTACCTCTTCATTTAATACTATGGCAACCCCTCGTTGGCTCTCGTCCCCGCCGCTGTATATAATTCTATACTGATCACTCCAGTAATCCCCGCTATCCTTCTATCTCACCTCGCATAGACCTAAAATATCTATATTTCCCCTTTCCATCTCTCGCTTAACATTCTCCAACTTCCCTGTCCTTATCATCGTCCTAACATTCCACGTTCCTATTCTAACTAATTTGGTCTTCTTCTCCTGCGTCTTCTGTCCTGCTGCTACCGGTTTTCCCTTACAAGGGTTTCGTGGGATATATATATATATATATATATATATATATATATATATATATATATATATATATATATATATATTTATGTATGTATATTTAACAGATATATATGTTTATTTGTTTGTGTGTATATATTGAATGTGTACATATATATATACATCCCTACCCGGACTACAACCTTTACGTGGTCAGAGGGCTTGTGCTTTCATATTACCCCTATAGCTGTCCTGGCGGGAATAATAAAGCAATTGCTCCTGGAAAAGTCACGCATGGAAGATAGGTCGAAGGTTAGGAGCAAGACGAAAGGTAGTCCAAGCAGCGTCGGTTCTTCAGTGATGCGGCTAAATTGGCGTCTGAGCCCAGTTGGTGCGAATAAGTTCCAAGGTGATCAATACGGAATAGTAACGCGGGCATGAGTATCGAATTGATTTGAAAAGCCAAGATACTATGCTAAAAGCTTCAGACATCCGAAGGGATAAACTTAGTCGCCAGCGGTAACTCTTTCAGCAGCGGGAGACCCTGCTCGAGGATTTCGAGCCCACAAAATTTCTCACCTCCACAGGGAATGCCTACCTCACGACTCCACATCTCACTGATCGCAGAGGTATTTGAAAACAAGTTGTTCCTTTGTTCTTTCTACTTGCCCTTGAAATGTGTCCACTAATGCAGGATGCGAGGGCGGTACACCTCTGCAATGAATAGTGGTATAAACGTTGATTCTCCGAGTTAAATTTCGGTTGCCTAAAACACCGCCGCATTTTTTTCCCATCTTGGGACTAACTTTGAGAAAATACAGGATTTTGCACTGTCAGTCTCTTTCATAATGTAAAAAGGCACTACGAGATCTAGGCTGCTGCGAGGTTTAATTGAAAGTGATACATTTCATTAGCAGCTTGCCCAAGTTAAAATGTTCACTGTGGCGTTGTGGGTATGACAAGGAAATCTGAATGCCAAACTGGTTTGCATAGGCTGAACTGCATGGCACGGATGATGGCAATTTTTTTAATTTACGACATTTCCAACCCTCTGACTCATTTTCCTTTCCACACTCCTTGAGTAAGAATTTTCCCATACATGTGGAAATATTTTTTGTCAATATTCACAATAATTTGGGGACGGTTACCTTTCTGACCTTCTCATTCAATCGTATTTCTTTACGTTAGTCCAAGCGAGTATAGTCCTAGGCCCCAGGGAATAGGAAAAATCTTCGAAAACCTCGAGACGCTGGAGTATTGCTATAAAGACGCTGGAGGATTGATATAAATGATATGTTAATTGAAGATAATTCGGCGAAGGAGGGTTTCGGTAGATCCCCAATTGGCGAGGGTTCCGATACCTTAGGTGTACAGAGAAAGAGCCTTTACCTTTGGTGTTTAATGTGGAGCCGGTGGAATGTTTCCTCTCAACTTTAAATTAATACTTGTGTACTGCATATTCAACCCTCGAGGTGCGATCGAATTATTTCTCCAACTGCTTTACCCTAAAATGACCGAATTTCAATGAAACCTTCTAGGTAAAATTTGAAGCGGTTTGAGAAGGTATCTGGAGTGGAATATTGAATGTCTCAAAGGCTCTTACTTACTGAATTGTTTTCTTTAACTTCCATTTCGTCTTCCTATCATTCAGGTGGTCCTTGCTGACGGACACCAGCTAACGACCAACACTCAAACGCCACAAGTTACGTCGACGGAGACACCTAATTATGAGACAGCAACATCAAACATCAATCACGGCATCCAGAAAAGATCAGTGTCCATCCTCGCCAGAAATGGTGACCTTCCCTACTTTAGAAAGGAATGGAACAAGAAACTCCATCCAGGGTTCCGCGGAATGAATGTGGACGATAAGGACGAGGAATCGGTTCCAACCAAACGCTACGTGGGTTCCTTGGCAAGAGGTGGTGGGTACCCAATGGGGCAGGGGAAGAGAGCCATCGGTAGCCGATATGACGTCTTGGATGGTGCCATCCCGGAAGATGAACTGCTCGAGACGTACATTCCTGAGGACTGGTCCAGGGGAGACATGTCTGAATTTGCCGAGGACAAGAGAGGAGGGATCAGCTCGCTGGCGAAGGCCAAAGGCTTTGTGACATATCGAGGACAATACGCAAATGGAAAGAGGAGTGTGTCAGCGCTCGCGAGGAGTGGAGAGCTTTTGTCAATCGGCAGGGGGTCAAGTCAGGAAAGAGATGGGAGTGGCAGCAGTGCGAGCAAACGTGGTCTCGGCTCTATCCTCAGGAACGGAGGAATTTCCACCATGGGGAAAGCCCCAGTCTACTCTATGAGCTCATCGATGAACGGGAAGCGCGGAATTGAGTCCCTCGCTAGAAACTACGCCCTACCGTCCATGATAAACCAAGAGTACGGAGGCAAATTCGACCTTCCGGAAGGGGAATTGGAAGGGGATTCCGACCCGATGACAGAAGCACTTTACGAAGAGACCGAACCCAAACGGGGAACAGAGGAAGGTGAGGAGTACGACGGAGTTGACAAACGCCACCTGGCTTCGATACTTCATGGGAGAAATGCATTCACTACTGGGAAAAGGTATTTGGGCTCAATCGCCCGTCAAGGCTTGTTGGGTAGCAGACAAGAGAAAAGGGAAGATATGGAATGGGGCCGTGATGAAGGGCCGTGGAGTCGAGGTGATTCCAGCTTGGGGAAGCGGAGCATCGCCGAAGGAGATAATGGTTCTTTGATTGGTGAGACTTCTTTTGATCGGCAGGATAACTCGAGAGTGACAAACGAAACGGCCGAGGACGAGCTGAAAAATGCTGCCGGGGCATTGTCCAGCGGTGGACTGCAGAAGAGGTCCACGGGGCAAGGCCGAGGGGAGGCGACAAAACTGAAAGAGGAATCATCAAAGCGCAGGCAACGTAGGTCTTTAGCCGTTCCGTACAGCTCCTCGGATGAATATCCAATGCCAGTATTGCAAAACACTGATTTCTACGACTTAGGGAATACCGAAGAAGAGGAATTGGAGGGTTCACCGGGGAAGCGTTTCATGGGTAAGTAACTGATCCGTTTCAGGGTGCTTAAATATTTTTGTGGCAGCAATTGTTTACCACTTCGATGTCAATTGGTGGCGTCTGGAGCCAGTAGATATGGCGTACAGCATTGAAATTAGTTTGTCGTTTAAGTAGTATTTTCTTATCCAGTAGAAATGCATTGCTATTTATGTGATTTGTTTAATTTTCCTCACTCTAGTTTGGTAATTTCGTCTGGTAGAGGTGTTGTTGCTTGTTTCTGACTTGCGTATTTGGAGTTGATTTCGTTCCGTAGAAATGTGCTAGAAATCCTAATGCCAGCTCGCTTAGTCCATTTTCTTCGGCGAGATAGTACTATGTCCGTCCATTGTCGTAGCTTGAAACAGAGTGTTGTAGTGCATGGGTGTAGTAGGTAGCTAAACCTGGTAAGCACGGATCTTCGACAGAAAGGCATTTCCTTACAACAACATCCATAGCTGTTCCTCCGTTCATTGAGCTTTCGTTCATGAACTAATGTTGCAATTCATTTACGGCGACAGCTAGACATCCCTTGCTTATGTAGTGCAATAGCAGGGGTTAACCCCGCCAAACCGTAGACAACCTGATAACTCATTGAAGGAAGCATGTGCCTTAAAATCGCAGAGAAAAGCCTGTATACGTTTGCACCGTTGGCATGCCCCTGTGCACCCACTCGCGGCACGTCAACTGTTTCCGTCATCGGAGGGGTCGGGAGGGTCGGCCCTCGAAAACCAACCGAGCCCATCCTCGAATCTCCCACAATGCCTCACCTTCCCCGGCACCGCACTTCCCCAACCCATCCAACGCCCACGAAACGCCCGTCCCCGCCTCCTCACCTGCCCCGCATCCTCTCGCCCCGCCTCGCTGGATAACTCTGCAGGGTCGCTGGACCGCTGGGGTTGGTTCCCTCGGCAGTTTCCCCGCACCGTGACCCCGGGCGATGGAGAAGAAGCGGAGGCGATGCAGCTCGAGGGCAGCGGCAGCCGAGGGTGGCCGGTGCCGGTGGGCGCTACGTTCCAGCTCCATAAGAGACACATCGGGGCCCTGGCGAGACTCGGGTGGCTGCCAGCTATCCGAAGCCAGAGGCGGTACTCGCGCGGGTTGGGAAAGAGAAGCGAAGAGGAGTATATTGGTGGAAGGTCAGGATGCGTACGCGGTTACTCCATTGCAACAAACTCCATCAGACTCGCAGTCGACAGCAATTCGAAAAGAATCGCTACCATCAAATACCTCCACGGGATGACAGAAAGTCGTATGATAATTCTTAGCGATGCACATTTTGAACCAAATTGCCGTTGGGTATTAGCGAGCCGAAAGCTGCCCGGATGCACTGATTATTTATTCTTCTACTTCACCTAATTGGAAATATGTATTAGCGTTCACAACAACTATCTCTAGAATAAAAGTATCCTCCACGGACTACATTATCGGCATTTTTTTCAAAGCATCTTCAAGCGCAAAGGATATATAATAATATATATATTATAGCATACCCACGCATGCAACAAGGGAACGAGCAATGCTAAAACACCTCTTGATCTTAGAGGAGGTATGTGATATGGATGGCAAGGCTTTTTTCTTCTATTTGGCTCATTATTGAGATGAAAGCCATTGGCAATATATATACGAGTATATAATATACGCGTAGGCATAGCTGGTGTCCTATAACTCGTGTGAGGTGCCTCTAGCGTTGCCGTGGCTAGACCGAAACGTAAATTACCACACTCTCTGGTCAGTCGTCGTAAATAAGCTCATACTCTCGAAACCATGACTTGTGGCCGAATATTACTACTCCATAAAAATACAACGATCATATTACACAAGTGAAGACTGTAGGTCTTCGGGACGGTTATTTTTAAGAAAACACCCCGGAATTTATTATACGGACCCTTGAAGGAGTTTGGACGAAACTATATACACACTGTATGAAAAACATGCTCTTAAAATGCTGAGCGGAGACCAATTGTGGAGAAAAACTCTTTTCAAGAGATGTAACCACTAGAATCGTGGGTCTTCCGAGAGACGAGAAAATAACGCCGACTGAATTGCTTTACAAAAGACTCATTCAGTTAGGAAACACCTTTAACCGATAAAAATCACTTCAAAACAGGTGGAGACATTGGGCGGTTTTAGAGTTAAAAGTGAAAATATTGAGAGAAAATTGTCACAGGGAGCGACACTTTGCACGCCTGTGGAAAAGAAGATGGCATTAGGTATAAGATACCACGGTGCAAAGGGAGCATCGAAGAATGGGGGACATGAAAAATATGTCGAAAATGGGGCAGCCGTGAATGGATGGAAATGATTTAGAACTTTTAAGCTCAAATCTCAAACTTTTCCCAAAGATGAAGTACGATTTTATTATATTTACGGTTAAGATCTTTCTAGATTTGAGCGAAAGAAGCAAGGATATTGCGAAATAAAATTTAAATGTACTAGAAGACCAGAGATGAACAACGATTACCAGGCAACGACACTAGAAAGTTA
This sequence comes from Hetaerina americana, assembly GCF_022747635.1. Classification (NCBI taxonomy): domain Eukaryota; kingdom Metazoa; phylum Arthropoda; class Insecta; order Odonata; family Calopterygidae; genus Hetaerina; species Hetaerina americana. The sequence goes on along the minus strand of NW_027286719.1, from coordinate 3,920,010 downwards.
TTATTCTACTATGTATAAAGCTTATTTCTAGGCGATGTTGTCAGTATAAAAAATATACACATGTAGAACTTGCAGTGAATTTTTTTTACCAGGAAATATTGAATTGTATATTGGAAGAATAAAAAGGACTTGAAATTAACTGGTAAAAGTGGAACGCATAGGTCGGATAACAAGGTTTCCTTGACCAACGATTCCTCGGCAATGCAAAATATTTTTGCATGGTAAAATTAAAAAATTTCAAAAAATTTTCTTTACAGGATATAATTCTTCGTATGGCACCGCTATTTTGACAAGTTTAGTATAAAATACTGCCTAGATGGAAAAGCGGATACTAGTTAATGCCCATCTCAGATTTGTACCAGTTAATGCTTATCTAAGACTTGAAAAAGGAGAAAAAGCTGGAATGCTCATTAAGTTCAAAATCCGACCTTCAAGGGTATTTCGGTTTAAGGCAGGAAAATCTGCCAATTTAGGATACAGCCATTGATTTCAAAATGGCAACAATTTTAAATGACTATATGGACGTCGGTGATAATAAATTCGAGAAAATGATACTAGTAGGGTTTTTAGATTAGATAATGTTGGCAAGAATATATGTATTGTTGAATACCCTAAAGAACCCTCTCTTATTAGTCTATACAGAGCAAGCTTCCACAAAGGCGGGTGTTGCCGATGTTAGGGTACCAGCAATGCACCTACAACTACGAGGTCCGGTTGGTAGTTATTCAGACACACAGAATTTTAAGAAAATACCTGATCACCTGTCATGATCCTAGACAACGTTTCATCCTCTTCAGTTCGATCAAACAGTTCCCGACAGAATTGAACACGATGTTGTCTCTCGTCCGCTGCCATCAGGCGAGGCTACATAAATCCTTAATTCTCAACTCAGGATTTCAGGAAAATACCACGAACTAATTGAAAAAACCACATTCTTGAAATTCTGAAAAACAAACGTCGTATTGGGCCAAAGAGATCGTTTCCTTTCTCGACATGGGGTCATCCGTCAATGCTGATGTCCTTCCGGAACGCTTATTTCCTTGAGAGAAAATATGATTTCACTTATTGAGAGAAAATATGATTATTCAAAAAGAACGTTGGAATAAAGTGTATGAAACGGGAGGAGTCTTGACATGGTAATGTGGTAAGATCAGGGTGCGGTTCCTCGAAATGGTTCACCATGGTTCGAGAAAAGTATGTCTCTCGTAAATGACTGGTCCCTGAAGAAGGCGTTTAAACCAGTTGCTAGTAAAAATGTCTTGATTGATTGGACATTGTATTGAGTATTTATCAAATCATTTGATTTCTATAAACAAACAAACTAAAATAAAATTATACTCAGAAACCTTTAAAAAGTGTAACTAGGAGTTTTATGACTGATTATACATAATGTTACTCCAAATCAAACTCATTTTTATCATCATATACAATTTATTAGCACACACAAATAGTTACAATTAACCAAAGGTAATGTTACAAATTCAATACGTGCCAGTGATTCCTTTTACATTTCCACCATACACAGGAACTAACACTTATATTCAAATGCGTGATTCAGAAAAAGTATTCATCTTCATTTTCCATTTGCAGTCTAGAGACAAGGATTTTAATTACTTCAAATTTATGCATATGTAATTCTTGAACTCCATCAGAGGACATATGAAATATCAAACTATATCATATTATAGTGACACTATTAAGTATTCTATTAATAAAGAATGTTTTCTTTGTTTTAAATTAATAATACTGCATTTATCAAAATACCAAATCAACTACTTATCATCAATATTCCATATGTTAAAGGAAATATTTCATTTTCCGTATTTTAATAGATCATTATTGTCAGAGATCACGAAAATTCCTCATTTTCCAAAGGTACATTATAGGAACAAAAACCTCTAACGAAATTTATTTTCAAATGTCCCTTTTCCACAACATTATTGTCTCCAGGATGAATTTGAATGTATATTTCCATACACAATTTAATTCATCATGATTCACCCGAATCATATGAAAATTAATTAGTCACATGACCATTTTCATTGACGAAAGCTTCGTTTATAAACATGCAGCCCGAAGATATACACAGGAAATGAATCACCTCTGGCCTACATCGATCACCGTCAAACCATCAAGATAGTAAAAGAAACTTTTATGGTTAACTAGACTAGCAAAGGGAGCATTTGCCTAGGATAGAGTTTCCTTAGGAGCAAGTGGTCTATCGCTGGTAGGAGGAGGTAACGCTTCTCCGTGAGGACTCCGCGGAGGATCTGCTCGTCCAACGGGCCCAAACTCCAGCCACCGGACCACTGCACCTCGGGATCATCGATGTCTTCTCTGCTGTCCAGGGGGTCGCCTCCCCCCTGTAAAGCTCCCCCCCTCATTGCAAGCGGGGCCTCCGGCGAGATGGGTTTTGGGAAGGAGAGCCAGTGCGAGGGCGGCCGCGTCCCATGTGTGGTATCCTCCCTTGAGAGTAAGCACAAACATTAACGCACGTCGCTACCGATACACGCTAGCAAAGAGCGAAGTTTATGAAATCGTAGTAATCGAATGCCAGTCCGAACCACAGTGTTCAACTTGCGGGTCGGTTTGACAGGTGGGGGGGGGAACTCGCTTAGGCCCAAGCCCCACGCCGTGCCAATTTCACGCATCAGGTCAGGGCGACCAGTTGTTCCCCCCCAGCCTCCTGTGGTCCCCCAGGAAGCTCCGGTGCCCGTAATATCACACAGCTCGATTGAAGCTGAGTGCTCATGAAGGCGTGCCCGGGAATCGAACCCAGGCCCTCTGGTATAAGTAGTTCACATAAAATATGGCTGATTCTCAACTTTGATTTTGACAAGTTGAGACAACCAATCATATAATGACAGCTAGGTTTTGAATTATTCAATCACAGTTAATCTGCGTTGTACACCAATGCTACGAGTGACTTAAACAATAGAGTAGACTTGCGATGGTAAAATTGGCATGGATAATTCAGATGGATTTTATAGAGATATTCGTGTCGCAATAAACTGGCTTTTATGGTGATCGGTAAAGAGTTATTAAAATCCGGAAGAGGGAATATACTTTCGGATGGAATAAGTTTGAGAGTATTATTATTATGGATTGATTAATATTAGTTCCACTGTGATTTAGTTTGTTTTCGGCGGAGATTGTTCCCGAGACTGTTTATGACTACGCATTCCATTTCGTATTAGTTCAAATCAAGCGTACGTGAGGGCTTGTATTATTACGCTCAAGAGATGAGTGAGGTTTCTATTTCACTAAAACTTGTCTACGAATGAAAATTTGAAAGAGAAAATATGTTGAATTTAAATCTGAATAAATTTCTCAATTGAAGTCCTTTCATTCAAAATGAATGTATTTTGGGAAAAAGCGATTTGATGTCCAACGACGCTGTGAATACCGCCACTGAAATAGCGTCTATGAATTGATTATTAGACTTTGGTGGGCTCTTCGGTAATGTTCTCTGGGTGATTGCCGCATGGATCATGACGTCATCGTGTTCTACATATAGTTACCACCATTCTTCCCACGTTGGTGAGTCTGTGGGAAGTCGATATCTTCTTACCGATATTTCCGAAAATGAGTATAGACAATACATCTATACGAAAATTACAAATATGAAACGATATTTTGGATGTCAAATAAATATTTGAAACTTTTGGACAAAGGTAGGAGCCGATTCTTTAATATATTAATTCTCCACAATCCCAGTAGCGGCTTGCTAGCGTACTTATTAGTAGCAGCTAAAAAAATACCGTTGAAGACTTTAAGGTACCCGTGTCACTTTTATAGATGAATGGTAAATTTAGTGGCAATATTGCAAAAGGTATTTGGGCTCGATTCACCCAACATCGAGCCATCCCCATTACAAGTATTCTTCTGATTTGAGATTGTACTCGTATTCCTTCACCAAACGCGACTGCTATTAACTGTTTCTCTAATACAATCACATAGCATTCACTCTTCAAGAATGAATTGCCTCAAACACCCATAGTGTTAATTTAAATTGAAAGGAGAGTTAAATACATGGAAATAATAATAGGCACTCATTGATTTCTGTTTCCTAGGTGCTCATAATTAATTTTTGAAGATTTAAAAGAGAGAATGTGTGAATGAAAAGTTTTATTTTGCAAATATTTTCGCTATTTACTTCGCTGTGCTATCCAGGTAAAGCTCACAATGGCGCATTTTGCTTGGGATTTGGAGTCACGTAGTTAGCATGGTTGTGCATTTTTCTCGCAGTAGGAAACATTGCCTGATCTGAAATAGAAATGGACTCTGGCGACCATTCCCGGAGTTACTTGAAAGTGAATAATATAATTTGAACAAAACCTATTCATGTATTTATAGTAATAAAAATATGAAAGGCAGAGAGCAAATGATTGAATAGAACGTACACATAACAAAATAAATAGGACTAAGATCGAATACAATACACAATAAATACGAGGGTCATCCGGAAAGTAGTACCCGTTCGTGCCGCATGAAGTGCTGACGACGCGAGTAGCCGCTGGACGAGGTCAGATAGCTTCAGTGGCTTGTCTGCCTTCTCTGAGCCAAGTTGCGTGACGCTAGCATTGCCTGTGTTGTTTCTGTGATTGTTTACAATGTTTAAAAAAATTGAGAACGCCGCCAGTTGTGAAGTGAGGGCAGTGATTAAATTCCTCAATGCAAGAAACGTTCGCCCATGTGATATTCATCGCCAATTAAAGGAGGTGTATGGAGACAATGTAATGGACGAGTCGTCTGTTCGGCGGTGGTGTCGCAACTTCAACATGGGGAGGGGGAACACACACGACGATGAGCGTTCGGAGAGACCGTCTGTCATTACAGACCAACTGGTGAGCTCAGTTGACGAATTCGTGAGGAACGATCGGCGCGTCACAATTGATGACATCTGTGAGCATTTTCCCAATGTTTCTCGAACAATTGTTCATGAAATTGTTAAACACCATCTGCATTATGCAAAAATTTGTGCAAGATGGGTCCCTCGCGTATCTCAATGAGCTGGCGGCGAAGGACTATGCAGCAGGAATACAGAAACTTGTCACACGTTATGACAAATGCCTTAATTTGCTTGGAGATTATGTTGAGAAGTAGTTTAAAGTATCCTCTTTCAAATAAAATTTTTTATGTTTGTTAATATTTACTTTTGTGTCTTTATTTCACGAACGGGTACTACTTTCCGGATGACCCTCGTATAATTCAAATAATAATTCATAGATTTGAATAATTTTTTCCTCTCCAAAGAACACTCGTGCACATACACACGTCTGACTATTTACGCCATTCAATAATTGGAGGGAATGATTTGATCATAAAATGTAGGTTTTCAATAAAAAATCTGGTTGTTTTTTACGATTTTTTATGAATGTGTTCCGTTTTTCCGAAGAACGAGAACTTTGATTCATGGGAAATGGTGTGCTTCGCATTTATTATACGTAAGTGTCCGATAATACCACGGTAATTTGGCTCCCAGCCTAATTCATTCAATATAACCGTCACACCTGCCCTCTTCTCGAAAATAATTCTAATATATCTGGTGGACTTTCTTGGAACCTCTCCCAATTCCTGAATCAACGCTGCCTCCTATTGTTCCCAAATACTTGCCTCATATCCAAAATGTGGCCTCATGAAAGCGGAGTCACACCTCCCTCTAACCATTTCATGACATTTTCCGGTAGCTGGTCATAAGAAATCTAGCTTCTTCAAGGCCTACTTGCATATTCTTTTGATAGCTGTACTCTATGGGCAATATTATTTCAGTGTGACATCCAATGACTGATATGTTCTGAATTTATTAATTCATTTTACAGTAACATCCATTTGATACTAATTCAACAACCTCTGTGCAGCGGCAAGGCACAAGAAAATAAGTAGATTAGCTCACCTTCCAAAATCCACCTTACCCAGAAGTACGACGTGTGAAATGCAGACATTTAAGCGTGGGAGGTCCGTTTAATTCCGTACCCCCTCTGCCATTTCCTTGAATTTTCAGTGACCGGAAAATCATATATTTAGCAGAGGATGTTCGGTGATATTACCCAGATTTAATCCCTCCACCTATTAGGCCACCTCGCCGCTCGTAATTCCATTACTGATCGGAATTCGCCGAAGGCAATGCGTCTTCCGCTCAAGGGGGATCTTGCGAATCCCAACCCCCCCCCCCCAATCCAAGGAAGGTTGCCCTGCACCAATTAAGGCGCCCAACGTATTCAGTTCAACTTACTCCTCTTTCAGCCTACCCCCAGCGTCGTTACGGCGCCCAAAACTTTCAAAGCCCTTCGGCTTCCGCCTATCCTCCCACACCCGCCAGCTTTCGCGGCACCCTCAACTCCCATGAGACTCCCACGCTGGCCACCCTCCCTCCCCACGCTCCGGGCAAGCGTCAGCACCGATCTCCGCACCCTTACCCCCAAATACACCCATCCCCTTCACCCTACACTAGGCGCCCCTACCTTTCTCGAGCTGCTCCGCGCCCGAAACCTTCCACGTCATTTTCGGTCATTAATCTTCGCCTGTGGGACACATATACAACGGCAAACAATTCGTGATTTTAGTCGTGTTATATGGTTTCCCTAAGAGAGCGACCCGGAAAGTACCAACCACACAACGAGCCAAAGGAGACGTTTTCGTATCTAAAGTAATCCATCGCGGCAGGTTCGCGCTCCCTTGTCGAGTGCAGGGAAGACATTTGTCCTCCGCTGAGCCCTTATTTCAGAAGATATACCCTCTCTCTGAATACATACATGCATACATATATACATATATGTATATATATATATATATTGTGGGTCGCGGTAGTCCAGTGGGTAAAGCGTTGGACTGCTGACCGGATTTTTTGGGTACCAGGTCTTCCTGGGAAACCATAACCGGCACAGGGAAAGGAACTAACCCCCCTACCCTGATGTGTAGATTTCACACGCCGTATAGGGCTTAGTACTGGGTGATCTCTACCATCACCTACTAAACCGACCTTCGGGTTGATTACTGTGTTTAAATATATTATTATTATTAGATAAACTACCTGTTAAGGTAGGTTTTTCGATGGACACAGCTACTAAGTAAATATTTTGTGATTCCTAGCAAAATACAAAATCCAGTATCCTACTCTACATCAGACCCCTCTTCATCCCTGAGTACTTTCTTCCTCCCTCATCCCGTCCAACATCCCTATGCTGTTCCTTCCCTTTCCTCGTTTGCCTAACATTCTCCCCTCTATCACAGTCTTCAACATCCCACCGCCGGTCAATACCCCCTTCATCCACTTTTCCTGCCTCCATAGGATTTCTCCCAAAAAACATCTCTCTTCACCCACCATACCAAGTACTTCCTCATTTTTTTTCTTCTCTTACCATGTCACCTTCTTCATTCTTCTCCACACCCACATTTCAAAAGCCTCCAGTCTACGTCTATCCTCCTGCTTCAATGACCACGTTTCCGCGCCGTACATAGCTACGCTGCATATCAAAGTTTTTACGAGTCTTTTCTTAATATCCTTACTCAACGTCCCCGTCATCAACTCCCTCCTTGTAAAAGCCTCTTTGTCTAGCGCAATTCTTCTCCTTACGTCCCTACTACTTTGACCGTGTTGGTCCAAAACACTACCGAGATACGTAAACTGTTCTACCTGCTCTAGTTTTTGCCCTCCTATTTTAATGTTAAGCTTAGCCTTTTTCTTTCTATAAACTCGCATAACCTTTGTTTTATTTGATTTATTAATATTGATTCTCATCCCAAACCTGTCGCACTGAATTTCCAATTCAGAATCAGAGTTTTTACGAGTCTTTTCTTAATATCCTTGCTCAACGTCCCTGTCATCAACTCCGTCCCCCTTGTGAAAGCCTCTTTGCCTAGCGGAATCCTTCTCCTTGCGTCCCTACTATACATATTCTGAGGAAAAGTGTAACTTTTTAACACTAGGAATTCAGTAAACATACTTTTACATCTCCGTCATGAATGGCATACAGGCCTGAAGTACAATGAGCTTTTGTCTAACTTATACTCTTCCTTACTCTGTAAGCCGATCGTTAGTGGTTGCATTACGATATCATATCACGGCAACGATTATCATTTTTTTCGCGTTTTAAAATTAATAATTTCGTTCTTGAATACGTTCAGGTGGCAAAAAGTTACTTACTTCTTCTTGGGCATGAGGGAAATTCAGCCAGCGTTTGGTGAATAGCAAATTGCACCCTATCACGTGGCTGCCAGTCCTGCCACCTCCTTCACATCTCCAGGCGACCCCTTCCCCCTGTTCTCCTCGGCCAAAAAGCCTTCCCGTACGACCCATTATCCCCCGACTCCGATGCACACCACTCGGGTAATCCAGTGACCCCACCCTCCAGCTGACACAAGAAGGTTGAGGCGAGTGGGGAGGCGAGGCTGTTGGCGCACATCTCTCGCAGGCCCGTGCGATATCTCACGCCGAGAGTGTGGGCGGCTTCATTTGCGTTTTGCCACCCACGCCGGCCCTGTAGGGAGTCGCATGGTATTTGAGCCGTCACCGAGATGTCACGCATTTGTTTAAACTCAGCATCACGCTTGCGCGTCGACCCCGGAGGCATATGGGCAGACTCTCGATTCATTGGATCATATGTCACGCGTATGTAACGCTTCCCTCGTTGTCCGCAAAATCGTGAATAGGGCCACCCACATCGAGCCGAGGGATCTGTTCGAATATCGCCATTGCTTGCGAATTCACAACTTGTTTACCAAAATATTTCGCTATGGGATGATCGTACACCATTAGTCACGCGGATATTGTTTGCGTGAATTTATATAGTAATATTGTGGCGTTCCAGATCTTTTAGTGTTGGCAAGATGTGCACCTTTGCACCAATTTGGCTCCAAGCCAAGCAGAAACATTGAAGAAGTTTACATTTTATCCTCTAAGTTTCAAATTGATACTCAGGGCTTTGAATTCACATTTTTCATTTGGTAAATCTTTTATTCTCCATGCTTTTTTTTATTCTACCGTATATTTAAATGTTCTGTTCAAAATAAAACCCCGCCTACACGTATTATGGAGGACTGCTGGTAAGCTACTGCCAAAACCATTGATTTCATAAATTTAAAAAAAAAACATTGAATGGCTCTTTGTATCCTAAAATGCATAATTACTTACGCATTAACTTTTCCAAGAGAAATATTCAAAATCATTCATAGTAATGCTTGAGAAATCTTTCCTGAAATATCAAGAGCTAAAATTGATGGAATTACTCCTTGTGATTTATAATCTCATTGTCACTGGGCTTACATGTATATGCAGGGCTCCCAACCCAATTCCCACAACAAGCACCGTCGCGTGGGAATATTAAATGCAGATTTATATATATCATGTTATCGCTTACGTATTTTGCGCGTCCAATTAGTCGAAGTGACATTGAACTTTTTTCTGAATGCCCAATTTGGAATTGGAATTTTGCATTTAAATTTCAAATCACACGGTACTCTATGAAATGTCTTGAAAGAGGCATTGCAAAATACTCGGAGACAGATTGAAACCAGGGTAGCTTGCTAGTAATTGAGTTTCGATATTTTACATTCTTTTATCTGCACCGGCGTGTATTCATTACCCCGCAAGTCACGGCAATGGCGTGAGGCGTTGGGTGCTAGGGAACCAGCATTGGTCGTGCAAAACTGTTAGTTCATTCATACATTGAATATGTGTTGGCTAATGCACAAAATGCTTTCGTGGATGTGCATGTCAATATAAAATATGCAATAATTAGTGGGTTAGAATGTTTCGTAAAATTGTGGTCCTTAAGTGCGTAAATATGTTCAGGTTCGATTTTGTGATGAGTGCGTATGATGCGAGGGAATAAGTATTTGAGTATCTAAAGGTCGTTGTCTATGCCTCTTTTTTTTAACTCTCTGTTTGTATCTACAAATAGAATTTGGGGTCATAATAATAACTACGTTTTACCAAGAAAACTCAGGTGTTTTACATATGCCTTTTTAAGGGATTCAAGTCTCGACTGCTCTCCGCGTAAATCAGAGGGTTACCAACCCAATTCCAGAACATACCCGTTACGTTTATTCTCATCCAGTAGCAATTTTCAACAAATCACGAGGATTCTCATGTGAGCGTTTTCCAATTCCCGAATTGACGTTTCTTCTATTGACACCAGATTCTTTTCACTTTTCCCAAATGCAACCTAACTAAAACAGAGTGACATCTCTCCCCCACCATTTATTTCATTGTGACTCGCCTACGGCAAACTTGTTCTTTTTTAGGGAAGCCTTTTTAATGGTAGCGAGTCATTTGCGAATACACCTGAATGACCTTCAATGGCAACATTGGAAAAGATGCGCGTAAGCAATATAACATTGAATTTAATTTGGACCAGTAATTCAATTAAATTACGCTTAATTTAGTAGAAATCGTCACTCAGCCTCGCAAGAAACGACATTCAAGTTAATTTTCACCAACCGATATCCCTTGACTCGATGCTTGTGCGCTCTGATGACCTAGCCATAATATGACTAGGACCTCTGATGATTTAGCATCTCCTATCTTCCACACAGACGGGAAATCAATGCGTGAACGCATTCGTATTGAGCGTGGCACTCTATGGATCAGAAGCATGGACCATCGGAAAAGTATGCCGGGGAAGCCTCGAAGCCTTCGAAACCTGGTGCTGGAGGAGGATGCCTAAGATCAAATGGAAGGATAAAATAAGAAATGAAGAAGTTAACAGAAGAATAGACGAAGAACGGACCTTATGAACCACTAGAGAGGAAAGAAGAACCAGATGGATTGGCGACACCTTGAGGCGCAATGGATACGTGAAGAATATAATAGAAGGGAAGTCCCAAAAGGAAGGCCAAGGGATAAATAAATAAGAAAGTGCATTGCAAAAAATACCAGGAAGTAAGCCAATTAGCATTGGATAGGATGGAGGGCTGCAGTCAACCAATTAGTATTAGGGTAGGATGGAGGGCTGACTCCGGTAGCGGCGGGGTAACGTCCTCGCCTGCCATTCCAAGGATCACTGATTCGATTCCCACCTGGTTGGGTTTTCCTTCACCTAGAGCATGGGGGTTTGTAAATGTGGCCATTGTTATCATTTTTAATAGTCCGATGTAAAGGCCAAAATGTGCTGTTTTTGGACTAGTACTGAATAAATAAATCTTAGGGTTGAACGCCCAGTAATGATGATCTTCCAAACGTATGCCACCACATCATGCCATAACTTCCTTCTTAACTCATGGATTACTTTGATGACTCTCACTCGTCTTGTGAAAATGACAAGAACCATGGTGGCACACTAATTACGTAATACCGTCCAATTCTCATTCCATCATCACCTATTCACCTCAAACATTATCCATTGCCCCACATTATTCGCATTTAATCAATATTTATTCTTATTCTAGTATACTATGATTTCCCTTGCAAGTAAATGTGTGGGAGGAGATAAGTCTTGGTCCTGCCATTTTTGTCGCCGCAGTCAAAGATTTGATTGAGGATGAATAAAAAAATTTTGTCAGATTTCTTCGTTGAGCGATTTTCAGTGCTGAACTTGAAACATAGCCACTCCCCCAGGATGCATACTTCCTTTGTCGTTGACAGCGATGGTGTCAACACGTCCCTGTTCCCCGAACGCTCTGGAGCATGGACCGCTTCTTTGGATCCCACTCCCCTCTGCTTCCCGCACCAAGCGCCCGTCAATACGACTCGCATGCCCCCATCTTTCCCCGCCCCCGTTGGACCCTCGCGCTGCGCCCCTCACGGCGGGAGATTGGGAAGAGAAGAAGTGAGGGAGGAAGAAAGAGGAGGAGAGGAGGGAACTGCGTGTACACCGCTTCATAATGCGAGGCTCATCGACCCGCCTCGCGGCCGCAAATCCTCGCCGTGCCGTATATACCCCGTCGTCTCCCTCGCCCCTCTCCCCATCCAGAGCTCTCGTCGCCCCCAGGGTCCGCCGCGTCTTATTGAAACAAGGAGGGCTCTGGGCGAGCAGACGCCATTGATCCGGATCGAATGGGGGCGCCCCTTTTGTCCGGCGTCCGCCACTAGCGCCCTCCCCGAAATGCGCGAGCGACGCTGGGCGGCCGTCCTCCTCATCACCGAGGCATGCTCTAGTGCGGCCCGCCGGTGTTGGTCTCTATGGCATGCCGGTCGGATTGTTGACATCGATTTTAATTTATCTAATCAAAATATAAAGCTACGTTTCCAAGATATCCATAAATCTTCATTTACTCCACATTTTAAAACATTTGAATGGATGATTTGCCCTTTTGGTTTCTCCAAATCTTAGACAAATACACAATATAATAGATGCACTTTACCTTGACTAAAATTTTTAATTCCTTCCTAACGCGCAAAGAGAAGAGTCATGATAACAAGTGTTAAGGGAAATATGAATGAATTATGATGAAACAATGGTGATGTCAAAATCTTGTTGAGACATTTTTTTCACGGTCAGCCACGGTTAAATCCTCGGAAACGCATAACATATGATTCAAGCACATAGTTTCTTTTAATTTCACACTGAAATAGGGATAAGGCATCGGGATAAGGTTTTCTATTACCCTTATCATTAAAATACATCAATATTCCCGACGTGATGCATTGCTGATATAACGTCCTGTTGTTTTCGGAGCATGGGTGAACAGAATTATGCCTGAACTATATGTAAAAATGCGATATACGAGAGCTGCCCGGAAAATAACCTCCATTTTCGTGAAGCGTGAGAATCAGTGGAGGGAGTCGAATGTTTGCTGTCTCGTATTGACGCACACAGTGGGTCAGTACGCCTCGAGCTGCAGTGCTTGCGGGAAGTTGGCGGCGCTAGTCGTTCCTTTACAACAGCGAGTCACAGTGAAAATAAAATTGAAATTTCCGCCAAATGTGCAATTCGTTCACAGCTAAGGTTTTTAGTGATAAAAACCTTCAGAGCTGCTGGCATTCATTAGGATGAATTTTGTGCTCTGAACAAAATGTGATGACTGACAGAGTTGTCGCTCGTTTAAGGGTGAACGCAAAGTCCACGATGATGACGGAAGTTGCCGCTCGTCTATGGTGAATAATGAACTGTACCTGAAAATTGATGAAATATTTCGTATAAACTGGCGTTTTACGATGTCTTAAATCTTAATAAAGTTATTCACAGACTACTAGGACTTGTATCATGGAAATACGACTGAAAAGTTAAGGTTACCACGCGTTTTGTGCTCATCTCGGCGAGAAACTTCAAGACTGCGTCATCAGTTGGCTGCGATCTCAGGTGGCAGAATTTTATGCTGAAAGAATTTGGAAACAAGCTCAGAGATATGAGAAAGGTTTTAATTTGTCAGGTGAATATGTATGAAATAGTAGGGATATGCAGTTTTGAAATAAAAATAATAATTTTCTGTTTTTATTCCAGTGTATTTTCATAGCACAACAGCATAGCATAATTCATGCGCAACTCTTCTTTTTTATTTTTGTGATATGGATATGTAAATTATTTTCTCGAAGGTATTTCTCTCTAATTGAATGGTATTCATGACTATAAAATCTGAGAAGTCAATAAAATCATTTGCCAATCATCATTTCCAATGGTTATGTATTTACAATAGATTTTGGAAGGTTCCGTTTCATACTACGTTTTGCGTGAACTTGCCTTTGGTTTTCCAACACTTTTCCCTTCTTTAGCTATTTTTATATGCTAACTTGCTTCATGCCCTCTCAGAAAATCTACCTCTCCAGCTTCCTAGCTCCACTTATATTTTTCCTTATCGTAATTTTAAACATCCTGCAAATTCTTATTATTTTCCTCCATTCAAATTTTCAGCCTGATTCGTTTCTCGCCCTGTAAGTTCCTGTCTTCTTCTACCATATGTAAAAGTTCATAATTAGCACTCCAACCACCAAATTTATTTTCTAAAATCTACTCCGTACCAATTTCTTCTGATAAACTTATCCACACCCATCATAATGTAGTAAAAGGTCAGTTTTCCAATTCATTTTAAGGTAATATGTGCCTTTAATATTATTTTAAGACATAACATACAGGGTTCGTCCGGAAAATAAGTGTACTGAGCTCAGGAAAAAAAATTTTTTACACTTTTACATATCTTAAGCTAATATTCCTCAAAATAGGACCCTTGTGAGTCGATACACTTGTTCCAGCGGCGTTCCCATTCCTGGAACGCTCCCGCGAAGGCATCATCGGGAACCTCTCGAAGACACGTCGTCACGGCCTCTTTGACGGCGTCCAAAGTCCCGTATCGCGTTCCTTTCAAACTCCTCTTTATCTTCGGGAACAGAAAGAAGTCCGGTGGTGCCAAGTCCGGGCTGTAGGGCGGGTGCGGCAGCGTTGCCACGTCGTGCTTGGCCAAGAAGTCCGACACGACAAGCGCGGTGTGAGACGGCGCATTGTCGTGATGCAGCCGCCAGATGTTTTTGATCGCTGGCCGGACGCGGGCGACTCGTTTTCGAAGCCTGTCGAGCACTTGGACGTAAAATGCAGCATTTACAGTTTGTCGTTCAGGTACAAATTCGTAGTGGACGACTCCCCTTTTGTCAAAAAAGACAATGAAATCAGTACACTTATTTTCCGGACGAACCCTGTATCATGCTTCTCCTCAGCTCAATTTTTCATTCTAATTCTGTTTTCACCCGAGCAGTTCTTCTTCTCATACGAAGGCTGAGCAGGAAGTAACTTACGTTTCGGCCTAGCGTGGCGGTGGATAGGGCTAAAGTCAATATCTTGCCGTCTAAACATCCCTACACTCAGTACGCATCCTGCTGTGGTAGTTACTCTACTTTTCTCGCCGAAAACTGTTAAAATGTGCGCTACAATAGAAAATCCAGCGAGTTGTGAAGTTCGATCTGTGATTAGGTTTGTACTCGTACTGGCAAAAAAACTACAAGTCAATTGAAATTCACTGACAACTTGCGCGGAGACGGAATAATGAGAGAAGGCGGAGTGAGTCAGTGGTGTGGTGCATTCAGTTTAAAAATGACCCCAGCACCAATGTTGGCGAAGATGACCGCAGTGGTCGGCCTAGCCTTGTGACGGATGAACTGACGGTGAAAACCAACGAAAACATTCGTTAAAATCGCCGATCTCCGATTGCGGTCTCGCTAGTCGTGGCTCCCAACACCGTCGTTTGACAAAGACGCAGAATTGCATGCTGGTGCAAACTAGTGGTACAAAATGTAAGATGTCAGATTTCTTCTGAGACGGAATTAGAAATCTTATGCATCGTTTTGATAAATATCTAAATTTGAATGGCGACTGTTTAGGAAAATATTTTAAGAATGTGCCTTCCAACTGTTTGTAATAAAGTTTTTTCTTGTCGTCAGTTTCATATTTTATTTCAAAATAACACTTTCTGGAGAGCCCTCCCTGAATTTTCTATTTCGCCGCGCACTTTAACTATTCTCAGTGTGCAAAATAGAATAACTACATTCTGCACACTTCCACAGCGGGATGTATACTGAGTATAGGGACGTTTAAACACCAAGATGGTGGCTCTAGCCCTACCCAACACCGCCACGCTAGGCCAAAATGTACTTGAAAGTCACCGTCTTGACAGACCTCGTATCTCTAACAGTACCCCCTATTGTTTCAAAATGCTGCCCAATTCTTGGTATGCTCCATATTCTCTCGCTTCTTACCTCCAATTTAAATGTTTCACTCATACCTCTACGTCTCGAGAATCTCATTACTTTCGTTTCTTTTAAGTTCCCTTCTCTTACCTCTCTCAATGTTCCCCTTAATCATTCAACCGCGACTTCAATCCTTTGGCTCTCTGACTAAATGCTGCTTGATCATTTGCAATCCTGACCGACTCGATCACCTCACCACCCACATCTATTCCTAGTTCACCATCTTCCCATGCCGCCCTCAACACTTCCCCATGCCCTGCCCAACTTAAACGTCTCCAATAGTCTACAGTAATGCTCTTACCGCAGACTTATCAACTTTGTTCCCTCGATCATGTCTATCGACGACAATCTACGACTTACACGTGCGAATGGTGTCCTAGTTGTCGAGTACTAGTTATCATCAACCAATTTTTCACGCTGCTCGACTGGATTCCTCTCTACGCAATATTCTATAAACCTCCCACTTCCCTCACATTCCTCCCTTGGTTTACCGCTGCGTTTGAATCTCTTATTGTTTTCAGATATGTCTTTCTATGCAAGTTCTCCATTAGTTGCTGTATTAGAATGCACAGAGAAGCTTAATCTCGTGAAGGATCTCAGGTTTTCCCGGCGTATGGTATTCAAGAAGTTCTCTCGGGTTTCCCACCGGGACAGGTTGCAGTACACCGACGTTTCGAAGGCTGACTCTGCCATCGTCTTCAGGGTCGCTCTTCAAGACCCTGAAGACGATGGCAGAGTCAGCCTTCGAAACGTCGGTGTACTGCAACCTGACCCGGTGGGAAACCCGAGAGAACTTCTTGAATAAGCTAAATCTCCTTCCCGATGAATGCATGTAGGAACGCAGGTATATCTGGACGACCACTAGGATTTTTTTATTTCTGGTTTTACAATACCAACCAATAATATTCTATCACTCAGCAATACAATACGCACCACGATTCACTCAATTTTTCTACCCGGTATCTACTGCGGCTACCCTAAGCATCTTCTTCCTTTGCTGTCTCTGCATGTCACCTCGCATAAATCTACCAAGCATAAATTTTAATTTTTGTTTCTTTTTTCTCTCGAAGTTTTTCAGATTTGTCATCATTAATATCACCATAAAATTACAAAATTACAAAATCATCCCATTCATACAGTTGGCTATGTCGCCCTCTTCTGTGTCTTCCTTTCCATTGCACTGAGTTAAGTTGTGCATGATTATCTTTTGACCGTACAACCGTGGTTTCCCTCGCTGCCGAACACGATGGGATTAAAGGATTCACATATGGAGGGTCCACATCCATATAATACCGCTAATATTGCTCAGTTGAGGTCATTTTCCGTTGTCTTCCTAGATCTTGTTTGTAACGCCATGACTCAGGTGGTCGCACGACTGGAATCAAATGCCCTTGAAGACACCTCTCTCAAGGACATGCGCGGCGTTTCTGCCGTTCGCCTCATCCCCACCCCTCAACGTACCTGCCTGGCATGGCGAGCCTTGCCTTGATCAAGAGTTATTGCTGCTCATATTTAAGGTGTACGGGTCATCTACAGAGACGTTTGTTTTGAATATTGTTCTCTACGATCAACACCAAGCTGTATTTATGAGTAGGCGTACCGGCGTACTGAACATGGTCTTAATACATTGCTAACTCCTACGGGGACATCCAGAATGGCTGAAAAGGCCATCAAACTTATTACTGTACAACTGCTGGTAATTGTACGGTCAATAAGGGAGAAGATAAGGGAAGGTTGTTCTTAAATATTTTCAGGGCTCATAAAATATTTTATGTCTTGACTGTGAACTTTGCAAGGAAGAGTGATTATTTAAATCCACTCGCACTGAAATTTCCTTTATCTTACAGATGATAGTACTAATTGAAGACTGATGGCTGTATAGGTTAATGAAACGATAAATTATGGAATCCATACAATCTCCTCAAAATCAGATTTAAGCTCGAGTATCCCACACCTTTCTTACCAATGGTAATAATTATGAAATTGTCCGATTGGTGTCGAGGGGTTTTTGTAGTGCATCAGATCGCGTTGAGCAACTACACCGAGATCGATTCTGGGGACCACCCCACTACCATCGCCTTGCCATCCTTTATGGCGAGATCACAAGTGATAGCAATCATTACGGGAAACACACTCGAACGACACATTTGTTATGCAAAGTGGTAGGATCTCAACAAAAAGTAATATTTTGCGAGGAAGTTGGGAGGATGTAAATGCCACTCGAAACGATGAAGATGCGGCCACTGGAGCAAACCCTGAACAAACAAGATTGCTCGACGGACAATTTAAGAGAGAATAGAGTTTAAATTGGGGGAATCACTCATAACTCCTCAAAAATTTTCAACAGTGCAACGCAGTCCTTAATTGTTGTACTCCTACTCGATGATACCAGCAGTAGCGATTCGAATGGCTAATTTTCCAACTGTATTTTCCTATGAGCGGAAAAATATTAAAGTCATGATATTAAGATGCTCGTTCCTACACTCCTTTAAAGCATGTACGAGGTCTTTCCAATAAATACGCGAACTGGTGCTATCTGGCGGCCATGACGCGGACTACAGCCCCGCGCTAGTTGCCTGGGACCCAATGACCTGTCAGTGCTTGGCGGGTCGTCGAGCTGTGCGTATGGTGCCAGTTATGTCAGTTTCTGTTACCTTGTTTTTACTGTTTGTCGAAAATGGAAATTGACGAAATCACGGAGCAACAAATCAACATGAAGTTGGTGGGTGAAGTGCGGTAAAAGTTATCAAGAAATTACTGAAATGTTGACAGCTGTTTACGGCGATAATGCTCTGAAAAAAACCTCCGTTTTCAAGTGGATTAAATTAAATCAAAAAATCAAGAAAAACCCGATCGAAAATCAAAGTCATGCTCCTGGTTGTCTCCGATGTCGAAGGTGTTGTTCATCATGAATTTATTCCTGAAGGACAAACAGTAAATGCTGAGTTCTACCTTACAGTTTGAGAGATCGCGTATGACCAAATTTGGCTCAAGGCGATGGATGGATCCTTCATCATTGCAATACACCTGCACATTCAGCATCGACTACAAAAATGTGATGAGGGGACATCACTTGGAAGATGTGGACACAGTAAAGCAAGAAACGACGAGATAACTAAAAAGCGTAACTACCGAGTACTTCCAAAGGTGCTTTAAGCAGTGGAATAGAAGATGGAATAAGTGCATATTAATGAATGGAGAGTCATTTGAAGGGGGCAAAATCGATGTAGACTAAATTTTGCAAAATAAGGTTTTTATGGTCTCAGTTTGCGTATTTATTGGACAGACCTCCTATGCCAAAATCGACGGCACAGGTCTTCAACGTGATCTGCACTAACACTCAGGTATCGATTCAGAAGTGGCAAGTGTTTGAAGCTGAAATCATACTTTTAAAAGTGATATTCGTTGTGAAATGCTGAAAGTATTTTTTCTCGCTACTAATAGACGTATCTACTATGACCAAATTAACTCGCGAATTTTAATTTTGTTTGGCTTCTTTTTTATTGTCATTTTCTGAAGGAACACTATGCATAGATGTATGTGCATTCTGAAGGAACCTTAGCAGAAGATGAAAGTTGGCCCGTAGCGCCTATGGATCTACGCCTCTTGTTCTTAAGCCTGCATTTAGAAACGTCGTTCGAGAATGGGTAATTTTTTTCGGTACACCCATCAGGCTAACGTTTTTGTCACTGATTTCGTCATCATTTATCAAAGGGAAGGATATGGCGCTCACCTTTGATGACTTTGGTTTCATGCAACTTTCTTTGATGTGTGGCATATAATAACGAAATATAACAAAGGTCAAATTTCGTAATTTCGGAATGTTTTTGGGACAAACGGCCAACCATCGAATAAAATGAAGTCCATAAGATGTCAGGTATATCAATCAAATAATTTTACGGAATGTAAGTGCGGCGGAGTCTTTAAAAAATAAGACGGGATTTTCCCCAAATTTCAATGGAGTTAGCAAGTCTAAGATGTTATGAAAGGTAAGGACACCTGTGCTTACGTTTGACAACGACGAAATTATAAGGACCCCAGAGGTTTCCGTTGATGAGGTCACCCGGGTAAAATAAGTGAAACAGACCCAGACGTAGACAGATACTCGAAAAACTCCTCCTTCCAAAAATTTTCTTTCACAACGTGGGCAGAGTTAATTTTAGTCCTGGACAATAATTCTCAGACGGCCTTGATATTTCCAAAATTCCCGTTTAAAAAATATTGTATTAACTTAAATTTGTACGGAAAGTGATTATAATACTAAGCGAAAAACAAAAAACATTGGGAATTAAATAAACATGAAAGATAAAATAAGTAAACCCGCCTCCAGCTGACACAAGAAGGTTGAGGCGAGTGGGGAGGCGAGGTTGTTGGCGCACATCTCTCGCTGGCCCGAGCGATATCTCTCGCCGAGAGTGTGGGCGGCTTCATTTGCGTTTTGCCACCCACGCCAGCTGGCACCGTCAGGACGTCGCATGGTCTTTGTGCCCTTGCCGTGATTTTATGCATTTGTTTAAAGGCAGCATGACGCTTGCGCTTCGACCCTGGAGTTATTGGGCTGAATTTCGATTAATCGGATCATATGTCACGCGCATGTAACGCCTTCCTAGTTGCATGCGAAAGCATAGCTAGGTCCACTCGCATCGTGCCGAGGGATCTGTTCGAATATCGCCATTGCTTGCGAATTCACACATAATTTACCCGTACATTTCTCTCTGGGATGTTCGCAATTGTTTCACCGTTGCGGTAGCCGCTGTTTTTAAAATCTCACATTCGCCTGAATCAGTACGGTGAGTAATCGTGTCTTAGCCCCTCCCCTCCTGCCACACACCGCCCGCGGCTGCTGTTAGGTTCTAACGTAGATGCTGATGAATTCCCTCTCGTCAGGAAGGCAACTTTCATGCATGATCCATCTCTAAGTGGAGGTGCAACTTTCATCTGAAATAATATGGAATCTGGAATGAGACGTATATAGCATTGCGCAATGGTAGAATGAAGAAGATGAAATTTCGATGGTATGCGACGTACGTTCAGACGAGAGAGAGGACTTGTTTTGAATATTGAAATGGAGAGGACCTGAGTGTTACTTTAGACGGCTGATCACCAGCGCGACGTGGTGAAATACTTTGACACTTTTTAAATATTAATAATAAGGAAAGGGGTGGTGAAGGAGTTTCCTCAATCACACCTCTCCTTTTTTATTGCGGAATCAAATACAAAAAAATAGCATACAATAAAATTGCATGATATGTTGAGGAGGTCCTGCTCTCGCTTAATCCCCCCTTAGTGTTCTGATATAATTAACATCAATTACACAGCACGAGAAAAAGAAATATCAAACAAGATGACATAATAACATTAAATTACAGAAGTAATGTAGAACCCAAATTTGGTACAATTAAAGATAATAATTAGTATGAGAAATTAATATATTATTTTATGAGAACACAGCAGTT
This sequence comes from Hetaerina americana, assembly GCF_022747635.1. NCBI lineage: Eukaryota > Metazoa > Arthropoda > Insecta > Odonata > Calopterygidae > Hetaerina > Hetaerina americana. The sequence continues at coordinate 3,898,941 of NW_027286719.1, read as the reverse complement.
TACAGAGTCATACAAGATTTTTCGACCGTACACTAGGCAAAATAATACGCGTTAACTTAAAATAGCAATTACATACAATTTTATTTATATAATAAACGAACAATACAATTACTAGTTTTATCAAACTTTATTGTACCATCATCAAATGTTACTACAATTATCAAATTTTATTGTACAATTTTTAATAATTGGTTGTTGCTATGCTTAAGGCAAAATAGCACAATCTCACGTATCTTGGTTTCCTTATAAGTCATGTTGTGCCAAATTGCATGTCTGGGTTTTTCATACTGTAGGCACTCCTTTATTCTATGCTTAGCGGTGTCTTCTGTTAGGCAGGTACTACAAAGATTAGTCCTTAATTTTCCTATTTTATTGAGGTAGTGTTCAAAATTTCCATGGCCTGATAGGAGTTGTGCCGCTTTATTAGTTAGCTTGAATTTTATATTTAGCCTTTCAATGACGTCTGGGAATATTTCTTTAATGTGAATACCTTTATCGGTATTCTGCCAGTCTTTATTCCACTGACGAATTGTTTGCTCCCTGAGTATTTCTTTTAATTGTTTTTTGCTTAGGGCGTGATTGTGTTCGATTTCGGAGTTGAAGTATTTTGTGCCTTGGATGCTAATTCGCTCCTAAACCACGTATTTTAGAGGTAGTTGTCCGGTAATTAAACACACTGCGTCCGGGCTGATTGTCGAGTAACCTTTGCTAATTGCTAAGAGGCAAGGTCTTTGTGCCTCTAAGTTTTCTTTCGAATGACCCCAAATGGAGCAGCCGTAGGTATCAATGGGTATTACTACAGCTCTGTGTATCAATTGAATGGGGTTCCAAAATTAGTTTTGCAATACCTACGGGCAGCTTGAAAATGTATTTTGGTTTTGCTGACTATGAAATTAATGTGGGCCTGGTAAGTTAATTTTTCGTTTAAAACGATACCCAAATACTTAAAAGATGATGTGCGTCGGATATTGCTATTGTAGATTTTAACAGTGGGGTTCCTAGACATTTTATTTCCAAAGACCATGTATTCTGTTTTGTTTGTTGAAAGTACCAACTTATTACCAATTATTGCCCATTGTTCTATTTGTCCAATACAACTTTTTGTCAGCTGCTCTATTTTAGCTCTTGAGTTAGCTTCAATAGACAAAGTCATATCATCGGCAAAAGCTATTAAGCTACATGTTGAAATTTGCCGACCGTCGGCTTAACAGTTAAAATACCGAATATTTAGCAAGAAATAATGAGCTCTACGGTCTCTCGGAATAATTATTACGGCCATTGGAGTTTCTTCCCCCCCTCTTATTAAACCGAATATTTGTTTAGAGTTTTTGTGCCAAAGGTAGATATTAAGCGTGCCGTATTTTCTGGGATCCTTTCTGCCAGCTCTCCATGAGCAAGACATTTGACACTTGACCGTGACCAAACTGCCCTGAATAAAAAAAAATGGGCAATTAATGCCCTTCGAGTAATCTATTCCACCTCTCCGAGCATGTTTCTTCCTTCGCCGTTCCTTCCCAATTCCTCCAGCTGAAACTCAATCCCCGACCATCTCCATTAAAAGCACCAGTGCCTGCCCCCAACCCCACGAGAGGCGTCCAACCCCACCCATGAATTCACCGCAAATATCGGCATTTCCACCCCCTCCCGTGCCAGTAGTCCTTCAAAGCAGAACATTCCTCATTTCATTCCGAAGCTTATTCCGCGTCATCAACGATTCAACCGAACTGGTTCTGGTTAAAGCTTCTCAATATGCCATCAACTTCAAAGAATATCGGTGAAGAAACAAGGAAAAGTTTGAGTATTTTCTCTTTATTCTTTCCTTCTTTTAAATCCACCTTAAATAGACATTGACAACTGATGTGACTGATGGTTGAGGCCGAGACTTTGTGGAAATCCATTGCGAACAGGAGTTTCAGAAATAACTTTGCAGCTTCCACATAAAATAACTTATTTATTTTCTACTAGTTTCGCTACACTGTAGCATCTTCAGGAACGTACGGTCTTCAGGTACGTTCCTGAAGATGCTACAGTGTAGCGAAACTAGTAGAAAATAAATAATTTATTTTATGTGGAAGCTGCAAAGTTATTTCTGAAACTCCTGTTAGACATTGACAAGTTGAAATCCGGCATTTCCTTACTTCGGGTTTTTTGAGAAACACTTTAAGACCTGGGATTTAACGAGGGTATAGAACTTATCCGTGCGATAGTTTACCACGAAAGAGGAAACGAAGTCAAGAACTGAGCGTCCTTAGATGAACAATTGGTATTGATCTCTGCATGAAAACTTCTAATGGTATATTATATCCATTCATTGTATGAATAGTAATATTATAATATTTACATGATCGCCTCCAGAGTAAGACAAAGAATATTTTTTTCAAAATTTCAAATGAGAGGAAATATTATATGAATCTACATGAAATTTTCAGAAAGATTTCCATTCAAGATTTCCTGCCAATGAGCTCAACTTTACCCCCTTGGCGTCAATTTGTTGGGCGTAATGATAGCTCTACACTTTGCCACAGGCCTCTAATCGGTTCGGTTTAAAAACTATCCTCAAAGCTCAGAGTGTTTGAAATATTGCCATTCGTTGAATAAAGCATTGTGGCTCTCTCACACGTGGCTCATCTGCGATAATTTAGCCTTGGAGGACCCTCATCCACCTCTCCTTGTCGCCTCCCCGCCCCTCTGCCCCATCCCAACCCTCAGTGCTCTGTTATTCAATCCACCGCCGTCGAGAGAAGCGGATTGACACGTCCGGCAGCAGCTGACTCCCGATAATACTAACAACAATAGACTCCCAAGATGAATACAAAGAATTATGCTCCCAGTCGCCGATGTTCCGGCTTGTAGCATTTGATAAATCTTCTAGAGCTTAGGGAGCCCTTTGACATTTGAACTGGACCGAGCCGATTCACTGCTTCCGGGGGAGCGACACGACATACTTTCCCGAGAAAGGGAAGTTGAAAGTGTTCCGTAAATTTTCAAACTTCGACCCAAGAAAAAAATGGTAATGGGCATAAGGTTTTCATTGGCCTTCAATTGAAAAAAAAACAATATCAACCCCTGTACCATGCATCAAATTAAGTATTCGCGGTCTTAGTTCAGCAGCTACAAGTATTGAAAAGAAGTTCAAATTGCTCGTAAATTGAGGAAAATAGATACATTACGAATTTTTTTGATCCCCCCTATCTCACAATCTAGAGATAAGGATGAATGAATCATTTAATCAGGTGAATATTTCAGCGAATAGTTTGAGTAATTATCCTTTCCATGCAATTCCACATTTTTGGTTTCTGATGAGTATGTCGTCATGTTTTATCGATCAGAAATTCTAACTTCCTTACCCGTCAACTTCTTCCTTAAATCCTATCTCCAAGTTTAAAATTCCGACTTTTGTTAGAAATTTCCCTAAAATTAGTTCATTCTTCCTGAAAACGAAAAGTGAGGTTCATTTACGATGCTAAACATATTATTACTTAATACACGAGTAATGAATTTCTGTAGATAGATGGATAAATAGATTCCTGGAGATATGTATGAAAGGGAAAAGGTGGGCTTAGTGAAACAAGACCTAGCTACAACCGACATAATATGAGCAGAGGATATTCTATTTATCTGTGGTACTGCATTAAGTGAATTTAATAGTATAATTATAATACGGTCAATGAGATATTATCATAAAAGATGTCAAACAGCAGTTTTTTCTTGCTGGGAGCTCATTTAACATCGATATTCTAGTTCACATAGAATACGATACGATACGATTTAACTTGTGTGTTTTAAATCAAGTAAGGGAAAACAGTCCATTTTCCATAAAATTGTGAACTTAGTGAACGTTGGCCGGATAGTGGGCAGCAGAGAGGAAATATCATCCACTTCACCTACATCTACTTAATGCCCCGCAAGCCGCCGCAAGGCCGTGTGGTGTTAGGGTCGTCATTAAGAAAAGAAAAAAACCGCATGCAAAAGCCACAACTTTATTCCATCCACAAACAAAACATGGTATGCATTCATGCAAGAACCCTTACTCCCCACTCCCTATGTGGATACATGCAAAAAATCACACTACCAACTAACACACACATGCACCTACAAATATACCTGATATTTTTGCAATGTTTAATTTTGTTCCGACTAGTATGTTAACTGTTTTTAATATTTCTAAAGTAAATTCAGTTTCTTACTATTACGGTTTCTGATTGTTCTAGGAAAGAATGAGTATTTGAATATATCTGCACTGGAATCTATCTCCCAATTATTTTATCTTTGTGGTCTGATGTACCTAAGTAGTGTGGGGCCATGATAATTCCTTTAGTGTCATCGTTAAACTCGCTTGTTCTGAACCTGTCTAAAAGTCTGAGTCTCGCTTGTTCTCTTCGTACTTCAAGTGGCTCCCAGCCTAAATCCCCTAACGGACCCGTCACACTTGTGTTGTTTTCATAACAATTTTTAACGAATCTGGCGGATTTTCTCTGGACTTAATCTAATTCTTTCAATCAAATTTTCTCCCAAGGATCCCAAATACTTGTGCCATATTCCAAATGAGGAGTCTAACTAAAGCAAAATAACACCTCTCTTTAACTTTCTCATTACATTTACCCACCACCCCTTTAATGAAGCCGAGTTTCTTTAAAGCGGACCCGCATATTGTCCTGATATGTGCCCTGATATCATAAGACGGAGCCTTAATTACAGTGCATCACATGCTCAAGACACGAAAGAAAATGAGCATGAACTTAAGAAGAAAACGCTTTTTGCGTATGGGTTTAGTAATTGACATTTTCCGAATTATTGTAACCAAGCCAAATCTAATGGCGTGTACGAGTTTCAAAGCATTGATTTAATTCTGGGAGTAGAAATATGGCTGATTATGGTACTATATGGAAAACCGGGAAATATTTCTCCCGAGATATCAGATATATCCACCTCATACATCTAATGTGCGGATCTAATATCCTTTGGTGGATAATTTAGGACATTGTCTTAGCCAAGCTGCTCTGATTACTCTTCCGATATCGTACAAGTAGAAAGACTCAGGTGTACCTCAAAAGAATGGCATGCGTTAAATCTGCACAATTATTGGTGAAATGATATTGATATAAATATAAATTGATTGTGACACTACGGGTATTGGAATATCCTTTAAAAACTGGGCATATAGTAATGAGTGATTCGGCCTACTCTCGAGGTAAACATCATATAAAAACTTTAACAAATTCGTCTGGTGAAATGCACTTCTTCAAAATTTAACGCTGTCTGCCAACTCTTCAATTATAACACTCATCGATTGCAATGTCTCTATTATTGATCATGATGCTATATATAGTATACCAAACTGAAGTTGACATTAAAAAAGGTAATACATTTTAAATAACAACTGCATCATTTTGACGATTCACTTTTAAGAAAGTTTTGGTTAAGCCGTTAAAAATTCTTTTACAGGCGGCGGACCATTATAGCCGACTATATACACACAGTAGGGTTTCTTAGGATGAATTTGACGAAGTAGCACTGAAAAGTTAAATAGATACGATGCACTATTTTGATAGTGGGCAGCACTTGGAATGCGGCAAGCATTGATTGTAATCTAAAATAAGGTATAACATGCACACCATCAGCGACATTCCCCACTCGAGGATCTGGAAACTAAGTAAAATTAAATTTATTTAGGATCCAGCAAAGGAAATTTTAATAAAGAAATGGCTGAAAGAAGAATTTTAGAATCGTCTAAATTGATGCAAAAGGAAAAGTAACACTAATTGGGTTCCTCAAAAAACTAGGATAAAAACGCCTCTAAGCACGAAGAGAGGAATTAAGGCTAAAATATTTTGTAATATACCAGAATTTAGAACTTTCCCGTGACACAAAGACAATTTTTAGGGCCCCGGATTCTATCAATACCTTAGAACCCCCAGAAAAACTAATAGAAGTAAACTTGGATTGGGAGACAAGCACCTACGCACTCTTTGAAGAACAATAATAAAAGTGTGCACTTTATTACTTTTTGCATTTGTTTGACCAAACCTTGTCATGATTTGATTCACGATGGCAATAAGTACAAAATTAAGGAAAAAACGACGCCACAAAAACTAAATCGAAATTTAAAAATATCATCAAGACAATACCAAAATTACTCGAATTAACACTATAAACAATCGTATTGTAATGCTCAATTCCACACGCTAAATGGCGGCTCGCAAAGCATTACGTCAAAGCAAGTTACCCTGAGGTCAACTGCGGGGTGAATTGTTCCCGTAGAAGTTAAATTCAACCATTCCTTTACGATTCACCCCTCAATTTATCTCGTTGTCCGCAGTGGTAGACACCTGGCTATGCAAAAATAAATTTCATGGAACCAGTTTCTGGCTTGTCTCTGCTGTATGCTTTATTGGGAGGTTTGACAGATGTCAGCACTGCAATTCCTCAACTGATGTATTTCTTACAGTCATGGTTTCAATGTCATCGTTATTCATAAAATGCCTCGCGAGTGCCCACACACTTCCCTGTCACTAGTTATGAAGGAAGAGGAGGGAAGGGGAGGCGTGGTGTGGGAGGAAAGTGGCGGGAATTGAGTTGGAACGGAAATCGACCACGGTGGCATGAGTACGGCACGGTGGCATTAGTACGGTACGTGGTTGCCGTCGCGAAAGAAGTCCCGCCGGGGATGGGTGAAATCTTGGTGCACGAAGAGAAGGTGCCGCGGGGGAGTGGAGCCTTGTAACTCTACAAATCCGGTTGCCAGAGGATTGCGAGAGACACCGATTGAAAGAACCCCGGTCAGGTTTCACACGCACACAAAAAAAGGCATTTCTCCTGAAAATCTTTTGCAATAGAATCGAAACGGTGACCGTATCACCATTTCACCCCGGGAGCACTGCGCTTCCTCGCGAAAGGAAATGGATTCTGCGATTTTGTGAGAGTTGTAAATTTTTCGGAATCTGAAAATGGATCATCGCCGCGTCATTAACAGTCGCCTGTACCTCCAAATTACTCCTCTCACTCTCCAGGTTTTCTGAGAGGCGAGACAAATACTACAACGCCCTCCCATCCTCATACCCCTTATGGTGCATGCAAATGGCGAGTCCCAAGGGGGGAGGGTGTGAGGGGATTGCGTAGTCCTCCTCTCCCTGAGAGTCTCCGGCCACGCAAGCGGGACCCTTTGCGAAATGCCAAACATTTGCCCGCAAATTTCGCTCAAACCCTTCCCAAACAGGGGCCAACTCAAATTCCTTGACACCCTCCGCTCCCCTCGCTCCCCTCAACCCGTGCCCCTCCTTCCCCCACAGCCGCGGGCGTGTGGAAGGAAGTGTGCCAATTAAACTGTCACCAAATGACGATCCCAGGCAATCTCTTTCTCTCTGAACCCTTATGCAAATCCATCGCATTTACCCACATTAAGTCTTGAGAAGAGCCCCCAATATGTTTCGATAGCGATACCCTCGCTCGCGCGATGCCCTTATCCCCTCGCCCTCATCGCCCACCAATCCATTCCAACACCCCGAGTGAAGAATAATTACAACAATTGAGGTCTCAGAGCAAAGGAAAAGGTTGGATCTCTATGTGAAATAATTTCGTCCGTGAATGATTGAGTTACTAACACTGTGTTAGGTTATGGCCAGGATGCGTGGCCATTGATCTAGCACTCTATGCCTAGAACTTCTTTACGTCCGTAAGCCCCCACTCGGTTGTGTGTTAAGGAGTGATCTCACATCAGGTATGCAACATCAAAAGCTGTATGGCTAGTTTTTAATTAAAATTCTAATTATTCCAACTATTCGAACCTCTGGTATCTAAGGGCATAATATATCCCTATGAATGCGAGAATAACATCTACTAAAAAGTAAATAATGGCCAAACAAAGCAAAGATCCATTTTTAAGAAATGAAAACGCTATTAAATAGAGAAGTATCTAGAGAAATCAAGTAAAAATGGTAGCTCGACTTGAAGAATATTTTTTTCTTGCGCAGTTTGTAACCAAAACATTAGAGTGTCACATATTCCCATTTTACAAGAAAGTAAATTTATGCTCAAAACTTATAAACACTAATTACATGATTATTAGCTGATACAGCTATCAAGTCTGGGCATGCTGGCTTTTAATGGGAATTTAAAATCAGTACCATAAAATATTAATTTTAACTTTGTAACAATCGTAAGACCATTTCTCAATAAGGTCGGACTATCCCACAACTACAATCTACATCTACATATACTCAATACCCCGCAAGCCGCCGCAAGGGCGTATGGCGGGGGGTGTTAGGACACGACCCGTAATTTAGAAAAGAAAAAGAGGAAAAAAAACCGCATGCAACCACAAAATCATATATCCACAAAAAAAACATGGTATACATTCATGCATGAACACTTATACCCCACTCAAATGCAAACACTCAATCTACATCTTACATACACATGCACCTGAAAGTATACCTAACAGCTTTGCAGTGTTAAACTTTGCTCCGACTTGTAAATTCAATGTTTTCAATATTTCTAAAGTGACTTCGGTTTCTTACTATTATGATTTCTGATTGTTCGGGGAAAGAATGAGTATTTTTACCTATCTGTACTGGAATCTATCTCCCTTATTTTATCTTTGTGGTCTGATCTACCTAAGTAGTGTGGGGTCATTACAATTCCTTCAGTGTCATAGTTAAACTCGTTCGTTCTGAACCTTTCTAAAAGTCTAAGCCTCCCTTGTTCTCTCCGCACTTCAAGTGGTTCCCAGCCTTAATCCCCTAAGAGACCTGTCACACTTGTGTTCTTATCATAACAATTTTTAACGAATCTAGCGGATTTTCTCTGGACTTTATCTAATTCTTTTTGCCAAATTTTCTCCCAAGGATCCCAAATACTTGCGGCATATTCCAAATGAGGAGTCTAACTAGAGCAAAATAACTCCTCTCTTTAACTTTTTCATTACATTTCCCCACCACCCGGATACAGTAAGGGCAAAGTCGGGATAATTCCACACCAGTAATCCGCCATCAAAAATATTTGCTGGTAAAAAATTACCGTGTAACAGATAAGTAATGACAATGAATTGTTTGATTGATTTATGGAGACATTTTCTGAACAACTGGTACAATATCTAAGGTTCAAGTAACACTCCTAAGTATGCAGAACAATCTATTAATAACTATACATATGTTCTTATTTCATTGAAGAAATTTAATTCAGAATTGAAACCTCGTTACATGAGTGATTCCCAGCCTAGTTATTCCCATTGTGATATTGCGATACCATGTTCAATATATTTGTTTAGCATCGCTTTAACAAATCTAGAATCTCTTTGCCGCAAAAAAAAACAAAAATATAAATCCAATCAAATTCGTGAAAATCATATGTGCCAATGCATAATATGAGTATAACATGAACTCATGTCCGGTGAAAGAAAATATGTTCCCTACCACTTCTACATCTGCACAACGGTGAGACGGGGGTTAGGACACAAACCATACATGCACAAATAAAACTTCATACATGCATATGAAAATACTTCCCTCTCCAATAAATGATGGCAATTGAAGCCTTAAAAACTTTATTTTGTAAAATTTAGTCGCCATCGATTTTGTCCCCTTCAAATTACTCTCCATTCATTGATATGCACTTATTCCATCTTCTTTTCCACTGTTTAAAGCACCCTTGGAAGTCCTCGGCAGTTAGGCTTTTTAGTTATCTCGTCGTTTCTAGCTTTATTGGACCCACATCTTCCCAGTGATGCCCCCTTATCAAAGTTTTGCATTTTTGGAATAGGAAAATGTAGCAGGGGGCAAGATCTGGCGAATAAGGAAGTTGATCAAGGATTGTGATTGAATTTTTGCCAGAAAATGGCGAACAATCAATGCTGAATGAGTAGGTGCATTGTCATGGTGAAGGATCCATCCATCATGTTCGGATAACATAGTGTGCACTGTTGATTTTCCTAAATTCAGGTCATCAGCTCTCATTCGAACAGTTTTTCGACGATCGTTAAGGACAAGGGACCGCACACGATCAATGTTGTCGTCAACACAGGTGGTTGGAGGTCGTCCCGGCCTTGCATCACCCGTGGCGTCTTGCCGGCCATCTTTAAAACGTATAATTCACTTGAAAACGGATGTTTTCTTCAGACCATTCTCACCGTAAACAGCTGTCAACATTTCAGTATTTTTCCGATAACTTTTGCCGCACTTCACCAAAAATTTGGTGTTGATTCATTGCCCCATAATTTCGTCAATTTCCATTTTCGACCAACAGTAAAAACAAGGACCACAGAAACTAACACAACTGGAACCATACGCCCAGCTCGACGATCTTCCAAGCACAGACGGCTCATTGGGTCTCCGGCAACTAGCGCCGCAAGTGGGCGGGGCAATAGTCCGCGTCATGGCGGTCAGATTGCACCAATTCGTGTATTTATTGCACGGACCACGTAAATCACGGATAGAGGTATCTAAATTCTCACAAAATCCGATTTCGTAAGAATTTAGATGCTTTAGATTTTCGTGATAACAACTATTTAGTTCGATTATATATGCATGTATAATCGAACTATATTGTCATTATCTTTCGCTCAGTATTTTGCGAGTTGACGGTTATTTTAGGGTTGTTTTATGTCATACAGGTACGTTTAAGGAGGATGTTTATAAAATGTATTTTACGTAATTTCGTCAGATGTGGTGCTTTTTCCGACGCCAGTCATTAAAATATTGGAGTATTTTACCTGTTGCGAAATATTAATCCTGGTCAATGGTTTCGACTAGGCGTTCGATTCGACAAATTTCATTTATTCTCTATCGCACCTTTCACCATTTCAATTAATGCAATCGAATATCCCACGCCCAATTTCCTCGGGGGCCCTCTGTACGCCCGTCCGTTCAATCAACGCATTCCTCAGTGCTTCCAATCTTTTCTGCAGCTGAGATTTTTCCATGCTTCACTCATTTCAAGATGTGCCCTCCAGGTATTTTGATTAGACTACTTCATTTAATCTGAACCTTCTGCATTACTTGTAGGAAGAATATTTTCTGCTTATTTGCCACCTTCCCCTCGATTGCTCCTCTAACCGTTACTCATTCTGTTTCACAAACAAACAATCCTTTCCCCCTTCTTTTAGGTTTGAACCCCCAGTTTTCAATTTGTGGGACCTTTGACGCTGCTCCCATTTAACACAATGAATTTGATACTTTATCTTCAATTGCCGCCTCATTAACACTTTTCTAAGCAGAAAAGCCTCTGACTCAGTTCACCTCTTTCTTCCACCACTGCGGCGAGGAAGAGTACGCAAAAGTAAATGCGTATTTTTTCTTTGGAATAACGTGACATTTAACCATTTCCCTCGATTTCATTGCTCTCTTTCCCAGTGCAGGCAACGGATATTTTGAGTGACGGTTGACCATAAATACGTGTTAATCACCATTGATATTTTTTTAGGAGTTCTTTGGGCTTATTGAGCTCTGGAACATCAAGGATCTGATTGGTAGTTTTGACTAGTATATTTGCTTCTCACTTAAGAGGACCCAGGTTCAAATCTTAGCTGTGGCAGGATTTTTTTTAGTTTCATCCCGACCACCTCTTGGGATGCTATGTGGAGAGCACTTCAAGTGAAGTTCTCCGTCCGTCGCATGGGCCGTTAAAACAGTGGCGCCTTTCACTAAGAGCCGACGCTGGTTTCTCTCGATTCCCTGAACCACTCTCAAGTTACCCACCCGTCCTCTACGGCGCGAATGACCTCAACTCTCGGTCGCCTCCCCGAATAAATACTTGTGGCACCATCTCCGCGAGTCTGACGTACCATGTTCAATTTGAGGATGCAGAGGGATTGCTACAAAGTGATTCTCTTGTCCTGCGCAGATACAGGGTTCGTCCGGAAAATAAGTGTACTGACTACTGATTTTTTCCCGCCGCTCCAGGCGCGCCCAGCACCGCTCTGACGGGCTGCGATTGGAGGGGGGTATGTTGGCAAGCGACGCTGAAAAAGGCAGTCGGCTCTGAGCTGTGGTGTAGTGAGGAGCTCTGTTAACGCGAACCTCCACGCTCGACCCACGTCACGGAACGCGATGCCGAAGCAGCGTTATTCCATCAAATTTGCGGTAAAGCTTGGGAAATCGTCTACCGAAACTGTCGGTATGATTAACCAGGCTTACGGGGAGTCAGCCATGTCCAGAAACATGATCTTTCGGTGGCACAAGATGTTCGTGGAGGGCAGAGAAGAGGTCGACGACGAGTCTTCGAGAGGTTCCCGATGATGCCTTCGCGGGAGCGTTCCAGGAATGGGAACGCCGCTGGAACAAGTGTATCGACTCACAAGGGTCCTATTTTGAGGAATATTAGCTTAAGATATGTAAAAGTGTAATAAATTTTTTTTCCTGAGCTCAGTACACTTATTTTCCGGACGAACCCTGTAGTCCTTCAATTGAAGTAAATGGTGGAAGGAATGGAATGGCCCAGTGCAGTCCTTGCGATGCTGGGTTCATTCCGATTCATACAAGGAATCCCATACATTTCTGAAATATTCACTACACCATCGGTGTAATGAGTATTATTCGTAAATAGTTATCACACCATCGGTGGTTCGTCTTCTCTATCTGCTTTAACAACGATGCAAATAGGCTGCATCAAAAGGCGTCGCAAGAATTTCAAGAATATGCTCTGGGAGACATAAAATCATTTCGGTTTACCTCCTCCCTTCCAGAAATCGGATTCAGTGCTGCCACGTACTGGAGTTAAAATCGATAGAATTTTGGGAGGCATTTAGCTCGACATTATTACTAAAAATGTCTGCACATTTATAAGAGGGTCTCTCTTCAGGTTGAGAGTATGAACGTCATCGTATGATTCTTTGCTTCTCTGCCAGATTTTAGTGCACATAATGTCGACAATTTCTTTCAGCCATGGACATTTTATTTTGACAATTTTCACTTCACTGGAAATGGAGATCGGTTAAAAGAGTCAAATGTTTACTAGCGCATTTATTGGAAAATATATTGTGTCTAAATATATCACGTAAGGAATTCAGTTCAATGAATGCATATTAACCTTATCCTCTATGGATAATTTCGCCCGAAACAAGGTGATTTCACCCCGAGATCTAAAGTTAAGTTTCAGTTCTGTTTAAACTGCCTGGGGTAGGTTTCGGAGAGTTCTCAAACTGTTTGCAGCATTTTCTTAACTCAGTAAACCCGCCGGAGTAATTGCTATTAAAGCATCCTCCTAACTGCATCAAGGGGTGAGTGTCAATTTACTCACATGAGTTCTTATGCTCGCGTCGACGTCATCTGAATCTAGCAGTTTGCACAAGATCCCAAAAGTAATTTCTCAAATTCCGAGTGGTTTTAATCAGTCGTGAAGTCTAAGTATCAGGAGCGATGACATTGAGGTAAAACAGTTGTTTTTTAAAACTAGGTCTATTACAGGAAATGGCAAAGTTTGTACGGGCTTCATCCGCAAGGATCACTGGTAAACCATGAGTTAACATTTGCATTAATATTAAATTATGCTTGAAATTGAAGAGGATAAATCGTTTTTAAGATGTAATGACAAATTCAAAGACGCGTTACAAATCCCATCATGGTAGGGTTAAAGGGTTACTTATACTCAAGAACGGAAAGAGATGACAGAGGCGGTCATAAAAGCCACCTAACGCGTTAATGTGTATTTATTATAGAATGTAAAAATTACTTTATCATAACCGGTACTGAAAGATTGACAGAATACTAGATTAAAATAATGTGCCCCGGTGAATGCATAGCTCTTTGCAAATTTAGTTGCGTTCGTCTTTGGGATTTTGTGATTTCTCCGTTAGTCTCCAACCTTCCAGGATTACGCATTCCCATGGTAGCACGCCTAACGCGGAGTCACGCTCACGCGGCTTAGCGATGGCTTTTAGGTTATCACGCAGTTGCAGATGAACCTTAATTCTCATCCCCGGTGGCTTCTTCCACAGCTGTCTCCTCTCATATGAATGAGAGATCATTTTCTCCCCATTGAATCCCAGTCCCTTCCACCAGTGGAGACATTTTATTAATTTTTTCGAGGTATTGAGCTTTGGCAAAGTCGAATCTGCGACAGAATCGGTAGGGGAGGCGAACTGGAATGGAAACGTTGGATAAAATTTCCATCATATCCGGGACATCTCTCGCTCTCAAAAGCCCTCCGCAGCTGCCTCCGAGTTCTCTGCACCCGGCTACCTCCGAGCCCCGAGGCTATATTGCCAAATACTCTTTTGCCCAACCTCCCACTCTCAACCGCCCGCCTCCCTCCCTCTTCACTCGTCCAACCTTCCCACCAATTCTCCTGGATCCATCCTCTCCCGACTTGGCTGGCGGCTTCAGTAATCCATAACCGTCCCGATTGCGTTCCCTAATGCTACGTCCATCAGAAGACGGTCGGGGAGTAACCAATCCCTGCCACACCCTCTCTTCAATCCGCACCGCCCACGCAATGATCCTCTCTCTCTCATTCCTTCCTTCGTAGCTTTGCTTTGGTCTGATTTTGCCTCAATTTCCTCCGGAGTTTGATATGCGATTAAAACATTCACCGTTTTTGTTGTGTTGCCGTTCCTGAGCCACTCTTATTCCGCCTAAAATCTATTCCACATCAAATGTCGTTTCCTCACTGATTTCTTTTGTGTTTTTTGGTGGCACAGATCAGAGCTTCATGTTTGACTCGCTACTCCATGTTGATTCCATGTTGAGTCCATGATGATTTATTTTATATTCCACTCCAATTGACGTAATTGATTCTCAGAAAACCGAAATCATGGATCGGCTACGAAGTAAGTATTGCAAAATGTCTAAGCATAAAAGGGGATCGAGATGGTGCAGTGGCTAACGTGCTGGCTTCCCACGCTGGGGGGGTCCGGATTCGAATCCCGGAGACGATAGTTATTTCTCAGTGGTATTTCCCGATCCTTACTTGAGGTGCTTCGTGGAGAGCACTTTGAGTGAATGGCGCAAATGACCTTAACTGTGGGTCGCTTGCCCTTAAGCTACTGCTATCGAAACATAAAAGCATGATGGACTGTTACCACTATTGCTACGGTGCATGCTATCAAACTTCCTGAAATGTAACCACGTTTATCGTAATCATGGCATACTAACGGAAATAGATGGATTTCCCATTCCTAACACTTAAGGCTAATATTTTAGACAGATATATTTCTTGATTTTCACTTCACATATCATATTTATTACGTGTATTTTTGTAGATGATTTACTAATTTTCCCGTTGCTTTATTTTAAAAAAGGTACACACGTAAAAGTTATCAGCATTCGGAAAATTGGAAAAGTTTCCAAGCGTCGTGGGTGTGACATGTTCGTGAAACCAGGTGATTCATGCTAACTGATGACGTTCTTACTAATGGGCGTCCTCCTATCTGGCGCTGATTTCCTTGCCACTCTTAGAATACACTTACAGTATTTCAGTCTGGCGATGAATTTCTCTACTTGAAAATGAACATGGGTATCACCGAGGGAGCAAAGCGGAGTGCAATCGGTAGGATATGTTTGAGCTGGCACTTTGGCCTCTCCCTTTTATATCTTGTTCATTAATTTATTATATTGTATATTGATAATAGAGTGCAATATTTGTTTATACAAAATGCCTAAAAAGATTTTCAATTATTAAAATGGTGTTAAATTTTAATTAAAAAAGTTTAAAAAATAATTTTAAAGGATCATTATTAGTTTGTAAATAAGACAATATTTTATTTGTCTGGAAGCATGTGTCCATTATACATAGTTAGATAGAGGTCTTTATTTGGGCGAAATTGGAACCAAATGTTCCCTTCTTCCATTGAACCCATCGTCGTATACATATTATATTAGGCATTAAACTTATAGTTATATTCATATGTACACATAAATACAAATAGACAGACTTAATTTCATTTAGCACATTTTTGAACATCGAAAAGAAAAAGTATATATATATACACAAACACATACATACATATATATATATATATATATATACACATACATGCACATATATATACACACGCATATATATATAAATATATATATATATATATATTTATATATATATATATATATATATATATATCTATATATATATATATATTTATATATATATATACATACATATACATACACATATACATACATACACATACATACATACATATGCACATATACATACATACACATACATACATACATATGCACATATACATACATACATATACATGCATACACATATATGCATGCATACACATACATAAATACATACATAATTACGCACATATACACCCATACATGCATACATGTACATATATAAATTAAGAATACACCTACACGTACTCACATACTCAATTTAAATGGCAGTGAAGATAGAGAACAATACAATAAGGAAAGTCTAAGCAAAGAATGAGGTTTGTGGGAAAAGCTAGGGAGAGCGTGGCATTGCTCAACTAGTAAAAACCCACGCAGGAAAAACACCCACGAAGAGAAGGGGGGTGTGAAAAACCTGCGAAAACCCTATTAATTAGAGGAAAGATACGTGTACATTGTAACAATCATTTTTACATAGTATACATATTATTAAGTTACTGAAATTGAAATGGAGAAATTAAATACATTGACAACACATGCGGAGTAATGAGAAGAGTAATATTTCTAAAAATAATGATGCAAACTCCTACTGCTTGAGATGACAAAACAAAAAGCAGAAAAAAAACTAGACACAGTGATCTGTAAAGCAGCTGAGTGGAATGAAGGAGGGTATACTGGTTAAGTGAAGTACCTGAGGAAAATGAACGTGTGAAGTGCTCTTCTAAATGTTGTTGTTGATGAAGAGTTTTTCATATCATCTGGGAGAGAGTTCCACAGACGGCATGCTGTAACATGAAAATTTTGTGATAGATTTTCGTGCGATGGTGTGGGACAAGAAGTTTATTATTACCTCTAGTATTTCTGTTGTGGATTGAGCTGATGAAGAGGAAATTTTTGTATAGATATTTAGATGTGTGGTTTGAAAGTATTCCGTAGAAAAGTGAAAGAATATGTAAATGCCTGTGGCCTTCTAGCTTTAGCCAGGATATTCTATTTAATGAGTTAGAAATATGATCGTATTACCATTTGAATGATCGTATTACCATGTACATTTGAATATACTTAAAGAAATTGTATCTTAAGACCGAGAGAAAATAAAGTACAAATATATGTTTTATCAGAGGTAGTGAAAATAGTATTCCAAAAATACTTTTGAAATTTAGGACGTGAGGTATGACTTTATTTCGTGTGAATTACTAAACTTGGGTACGCATAGGAAAGTAAAACTACAGATATAATTACAAATTCTTTGGGTAGGCACAACGTAAAGTAACATAGCGATTGAAATATAGGTCATATGAAGCTGACTGTACGATATTGCATAGCACGTATCCAAAAGTTATATACATATGTTAATGCAAGTGTTTCATCCGAATAAATTCCATCGGGTCGCATTTTCATTGAATTCAATGTTGTGAGATGCCACTCCGTATTTGCGCCACAAGAGAAGGATACGTAAGGACCACGATGGATTGTCGTAGGATGTTAGGGATACTTGTACCCAATTATAGATATTTTTATTATGATTTCAACCAAGTAACCAAATGAGACCAACTGATCCATCTTGTAGAAACAACGATCAAACCAATGTCGCAAAACATTTTTAGATATCAATGACGTCAATTTCGGCCTTGAGCTATGTTACCGCAACGTTTACTCAATTCAACGACAAATTGGCATGTCAATCTTTCTTTTTATGATGCGCATTGATTCTTTGCTGATATCGGTTTAAATGGTTTTTTTTATTTTATGATAGATATTTTTCTTAATACTCATTTACCATCTATCGTATTTTCAACTTCCTATTTAATCCCTGTCTTTGGATTCTCGTTGGGGCAAATATATTTCGGCATATTCGTCAAATATTCATATGTAGCCGATTGATAGATTTGAAAATACAGATTTTAATTTATTCGTAGGTTTTCATTGAAAGGGTTTTAATGTCGAAATGTTATATTCGTAAATGTGTAACATATTAAAAGAAACTGCGGGAGTTGCCGCAACAGTAACTTTTAACGGAGTCATTCGCCAATGCGCATTACAATGCAACAATTTTCAAAGTGTAAAAAACCATTAGCCTTGACTGGAATTCGAACCCATATCCCTCGATATCCGACCAAATGCTTTAGCTTATAACAACATGTTGAAAAATTACTCGTCATAGCAGCTTGTTCCTTCAAAGTCCACAACATTTCGGAGTGTACGACGACACTCCTCGGCAGGTTAACTGGGTAAGCACTCGGCAGGAAATCGAGGTTCGAATCGGTTCGAATAGTCACCTTCACATGAACTTCATTAAAAAACGAACGATATTTTTAAAAATAGCCAATTATTTTTAAAATTATAAAAAAGAATGGTACACAATGACGATCAGCCAATCGGATCGCTCGCATTGAGCCAGCAATCCCGGACCAAAATTGAAGTTCAAAATTAACTATTAAAATTTACGCGCTTTCTAATTGCAACGCAGTAGTTCGGTAGAGCCCAAAGAAGGTAGTCCCGTCCTAAATGAATGCATTGAAACTAGTATATATTTAACTCCTTTCATATACGACCTAACAGCCACTTCTGAGTGGAAGACGCGAGTTTTCATCAGAACAGGGTCTGTGTATATTTTGTGCTTTGTATAAAAATACTCGTAAACAGTTTGGTCTTGCAGTCGAATACTTGGATATCTCTATAATTAATTCAAAGAACATGAATCCTATGCAAACTTTCAACGTTACCATAACGTTTTTTTAATTTACGGACTCATTTAGAGTATGTAAGTGGCATCAAACATAGAGGAGGTGAAATAATAGTTAACAGAGGACTCGGACAAATAAATATTACGGAAAATACGAGCAAGTGAAATTTGTTTGTAATTCCATGAACTTAAATCCGGGCACCATCTGCGCATCAATGGGAGGAAAGATAATCTATCTTTCGTAGCATTTTTCATTTGACTCGTATTGCATTTCATGTGACACACTCCAATATCAGTTTAAGACTCATGATATTAAGGAGTTTTGTGGATAAAGTTTGATTGAAATTGCTTTAATGTGATGCGGAACTACATGGGAAAGTTGGGAACATTAGAGACAGAGTTAATAGCTGGTTTTCCAACAACTCAGGATCCATTGAGCCGATTGGATGTGAAGTGGGCGTCCTGACGTGTCAGGGAAAGTAACGGCGATATTCCCTCCGACAACTTCACCCTCGAATTCGGGAATTAAGAGGCTCTTCCATCAATTATCCCTACAACCCGTGTCCCTCCTCCAACTCTAGGAAACCTTCAGCACGGGTTTTTGTGGTCTCATTTTTTCGGCGGGCATAGCCCACGGGGTTCAATTAAAAGCCCCCGATGTCGCCTGACCTTCAATCACCCACGCCATTCACCGTGGTTATAGCGACCGCAGTGGTCTCTCTGGGTCTTTTTTTTGCGATGAATTCAGCGAAGTTAAGGGTGCGTCCTCCAGCAGGGAATTCCAATGATAAATGTGATATGGCCTCCTCAGCCGTGCAGTGCCCACTCACAGCCCCATTCATTTTCTAATGTCCTAGGCCGGCGTATTATAACCGCTTGTGAGGATTTGAAATGAGCAAAAGGTGGGGATACCGCAGGCATTTCACACGGATTACTGAAAAGTTTGGAAGGTAAGATTTATTGCGCTTTTTGGGACCCATACAGGATTCGGTCAAATAAAAGTGGGGGATATAAGAAATCAGAGCGGTTTTCACTCAAACAGCGTATTGTTGTGCTAAGAACCCGTTTGCTAGAGTGTATCTCATGGAGAAAACGTAACCAGGAATTAAATTATAAATGCGATGGCGTCTGATCGGATTGATGCTAAGATAAATTATTCGATCTGAGACAATTTTCCAAAGTAAATTTTGGCAACTAACTTAGAGTGCTTGTCCTGTAGTTCATTTAGTTAGTCCCGTTCTATAGTTTTCAGGAGGAGTTAACAATGTTAAAATTTGTTTTGGAGACTTTCTTGCACAATATTGAATACCATTTTCTTCGTTTGTTTTCTCCGGCGTAACATAATTCACCCAACACATTTAAATGAAAGACTTGAATCGGTAATTCCACACGACCGTTTTTCAAATACGATCCAGGTTACGACGCCGGGCGTCAACATCAGGTGATGGTGATGCTGACGTCACCGTTCAACGCCGAAATTTGGGTCGTATTAAAAAAACTTTCGTGTAGAATTGCCAAGTAAATTCTTACATTTAAATACCTTTTTCTTCAGTTATGATTAACTTAGTTTTTTTGCACTCTTAGTCTAATACGAGGTGTTCATCTATTTTGATTCAGATAAATTATTTCCCATTTTTCTGTTTACTGCTCCCACACCATTGATTTCGTTCTTGGATTCCATAGCCCACTTGCTGATATGTTAGCATTTTTCTTCTACTGCTCCCATCTCTCTTTCCTCACCCATCATTTTCTCTACCGTCGGTCCTGCGGGTTTCCTATCGTTTTGGTTAATGCGTCCATCATTCCATTCCTCAACTGTCTTTTTTCTATTTTACCCTCTTTTATCTAATATTACACATCACCAGTACTAAATTATGATCCGAAACAGCATCCGCTCCTGGAAATATGGTCCGCTTCATCAAACTCTTTCTAAATGTGTGCCTGACCACAAAATACAATATCTGAGATTCTGATGTAACAATAACACAACCACTATATACTGATATCTCACATATTTTCCATACATGTCTATGCATACTCCGATATTTAAACCAAGTGCTTGCTTTAATTAGGCCTTTTCTATTGCACCCCGGTATTGTAAATGCATAAATTGTCGCCGTTACATTTGGATGTTCAAAGGGAGGACCTAAAATTGGGAGAGAATTCTCTTTGGCGAACTGAAGAGATGGCTAAGAGCTTGGCTCAACATTAGTACCTGCCATATTATGATCGAAACAGGTAAATAGCATCTACATAGCTGAATTTAAGTTCAGTCCAAACATTCAAATCGTGTTCCTTATCCTGTACATGCGCATTGCATGTGCTGTTTGGGCATGGCTGTTCAAGAGTGCGTGCAGTTTGGCGGGGATAGAAGCAGGGAAGATTAATAATGGGTTGGGTACCGCATTCAGATCGATGCCTCCACCGTAGGAATCTCCTAAACCCTTGGCCAGACCCCCGTCGTGGCTCCCCTTTCTTTGATCCTCTCCCCGCAGTTCCCTGACACTCCAAGAATGTGCCCGGGACTCGTGAGATTTCACTGATGGGCGATTTCACTTCCGTCACCATTGGCGCTCCGAGCGCTTGGGCGCCGGGGAGACGTTGGAGCTTGTCGCGAGACGAAGTTCCCGGCGAGTCTCTGTCAATCGAGCCGAAGTCTATTCCAACTGTTGAACTTTAATTTGAAATTCCAGAAATATCTAAAAAATATTACCATTTTTTCCCGGCAGCTTGACAACGCAAGACTGCACGGTTCGGAAGAGGCCGTCAATGTAAAACTGAGCGTATGATGGCATGAGTGGTGAATGGAAGGTGTACGAGGCGATCGGGGAGAGGAGTAGGTAGCGTCTACTTTATCCATCGAACAAGACTATTACTGGGAGAACTGATGCCATGCATAAAAAAATAGGAGAAACAGAATTATGATAGGAATAATATTGGGACGGCACAGTAAAACACAAATAAAATAGTAACATTTAAAAGGACACTCACTCGGTAAATTGTTTGAGCTTTCGGCCTTCTCCGAGACCTTCTTCAATTAAGACTGAAAATACCGGTAAAGGTAGGTTTTTGGATGGACACAGCTACTAAATAAATATTTGTGATTTCTAACAAAATACAAAATCCAGTATCCTACTCTACATCAGACCCCTCTTCATCTCTGAATACTTTCTTCCTCCCTTCATCCCGTCCAACATCCCCATCCTGTTCCTTCCCCTTCCTCATTTGCCTAACATTCTCCCCTCAATTACAGTCTTCAACATCCCGCTGCCGATCAATACCCCCTTCAGCCACTTTTCCTGCCTCCATAGGATTTCTCCCAACAAACCCCTCTCTTCGCCCACCAGACCAAGTACTTCCTCATTTGTTTTCTTCTCTGTCCACTTCACCTTCTCCAATCTTCTCCACACACTCATTTCAAAAGCCTCCAGTCTACGTGTATCCTCCTGCTTCAATGACCACGTATTCCGCGCCGTACATAGCTACGCTCCATATCAAAGTTTTTACGAGTCTTTTCTTGACATCCTTACCCAACGTCCCTGTCATCAACCCCCTCCTCCTTGTGAAACAGCAACACAAACCCAGTATCAACATCGGATAACATATCATTTTCTACTCGTAAATCATAATTTTGGCTCAACGTGAGTTATTCCGATAAAATTTGTTGTCTCCGGCGTAACTTTGTGGAATTTTCACAACATATTGAAATGATAAAGCATTCAGATAAATTTTGTCGAAAAAAGTGAGAATAAGTTTTTGGTCCCCTTATTTTAGGGAGGGGAATCCGTGGATTAAATTCTGAGATTTTTTGGTTATTCATTTATGCAATTCTGTAATTACGGTAAATACCAGAATTTCCACCTTTTACCGGATTTGCCACATGGTGGTAAAGATATCACATTCCAAAGTGTTCCTCCGCGGGATGGGTGGCTGTAATAAGTCCTTGATATATTTTTATTCAAAATTACGAATCATCGCCCATCACTTGAATGCACTCGATCATATCTCAAAAAATTGATAAAGGATGCTTGCCAGTAAACCTAAAACTAAGAACGTATGTGAGCTCTCAGTTATATTGATACCAAAAGTGAAATGCAAGGAAATATAATAAGAAAATTCGATCGTAAGACAACAATATCCGGGTACCAAGAGACTACCTTCATCGAGGAAAGGTTTGTGTTGAAAATAGATACTTTAAGTTCGAAAACAGGTCTAAACAAAGGCACTGCAGAAAGTAAGCGGTAAATTTTTCTTCCTACACGTGAGTTTTTCACCGAATATGATCGCCTGTGGAACAAAAGATTATTTCAATATGGCACTCAATATTATATTTTAGTATTTACTTTCATATTAATAATTTAAAATATTTCATATTTCTTTGGGTAATTCAGTTAAAGCAGGACTCCCCTCATGTGATCAGTTAGGTGTTGGATGCCCCTTCGCAGTGCTTTTGTTTGGTTGAAGTTTCGCAGTGTTTGAAGTTTTGTCATCGTGTCGCCAAATATCCATTTCATAATTATATTCAATTTTTC
This sequence comes from Hetaerina americana, assembly GCF_022747635.1. Lineage (NCBI taxonomy): Eukaryota > Metazoa > Arthropoda > Insecta > Odonata > Calopterygidae > Hetaerina > Hetaerina americana. The sequence goes on along the minus strand of NW_027286719.1, from coordinate 3,875,668 downwards.
GCTTTGGTACGAACAATGTCTCAAAGAAGAAATATCGCATACATTTACATGCTGTAATCTGGCTTTACTACCCTCAGATTTGCAAGACGTAGCGTCTGATTTTAATTGTATACTCTCCTGGCTGTAAGCTAATTATTCTACGCATGTCTTGAATTCAAGTGATGTTAAAATTGCTGAATTTCATCAGAATCGCACCCAAAATACTGGAAATTACTTAAAAAAGGAAAGGCTAAGAAAATCCAATGTGTCCATTGAAAATGATTGGCCAATTTGGTGACCATGAAGTGCTAACTCCATCTTTGTGCAACTAAATCATCCGTTTGTATTCTGAAGGGCGTCATCATTAGAGCCCACCATTTGTTTAAGACGCACGGTAAGCTGGACTGGCTGAATCTCAAATTCATGACTACGCAACCCGTGTTTCAAATCATTAATTATTATCATCAATGGCAATCTATCTACTCTAGTCTAGTTAGGTTTTCGATGGACCTGCAGTCTAAAAATTGTCTCGTATTTAAGGCTCACCTAACGATACACAATCTGCCAACCTACACTGTGGTAAATTAATCCTCTCAATTCCGCATTATTTCATCCTCCCTTCATCCTGTGCAGCATTCCTATTCTTTTCCTCCGCTAACTCACTTGGCTAATTGTTCTCCCTGCTATCCCGCTCTTCAACATTCCACCGTTATTCAAAATACCCACTGTATCCACATGCATTGCCTCATATCGAATCCATCCAAATATTCTCTCTCATCCTCAGCCATGACTAGCGTTTATTGGTTTTCCTTTCCGTCCGTTATACGCACTTCTTCTGTACCCTCACGGGGCAGAAACATCCAAACAACGCTCTTCCTCCATCAACGCACAAGTCTCGGCTCAGCTCAAAATAGAGTAAAATTTAAAGGATATCAAACTTATATTGTTTTGATTCACACTTAAGGTTCATTCCGTCAAATCTCTCCTTGTAAAAGCTAATTTGTCTTCAAGTAAATTCCTTTCATCAATCCCTTGTCGGCCTTTGTCCGAAATGCCTCCAATATAGGGACAATGTTTCACCTGCTCATTTTCCCCTCTGATTGTAACGTATAATGTATCCTTCATACTATATCTAGATGACTCATCTCCATAGTTTCGCTCTATTTGACTCCCATCACAAAGATTTTTTAATGCTTTCAACAGAGATCGGAACTCTGATTGACCGGCAACCCAAAGCTTGTTCATCCCCAAATCTAATTGATTTTGTGGACTCTCCACTCTCTTTGATTCCTCCTTCCAGCTCTTTTGGAGCCTCCTTGAACCATTTCCTCACCGTATGCATTGAAAAGCGCCTGATAGTTGACAGCCTTATCCAACGCCCTTCCTCTCCCGGGTCTCAAATACACCACACGCATTGACGGAGCATGAGGCCTCTGCTTACCGGTTTCGGACGCCCTCGGCTCCAGTCCACTCCGATGAGGATAATGTTTGAAACTCAGTGAGGAAAGACCTGCGGTAGGATATACCTATCTAGCATTTTCCTTTCTCTTCAATCGTCTCCCATACTTTAGCCGTTTTTAATGGCCGGCTCGGTTTCAGTTGCCTTACCACTTGAATGCTCTTCTGAAAATTCTGTGAATGCATTCACGAGATCATTCCATCATCATGCCATTCTTATGAATAAGATTCGCTCCTTGTTTTCTCTTGGAAACCGAATGGTAGATGACAACATATACAGAATAATGAATGGCGCAGGAGAGGACAATATCAAAAATATGAACAAGTCTTGTGTGCTGGAATTTAGTTTTTACCCTTGAAAGAGCCTGAAAAGGTGACGATAAAACAGTTTTAATTTAATCGTTATTAATACTTGAAAAAATGCCAATGTTTTTCGAAACTATTTATATAATTGACACAGTAACGATTTCATGTGGATGGACCTCAAAAATGGATCTTGCAGAATAACCTGAGTTCATACACGATGGAGCAGACTAAAATTACGTTTTTTGTAGATTCCATGCTTCCCTGGAGTCTTTCCAGCTCAAGTCTTCCTTCGACGGCTCTATATTTTTCAGTGAGTCGTGTCTCGAAGTATGTCCGAGATTGCTTGATCCCCTTATTTCCAGAGTTTCGACGAGAATGCTTCCCAACAGCTCCCTGTAGAAAAACTGTGATAGCAAGCATTGATCATAGATATGAAATGTCTCATTTTCCTGCAACAACGTGTTCAACTCCCAACTTCAACAGAGACTCCAACGTACTCTTTCCTGGAGGTAACGGTACTCCAGACTCGATATTTACGAAAACATGGTGGGCACTTGTATTTTTCATTTAATGAGCAGAGCTGGGGAAGGTGCATCCTGCCAGCGGCAGTGAAACCCCGTTTCACGCTTGAAATGTTCAATTGTCTATCACACTAGAGGCGGATGGCTGGGAATGAGCACATGCTGTACGGAACGAAGTGGTTTTATAAACAGAGTCACTAATTACGTAAATTTTCAAAGCAAATTAAAGTGAATACTGAACATATCGTAGTATGGGGCGTAGTTTTTAATGCCATCGAAACGTGTCCATTCTGAGTATGTTCTTTAATGGCTCCGAAACCTGTTCCTTTGGGCAGGTTTCTCCTCGTTTGACCACGTACTTGTGGCTGGGAGAAGCAAGGCTGAGCAAGTGGGGGAAGGGGCCAAGTGTACTTGTAAGGAGGAGCTTAAAACAGAAATTGTGCTTATTCCTTGGATGTATCGAAAACCTATGTAACCGGTGGGATACTATTTATATTAATACTCTGACATAATAGAACCAGGCTTGTACATTCAGATTTTCGTTCATTGGGTTCATCTTTCCTCGAGTCCTTCGCATTCAATATTAATTCCAGGTCAGGCTCAAGTACTCTGCTGTGTTTATTAAATAAATAGGGCCCAATAACAAAATTCAGATCTTACCTGCAGGGGTGAACTAGTTGGTAGTAAATATGCTCGATGGCCCTTGGTACGCCACGATTAAATAAGTGAAAAATGACCAAATATATGGTGAAATTAATGTCAAATACATTCAACTGTCTCATAAAAATATGGCTCATTGCTTATCCAATTAAAAATTAATCTTCCCAATACAATATGTTGTTTTCCTAATGACTTCTTGAAACACCACGTATCACAATGAACGGTTCTGTTGAAAAAAGCTTCTTTATTCGTTTTTTTTTAGATATTGGATATCTAAAGTTCATGGCATTGTCCTACAAATCTTGAGAACGCAAAAGTGTTGCCTCATTAACTTATACTCTTAAGATAGGTTTTTATAGACCTGTAAGTTAGGAAATTGTTCCTGATATTCTTCTATCAAACATTTTGATGAGCGATCCGTAATACACTTTTAGAATTCACTTAGAAAACATTAATTTCGAAGATGTGTGATCTCAATTTTGATATCTTACCATTGCTAATCAACAAAAGAAACTTAAACAAAATATTAACCTTCACGTTATCTGCATATTGATAAAATGCGGTTCATAATGTAAATAATAGCGGGAAAATGTTAAATCTTGATGTTTTTAAAAATATACAGTGTCTTCGTTGATATTATGGTGGATAGAAATAGATAGAACTTTCAGGTGTTATGCAAATAGCATTTCAGGCCTTTATATGTGTGTTCACTTTGTCAAGTTTGCCAGGATAATCTAGAATAAAATATATATTCTCTTGATTGAACAAATGACACTCAGCACGCAAGAATTTCACTTCTGTTGAAACTTGCGTTTGCTCAGAAAAGGTGGTTATCATATAGTGCATTCAATTATACAGAGGTAATTTTCTGGCAATTTACGGTTAATAGAAAATCAAATTGGCATTGTTTTATTACTGTCAACTGTTGTGGTGGTATCTATTGACATTGTGGTGGTTACTCTTTTCATTCCTCTCTTTAAATTATTCAAGATACCGATGTCTAAACATAAACTATTCTCTGTCAGGATTAAGGGCATGCATGAAGGCCTACACATATTCAACAGCTCTCTGGTTCTCTGTATCAAAATCATCATTTCTCATCATTGACTAAAATAGAAGGAAAACATTCATTTCGTAAATGATCACACTCACTTGAATGTGCATGCTCAAATTTGTGGCATATGTCAGATGGAAATTATCTGATGAAGGAGCAGTTATTCACTAATATTCAAGAAAAACATACATTTTATTGATTTTTCAGGAAAAGGAGAATAAAGTTAGTTCCATCATGATCATTTTGGTACGGTCTTGTTCTTTATTTAAATTTTTATCCGAAGTAAATTTTTATGTTAATTTGTACTCGAAGTTTCATTCCGCACGCCACACTTACTATTGCCGGATCAAAAAATAAAATGGTAATGTATGCAACATGAATTACAGTAATACAGGGTTCGTCCGGAAAATAAGTGTACTGACTCCTGGGCCGGGCGCGCCGCTCCAGGCGCGCCCAGCACCGCTCTGACGGGCTGCGATTGGAGGTGGGTATGTTGGCAAGCGACGCTGAAAAAGGCAGTCGGCTCTGAGCTGTGGTGTAGTGAGGAGCTCTGTTAACGCGAACCTCCACGCTCGACCCACGTCACGGAACGCGATGCCGAAGCAGCGTTATTCCATCAAATTTGCGGTAAAGCTTGGGAAATCGTCTACCGAAACTGTCGGTATGATTAACCAGGCTTACGGGGAGTCAGCCATGTCCAGAAACATGATCTTTCGGTGGCACAAGATGTTCGTGGAGGGCAGAGAAGAGGTCGACGACGAGTCTTCGAGAGGTTCCCGATGATGCCTTCGCGGGAGCGTTCCAGGAATGGGAACGCCGCTGGAACAAGTGTATCGACTCACAAGGGTCCTATTTTGAGAAATATTAGCTTAAGATATGTAAAAGTGTAATACATTTTTTTCCTGAGCTCAGTACACTTATTTTCCGGACGAACCCTGTATGTACGGTGATAGAGAACAAGGAGTTTCTATGTCCTCTCGGAATTCCTTCCACTATGTATTGGAATGAGTAAATTTTAGTTCGGGTGATTTTTTTTACCCCTAATACGTGGATTTGACTCGCTAATAAATCAAGTAATTACAATAAATCGGTGAAATTGCCAAAAAATCAGTGCGTCAAGTTTTATTTCCCCCATTATTCAAAGAATTGAAAACATTAGACACGTTGGTTTTTTTTACCAAATTTCTCCTTTTTTCGCTTATCATCATAGAGGTGTGTTCATTTTACCCAAACCTTGAAAGGATGCGACAAAATTTCGTACATTTTTAAATCATATTTCTTTTCATCTCAGGGTTTCTCGAATTCAAATCCAGATAATTTTTTATCTCAAATGGAAATCATGCATGTAGTTTTGCAGACCCTAGTTTCTAGGAGACTAAGAATTTTTACTGTAATGTGTACATTTTATATAGTACAGCAAAATATTCCAAACTGAAGCATTAGAAATATCAATACAATAAGGATCGTCAACAATCCTTTAAAAATTGAATTGAGTTGAGTAAAGAGTGGAATTAGAAAGCTGATTCCACCTCTTCACCCGGACTAATATTTTCATTACATGATTATTTGAAACCCACGAGTTACCTACTACGCTTCAAACTTCTCTGTTTGGAATGGTTATCTTTAACAATAGGTAAACCGAATCGATTTCGGGACAAACCATATGCTACTCCTTTTTAACGATCGTAAAAAATCGAGTAATTTCTCACCCAAATGTTCCGAAGCTGCTATTGTTTCTTTTTTAATCCCCCCAATCTCCGTATCTCCTCCAGCTCTCGCCCACCCTCCCGAGCCGCCCCCTCAAGAGGTCTTCCCTTCATAAAAAGCGGAATATGTCCGCTCCATCCATGCTACTGACTAAAGTGGGTGTGGAGGCGTCAAAAGCGGAGACAGCGACAGTGTTTTTATAGCCTTTCATGCATGCGGTTGACATATTCCTGTGAAACCACCACACTGGGAAAGAATTTATCACAAAAAGTCCCTGGTAACTATTTGCTTTATCGCGCAAACCTGAATGCTAATTGAATACACGCCCCATGAAAAGTTCTAGCTTAGATTTTTTCGAAATAAAATTTGAACTTCATTATTTTACTCGGTATTACGGCCGTGCGCGATGGAATGAAAACTAAATGATTAATCGAAAAACTAATATCCCGCGTGATAATGTTTCATAACGACTTGGTTATTCGATTGTAGAATACTATTGATTCATCAGGAAAAAATTGATTTTATTCATCAGCTCATATAGGCTTTAGGTCAACGGAACTTTTATATAAGGACAAACCGCGATGTTGGCTACATTCATGAAGCTGATAGATTGGCTGAAAGCTGGACGAAAATCACTGAACGCTGCCTCACCTTTGCAGGAAGGCGGCTACACAGGCGATCCATTTCAGTGGGAAGGCATTTTAGAATCGGTGACGTGTCAAAACATTGATAAACCCGACAGTAGGGAACCACTGTTATTATTCCCCATGAAAAAAGATTTATTCAAATACACAGACTTGGAAATACTAATTGACGACTGGACACAGGCTTCTAATAACGGAACTATAAATGCCTGGATTTGGGCGGAAGAATTTTGGTAAAGAGAAAACTATAACACACATTGAGGTAAGAACATAAGGAGGAAGAAATCGATAGGCGTACGATCGGTTACAGGATATCAAATGGTGCGTTCCTGCGGGGAAGCATTTGCTCGTGATTGGCGTACGGCGGTAGTCGAAGGAAGAGATCATGATGAGGAGGGGGATTGAGTACGTGAAACGACCGCGCGGGGAAAGCAATCGAGTTATGTAGGAGACAGGGGTTAATCCTCAACAAGGCTTGGTTTATACACCATAAAAGGCGTCGGTAGACATGAATAAGGCCAAGTGACTCAGAAAGGTATCAGATCAAGCACATATTTAGGAAGAGCGTGATCAATTCGCACAGCTTCCCGGGACTCTGACCACAATTTAGCAGTCATGAAGTGTAGCGTCCGATTCAAAAAGATAAGGCCGAGGGGGAGGATGAAGAAATGGAATGTGGAAAAATGAACTGAATTGACGAGGAAGGTGTACCATCAGACAGTAAAGGAAATCATGAGTGAGGGAAAGGAGTCGAGTGCTCTCGAGGAAAAATGGAAACACTTGTACGGTGGAGGAGAAGAGGGGATTGTTGGGAGAAATCATGAAGAGGCAGGAAAAATATATGCAATGCATATTGAGTGACTGTGGGGTGTTGAAGATTGTGATAGAGATGAATCAGAGGTAGCAACATTTCTTCATTAATGTCGGAGCTTAACTGACGGAGTTATCATGCGCCGGAATATTGTCAATGGTCATTATAGTTTCCTCGAGCTGACGCGCTCAGGAGTCAATATGTTTATGAGACTGGTATGGGAGATTGGAATTGTAGAAAAGATGCGGGTGTGCAATTGGGAAATAGTCATTGGAAGTGGGCAGTTGGCCGGCCAGGAAAAAGGGATAGAGGCTCAGGCATAGGGGCGTAGGCGCCGAGCAGCCGAATCCCCCGCATTGAGATTTGAGCGGGAGATAATTACAAGGAGACTGCTTTCGAGGGCGATCAACAGCAGTCTCTTTTTAGCAGTCCTCTAACCCCTTCCCTGAACCTTCCAATTTCTTTCCGAATTGTCTTTTGAGCATCACTATCATTGGTTTTTCGGTATCGCTGATCGGTATACGGTTATCCTGACAGGTTGATCAAATTTGCTCCAAAAGGTCAGACGATCAACAAAGAATATTACGTTGAAGTTATGAAAAGATTGCGTGATGCCGTGAAATGAAAACGACCGTGTCTCCGGTCAAGCGGTGACTGACTTCTTCCCCACGATAACATACCAGCGCATTCATCGAATATTGTACAGCAATTATTAGGAAAACACAAGATTGTACAGCTTCGCCAGTCTCCGTACGGTCCCGACATAGCTCCCTGCGACTTTTGGATGTCCCCAAAATTGAAAATGGCGCTCAAAGGAAAACGGTTCGACGACATAGAGTGATTCGACGTGCGAGCTGAAGGCCATTCCAAAATCTGCATTCGAGGACTGCTCTAAGATGTGGAAGCACCGCTGGGAGCGTGTGGTTCAATCGAATGGGGACTAAATCGAAGGGTGTCACGGCCCGGATGACTAAGAATAGCACCGATGCGGAGATATGAACGCAGGTCGGATTGTTTTCGAACACACCTCATACATGCAAAAAAGAGATTACCTTGAGTGCAAATGATGCTGCGCAGATTTTTGGAAACAATCGCGGATTTAAAATATTTTGTCTTACCAAGAAATTTAATCACTTCCGAAAGGGGTCTTAGACTTCTTGCCATTAAAATCGATAGTGAAAATGTCCCAATTCCTTGTTAGGCCGGAGCTTTCGATTGCAGAAATAAAAAAATGGGTTGCACAATCCCACTAGCGTAATAGTTGGAGACGGAGGAGTGAATATTCGGAAAAAAACTACCAAAGCCACCGTCTCGTGCTGGAGGCCAAACTGGAAGTGAATATTATTCATATAAAGTTTTTCGCGATTTTCTCAGTGGACATTTCACGATAATAACTAAAATTTTGTTCAACTCTATTCATTATAATTTCTCACTTCATAATTCATCAGGTATTTCAGCAGGGATTTCATGATTTCGACAATTTTCGGATGTTGGCTACAGTGATAGATGCAAGTAAAACCATGTCATTGCACTTAACCTACTCTCTCTCTCTCTCTCTCTCTCTCTCTCTCTCTCTCTCTCTCTCTCAATCACATCCTAGTTACCACCTATTGGAAGATAAAGGATCATTGAAGCTCCTGCTTCCGGTCAGTGGCTATTGCCATATTTTTCTAGTTATTTTTATTTTTCTGGTATGATTAAACGCAGAGTTTAGGTTAAGTCACGTGATATTCATTACGTTAAGTGGGAGTAGGAGGGGATGGGAAGATGGAGAGGCGACAGCAGGCCCTATTCTGGGGCGGAGGGTGATTTTTAAATTCCGGATCGTAGTTCCGCAAATGCAACGGCTGAGAACAACGAAAGCGGATATGAATGCACCAAAAAAATCATGAAAGCACAGCATCAACAATGGTCCCACTTATTGGCTTCAATAATTGAATTATTGAAAGGTAACTGCTATTGAATTATTATCGCTCATAGAGTCGTTGTTTTATTACAAGGTGCCGAGCGGCATAGATCAATGCATAGATTTCTCAACGCTCGGGAAGGGAACAAAAATTACTCCACGGAATTAGCAGAGGGAGTTAGAAGGAAAGATATTCTCGCGGTACGACTTGTATTCACATAGGTCAGGTAACACATGAATATCTTTGCTCTCACGTGTTCTTTGGCCCAACAATGAGTCAAGTGGGTGTAAAATGGAGAGAGGGAATGTATGAAACCAATAAACACCTACCTCTATAAGAAAATCATGATCGCCAATCATACACGGCTTTTTTTTGGTGAAATAATTTCAAGATCACAACTTATAAACGTTCACGAATGAATTCGGTCGCTAATAGGTCATCTCTTCTGCTTTTACGAGTACACGTGGGACCGGGAAATACGGCCGTCAGTTGTTTCTCCTCTTTAAATATTGTGTTCTCGATTTTCCCTCAACCGCAGATATTGGTCATTCAAAACTTTCGTAAATTAGGCTCGACAATCCTTCGCCGTCAAACTTTGAAAATCCATCACCGGCTTAAAGTGTGCTGTCTTTAGCAGTGTTGCCCGAACCGTCGTTGGTAATGATGCCATGGATCAAGGAAAAAATCTTTCTGCTTCAACTTTGGAACGTTATTTTTTTCCATCTAAAAATAGCGTGCCGATTGGAAATGTTATTCTGAAATTAGCTGATGTCACCTCGTACCCTTCAAGACGCAGGCTTACAACTCCACCGATGAGCTGGGAAAATGTGTTCCCTACATTCTCGTGTCGCCTGCATTGCAAACACCCGCATCACGGGCGATGGAATTTTCGATGTCCTCCGATATGCGTGCCTCATGACTGTGGAGATATTCGCCACCAGATTAGCACGCCGGGCCAACGTTTTTTTTTCCATTACCATCCACACCAACAACGCCCAACCTATTCTTTCGGTCAAGATGAATGGACAGGATGTCAGGGTCGAGGGAGTACGGGATTTTTTTCAGAGCTCACGGGGAGAGCGTCGGGGGTACAGGGGGGTGGCAATGTGATAAGCAGGGTTTTTTAGGCGGGCTGCGGATGTAGGGTGATAGCGAGGGAGGGTGAGTAGGAGGGAGGTGACATGCAGGCTGTCTCTCTGCAGGGCCCGCATTGTCTTCCCGGCCGAAAGGGGGACGGGGGACGAGGGTCGGGCCTCCCGTGCCCCTGTCGCATTCTGGATCGACCCCGTCAATCTCCCACTCGGGCACACGCGCTCAGCGAGGCGGCCGCAGATGTGGCGGGGGTCACGGCCTTAATCCCTCCGCTTAGGATGAGTCGGGGCAAGTAATTTCTCTGGGAAATGAAATGGTCTTTGGGAAGGAAAAACTTTTGCGAATGAGAAAGTAATCGTTATGAAAAGGGATGAGTGAAAAGAATGAGTATAGGACGTCTGCCCGAAAAGTGTCCAGTCATGCAATACTTTGAGGAGAATAGCTCTCATAGAAAAGTGTGGCCTTAGACCACCACTTCGAAGTACTCCCCTTGCGGCGTCGAGCACTTGTTCCAGCGTCTCTTTCATAATTCTAAATCGACGGGTGAGTCCTTTTCAGTAATGGTGATCAGCTGCCTCGTCGCATTCTCCTTTATCACATCAACCGACTCTTGGGGAGACTGGACTTTGGTTTCAGGGATTAAACCCATGACTCATCACCAAATATGACCCCTCTTACAAAACCTGAGTCATCGTTTGCGGCTGGGAGCAAGTGCCCTATAGACCCAGCAGGAACTTCCTCATATATATATATATATATTAGTATTATTATTATTAGGTAATCTACCCGTTAAGGTAGGTTTTTGGATAGACACAGGGACTAAATGAATATTTTGTGATTCCTAACAAAATACAAAATCCAGTATCCTACTCATCTATCCTATCTCATCAGACCCCTCTTCATCTCCGAGTGCTTTCTTCCTCCCTTCATCCAGTCCAACATCCCTATCCTGTTCCTTCCATTTCCTAGTTTGCCTAACATTCTCCCCTCTATTACAGTTTTCAACATCCCACTGCTGGTCAACACCGCCTTCATCCACTTTTCCTGCCTCCACAGGATTTCTCCCACCAAACCCCTCTCTTCAACGACCATATCAAGTACTTCCTCATTTGTTTTCTTCTCCGTCCATTTCACCTTCCCCATTCTTCTCCACACCCACATTTCAAAAGCCTCCAGTCTACGTCTATCCTCCTGCTTCAATGACCACGTTTCCGAACCGTATATAGTACGCTCCATATCAAAGTTTCTACGAGTCTTTTCTTAACATCCTTACTCAACGTCCCCGTCATAAACTCCCTCCTCCTCATGAAAGCCTCTTTGCCAAGCGCAATAATTCTCCTTACGTCCCTTCTACTTTGACCATGTTGGTCCAAAACACTTTCGAGATATGTAAACTGTTCTACCTGCTCCAGTTTTTGCCCTCCTATTTTTAAGGTTTAGCTTAGCCTTTTCTTTCAAGATAATCGCACAACCTTTGTTTTATTAATATTGATTATCATCCCATACCTGTCACACTGAATTTCCAATTCGCTAAGGAATACCTGCAACCCCATGGCTGACTGACAAACTAAAGCTTGGCCATCAGCAAACTTAACTGATTTAACGAATTCCCCGCCAACTTTCATTCCTACCTCCAGTTCTTCCCATGCCTCCTTAATCATTTCCTCTGAATACAGGTTGAACAGCAACGGTGATAATGGGCACCCCAGCCTTACACCTCTTCCTAACACTGCCTATCCGGACTCCACGTTCCCCAATCGCACCTGAGAACTCTGAGACACGTAAAGGTTGCGGAGTAGCCTCCTGTCCCTCCAATCTATTCTTATTTTCTGTAGAATACTCATTAGGTTTTCCCAATTCACTCTATCAAATATATATATATATATATATATATATATATATATATATATATATATATATATATATATATATATATATATTTAAATTTATATTTATATTTAAAAATATATATATATATATATTTATTTATATATATAAATATATAACTATGTATATATGTGTGTGTGTATATTGCACTTCTGTAAAAGTCTCACAATAATGCATATGACGTTAGAACTAGTGGATAAAGATAAGAACAAAGAAGCACACAAAAAAAACTGGATCAGTGTCGAATTTTCCGTGTTCCACGCCACAAAGGACAGAACTCTGTTCTATCCTCTCTTCCATGAGACAGGTGGCGTGGACCACCGAAAATTTGTATACGAGTGAGTTTCTTTTCTTTTTTTGTGTTTTAAAATATATACCTCCCCGAACTACAATCTTGACGTGGTGGAAGGGCTTGTGCGTTCCAATGACCCCTAGAGCTGTGCTGGAGGGAGTAATAATAATTGCTCCTGGTAGGGTCACCCATGCCAGATAGGTCGAAGGTTAGGAGCCAGACGAAAGGTAGTCCACGCAGCATCTGTCCCTCGGTGAGGCGGCTGCAATGGCGTCTGACCCCAGTGGTGCGGCCAGTAAGTGATGGTGTCACGTTAAAAACACTATTGAGGAAGGCAACGGAAATCCACCTCAATTATCATTCCCAAGACTTAAATGATGGACTATTAAGAGATTTTGAGTCCTGGCAACTACGGGGCTCGGCCCAATCGGTCGTGTATCGTGCCCGGCAGCGGGGGAAGAAAGGCTTCCACGGTCGTCATCCCACGAAATCATTGCAAGGGAAAACCAGCAGCAGCAGGACAAGAGACGCAGGAGAAGAAGACCAAATTAGTTAGAATAGGAACGTGGAATGCTAGGACAATGATGAGGACAAGGAAATTGGAGACTGTTAAGCGAGAGATGGAAAGGGGAAAATAGATAATTTAGGTCTTTGCGAGGTGAGATGGAAAGATAGCGGGGATTACTGGAGTGATAATCACAGAATAATACAGGGTTCGTCCGGAAAATAAGTGTACTGAGCTCAGGAAAAAAAGTTTATCACACTTTTACATATCTTAAGCTAATGTTCCTCAAAATAGGACCCTTGTGAGTCGATACACTTGTTCCAGCGGCGTTCCCATTCCTGGAACGCTCCCGCGAAGGCATCATCGGGAACCTCTCGAAGACACGTCGTCACGGCCTCTTTGACGGAGTCCAAAGTCCCGTATCGCGTTCCTTTCAAACTCCTCTTTATCTTCGGGAACAGAAAGAAGTCCGGTGGTGCCAAGTCCGGGCTGTAGGGCGGGTGCGGCAGCGTTGCCACGTCGTGCTTGGCCAAGAAGTCCGACACGACAAGCGCGGTGTGAGACGGCGCATTGTCGTGATGCAGCCGCCAGATGTTTTTGATCGCTGGCCGGACGCGGGCGACTCGTTTTCGAAGCCTGTCGAGCACTTGGACGTAAAATGCAGCATTTACAGTTTGTCGTTCAGGTACAAATTCGTAGTGGACGACTCCCCTTTTGTCAAAAAAGACAATGAGCATCGCCTTGATCCGAGATTTGCTCATGCGAGCTTCCTTTTGACGGGGTGATGATGGGTTGTGCCACTCCGCACTTTGTCTCTTCGACTCCGGGTCGTACTCAAAGATCCACGTCTCGTCACCCGAAACAACGTTCTCTAAAAAATGTGGATCATTCTTGCAGTGATCCGCAAGTTGTGTCGCGATTTCCAAACTATTGAGTCTTTGATCATCACTGAGCACTTTGGGCACCAACTTTGCACAAATTTTTCGCATCTGTAATTGCTCCCTAATAATCTCGTGCACTATTGTTTTTGGCACATTACACTGCTCTGCTATCATCCAAACACTAAGACGACGATCAGAGTTCAGTACATCGCGAACTTTTCGTACATTTTCGTCGGTGAGTGTCGTTGATGGGCGTCCAGGCCGTGGTTCGTCGTCGACCTCTTCTCTGCCCTCCACGAACATCTTGTGCCACCGAAAGATCATGTTTCTGGACATGGCTGACTCCCCGTAAGCCTGGTTAATCATACCGACAGTTTCGGTAGACGATTTCCCAAGCTTTACCGCAAATTTGATGGAATAACGCTGCTCCAAAAACTTCGGCATCGCGTTCCGTGACGCTGAGCTCCTCACTACACCACAGCTCAGAGCCGACTGCCTTTTTCAGCGTCGCTTGCCAACATACCCCCCTCCAATCGCAGCCCGTCAGAGCGGTGCTGGGCGCGCCTGGAGCGGCGGGAAAAAATCAGTACACTTATTTTCCGGACGAACCCTGTATGCAGTCCACCTTTCTATGGGCATGTGGCGTGCTTGATAGGCATAGAAATGGAAATATCGGATTCAATGGAAATGTAATACTACCGTAGAATGATGACAATGTAATTGAACAGAAGACCCATAATAATGATGAAGTACTTTGAAGAACCAGGCGAAGAGAGAATTTAGTGAGTTACGCCGACAAGAAGAAGAATGTAAATCGGACATATCCTGAAGTACGAGAGCTTATCGAGGACCATGACTGAAGGAGGCAATTAGGAAGAATTGTTGAAATTATGATGAAGGCCGAGCATGAACTTCAAGAAGCAAATTATGGGCATTGTTGGTGCAAAGAAGCATGAAGGAGTGAAGAGGGAACGCAGGGAACAGCTGGGAACACAATAATTCAGTGGTTCTACGAAACCACTAGGATACCGCGACATGGGGAGTATCATAGGGAAATTTTAAATACTAATTGTAATTATAAATATTGAATGTTAAGCGAGAGATGGAAAGGGGAAATATAGATATTTTAGGTCTATGCGAGGTGAGATGGAAAGATTGCGGGGATTACTGGAGTGATAAGTATAGAATAATATACAGCGGCGGGGACGAGAGCCAACGAGGGGTTGCCATAGTATTAAATGAAGAGGTAGGGAGAAGCGTAGTCAACATAGAGCAGGTAACGGATAGAATACTACCAACAGAGATAAAAGCAGAACCAACGAACTTGGTTATTATTCAGGTATACATGCCACCGAGCAACCATAAGGAAGAAGAGGTCGATAGGATATACGATCAGTTAGAGGACATAATCGCATGTGTTCCTGCAGGGAAACATTTGACAGTGGTGGGGGAATGTAATGCGACGGTAGGCGAAGGAAGGGATGATGATGAGGTCGGGGACTATGGTTTAGGCAAGAGGAATGACCGCGGAGAGAAAGCAGTTGAGTTCTGCAGGAGACAGAGGTTAGTAATCATCAACACTTGGTTTAGAAACCACAAAAGACGCAGGTATACATGAAAAATGCCAGGTGACTCAGAAAGGTATCAGCTAGTTTATATCCTGGTTAGACACAGGTTTAGGAACAGTGTGATAAATTCGCACAGCTTCCCGGGAGCGGATGCGGACACTGACCACAATTTAGTTGTTATGAAATGTAGAGTCCGTTTCAAAAAGATAAGGCAGGGGCGGCGATTTAGAAAATGGAATGTGAAAGCATCAAATGGTTTGTAAAGGAAGGACTACAAGCAGGCGGTAGAGGAAATCATGGAGGATCGTAAGGAGCTAAGTACTATCGAAGAAAAATGGGAAAGCTTCAAGAAAGGGTTGTCTAAAGCCGCAAAAGACACTATTGGAACCGTTAACGCTAAAAGGACTAGGAAACCATGGATCACGGATGAGATGATTACAAAGATGGATGAGCGACGAAAATGGAAGAATGTAAATGCAGAGTCAGGCAAAATGAAGTACAAAGAATTGAACAATAAATTGAGGCGGGCAACAAATAAATCAAAAAAAGCATGGTGGAAGACGCAGTGCGAGGATATGGAAAGTCTGCAGAGGAAGGGTGAAATCGGTGCGCTGTACAGCAAAGTTAAATCTTTATCGGGAAGTAAAAAAGGGAGATCTATGCTAACATTTCAAGATAAGGCGAGTAAGGTAATAGTTGACGCAGGAAAAATCCAAGAGAGATGGAAGGAGTATATAGAAGAACTGTATAGTAAAGAATTTAGACCAACAAAGTTAGACATCGAAAAAGGATATGACGTAGAGGAAGACAGCTTAGGCCAGGCATACTAGACAATGAGATAGAAAGGGCATTAAGGGAGATGAAACTAAATAAGGCCGTGGGGGTGGATAACATTCTCGCGGAACTATTGGAATGCTATGGAAAATGTGGGAGGAAGAGGCTATAAGGGCTGATTCGTAGTATTTATGAGGAAGGAATCTGGCCGGAAGACTTTGTGAGATCAGTTTTAGTTCCTATTCCGAAAAAGGTAAGGGCTACATCATGCGAGGACTACAGGACAATACGTTTGATATCCCACGCAGCTAAAGTTGTTCTCAGAATCATAAACAAAAGGATAGAGAGTAGGGAAAATGATTACTTAGGGGATGATCAGTTTGGGTTTAGGAAGGGGAGAGGTACGCGTGATGCCATTGCAGTAATGAGATTATTAATCGAGAGGAATATAGAGCACAATCAGGAGGTACTTGCCTGTTTCGTAGATTTCGAAAAAGCGTTTAATAGAGTGAATTGGGAAAAACTAATAGGTACATTGCGGAAAATAGGAATAGATTGGAGGGAAAGGAGGCTAATCCGCAACCTGTACATATCTCAGACTGCTCAGGTGCGAGTGGGGAACGGAGAGTCTGGTTGGGCAGTGTTAGGAAGAGGTGTAAGGCAGGGTTGCCCATTATCACCGTTGCTGTTCAACCTGTATGCAGAGGAAATGATTAAGGAGGCATGGGAAGAACTGGAGGTAGCAATGAAAGTGGGCGGGGAATTCGTAAAATCAGCTAGGTTTGCTGATGACGGAGCTTTAGTTTGTCAGTAAACCAAGGGGCTGCAAGAATTGCTTAGTGAATTGGGAATTCAGTGCGTCAGGTGTGCGATGAGAACCAATATTAATAAAACAAAGGTTATGCGATTTTCTTGAAAGAAAAAGGCTAAGCTTAACATTAGAATAGGAGGGCAAAAACTAGAGCAGGTAGAACAGTTTACGTATTCGGAGGTATTTTGGACCAACACGGTTAAAGTAGTAGGGACGTAAGGAGAAGAATTGCGCTAGGTAAAGAGGCTTTCACAAGGAGGAGGGAGTTGATGACAGGGGCGTTGAGCAAGGATATTAAGAAAAGACTCGTAAAAACTTTGATATGGAGCGTAGCTATGTATGGCGCGGAAACGTGGTCATTGAAGCAGGAGGATAGACGTAGACTAGAGGCTTTTGAAATTGTATGGTGGGCAAAGGGAGGGGTTTGTTGGGAGAAATCCTATGGAGGTAGGAAAGTTGCTGAAGGCGGTATTGTCCAGCAGTGGGATGTTGAAGACTGTAATCGAGGGGAGAATGTTAGGCAAACTAGGAAATGGAAGGAACAGGATAGGGATGTTGGACGGGATGAAGTGAGGAAGAAAGTACTCGAAGAAGAAGAGGGATCTGATGTAATGTAGGATGTTGTGTTTTGCTAGGGGTCAAAAATTATTTAATTAGTACTTATGTCCATACAAAAACCTTCCTTAACCGGTAGATTACCTAATACGATTATACAAAGACGTCCGCCACACTTCCCCACCGCAGCCCAATTCCCGTTACTTTTGGGTCCTTCCTGGTGTGTGTGTGTACAAACATGCGAGGGGGGGCCCAATATATACATATATAAATATATATATATTTATATATATATATATATATATAATTATATTCCTCTAATGGCCACATAGCTTGGATTCAAATTTCTCAGTAAGTTACGTAACGTTCTCCTCCACCGCGGTTAACCTGAATCCCTTTACAATAAAATAAATCCTTCTACACGCCCAACTAAACCATCCTAAGATACCAGCATGCGATTTTATAGTATATGTATGTGTATGGGACGTGTTTATACAACTTAATAAATACAATGGAGATAATTTAATAAAGTTCTGTGAATTTCGAAATGAATAATGCGATTAATTGTTTTGAGATGATTTATTATTGTACACCATATCAAAATTCTATCTATGAGTGGAAAATTGCTGCAAAAATCCTTATGATTTGTTAAAATTTCGCTCAAATATTATGAGTTTTTTCATGGTGTATAATCCACATTTGCTGGCACTAACTTATAATCTTAATTTGCATATATTAACTTACACCTATTCTCGTTATTTAGCACACATTCCTTTTTGATATTAAACTCCAAGTATGAATAACTCTTTCCTAACAATAAGCGATTGATAATAACCGAGTAATTATCTTAGACACTATTTGTGCCTGGCATGCCGATTTGCGAAGACATGTATTCAGTTGAGTAGTTATTAATAATTGGATTTCAGTGCATCGTAATTTAAGTATCCAGTTCCGCAGTTTTTCTTATTTAAATAAATAACTAACATAATTTGCTGCGTTATCAAATGCAACGAAAGCAGCATTTTGAAAGTTTGAGTGAGTCTTAGGACGGGTAAATATTTTGCTTCTCCTGTTTTTAGGTATGACATTCACTCGACTTTTCTTGGCAAGTGAAATTTAGTTTTCAAAGACAAAAAGAGACGATTCAGATATGAATTCCCTAGTCACCTTCCCCCCCTCCCCCTGACATGAGCGTTCGCCCCGTGACAGGCTGACGGGTTGAAGGCGGAGTGGCTCAGCACGTGTCCGCTCACCACGTCTTCCTTTCGGCCGGAGGGACTGCTCGTCGGTAGACAATGGGAGCGCCCAGGAACCCGACAAAATTATGCCTTGCCACAGCCCTGGGCTGGACTGAAGCGGGTGAGTGGTGTCTTCGAGCAGTGGGTGAAGTCGAGGGTGCCCGGAAGGGATGTGGACACCCCGAGGCCCAAGAGATGTCCTGAGCAGCAGTCTCACGAGCCACTCAATCGGCGACCCAGTAAATAGGCACGGGGGTCCTTTTGGGGTCCGGCCGACGCGTCTCATTGCAATGGGAAGAAAACGCGGAGATATCTGCTGATATCTCCCTGGACTCTGAAGACGAATATTCCCTGGTTGGCCTTTCCCGCAGCTATTCGCCATTAGGATATTTGTGATGGTTGGTCGACAGTTGTCGCAACTGGTATTCGCACACGGTGGGGAAGCATGCTCGATTGGGGAGGATGCCAGTCGTGCCCTCAGGTTCTGCTTGGTTCACAGCATCACATCTCTTTCTCGCTCCTCGTTCCTGAAGGGGGCGGGGCAGGGGAAAACGTTCGTGAACAGCAAATGAAAGTAAGATGTGCATTTTTAAAATAATATTTTTTCATGCACATTTTACCGCAAAGGTAGCCACGAGAGCGTGTGAAGTTGGCTTTCATGTCAACGCTCGTTAGGGTTGTTTAAGTAGTAATATTCTACCGGTGAGCGTAGTTTCTCCATTAACTTGGGATCCACACACTGCCCAACACTTAAGCTTTGCCAATTGCGGCACCATTTAAATCCAATTACACGTAAAATAATTCAGTTTTAACCTCCGCCTGGTCAATACCTTCCATATTTCCATCCAACATACTTCCTCTGCTCAGCTTTTCAACATTATCCTCTTTCTCACAGCATTCAAAATCGCGTTGTCTCGCATTAACTCCCATATCTACATGTCATGCATTTTTAACATTATTCCTCCTATCTTTAATTATCATTCACAGCACTCAATCGTAGGTTTCCATTTCGCTTTCATATTCGTCACCATTCTTCCCCACATTCACATCAAGCAAGACTCCAACATACGCTTTTTCTCATTTACCAATGATAAAGTTACAAAGCCAAAAAAATTACGCTCGAAATTAAGGTTTTTGATAATTCGTTTTGCACATTTTATGCCATGGGCTCTCTTCTTTCGTTCAAGGTTCGTTGCCTAATGCAAAACTTTTCAATGCGCTTACTCATTTCTACTAACTCATGCGTTCATTTTTATATGTGAAACACTGCCCGAACAGGCCAAATTTTCCGCTCGCTCCAGGTTATGGCCTCATTACCTAAAACCTTCAATAATCCAATTCAATGCATTGGAAATCTCACCAAATTTATTCTCCTGTTTCAGGCTTCACTTCTTGGAAGTTTTTCATATCATACCAAAAATACTTTGTACTTTTCCACAGATTTTTATTGTAAGGTACAACGCGTTTCACCGACTTGCGGCATCAGGTACAGTACCTGATGATGCCGCAACTATGTGAAACGCGCTCCCCTAATTTGTTTTCTTATGTAAGAATCTCATCTCACACTTATACCACTCATTCTCGAATGAGCTAAGAAATGTTGCAAACCTTGGGTTGACTGGCTAATTACGCGTAATTTTCCATCATTCTCACGTTTTTCAAATTCGTCAAGTTTTGCAAGTGCCATTATTCCCAATTTCAATCCTTTTCACGCCTCTTTGCTCGTTCTCTCCGCATACACAACGGAAAACACGAGTGATATTAAACGAAACCCTCACATCCCACTCTCTAACATCACTCATCGCGATTCGCAATCCAACAGTCTTCCATCACTCCAGTCAACTCATCTATTTTGAAGGTCTTGATGAGGGTAATTTGCGATTGGCTTCATTTTAATTGCAGGAAGTTGGATCTGTCAACGTCATTATTCCTACCCCTGCGGTGAAGAAATGTGCAAAGGAGGAAGAATTCCTTATTTCGGTTAGTTGAGCAGTCCCGTATTTCCCGTAACTTCTCATCCTTCCACATTGTTCGGGGCTAAAACCATTCCTCAGTGATAATCTCTCGTGAATTGTATCCACCAAATATTTTATGCTGTTTTAATTATTTTCGTGCTACCATGGGCTCCCTTCTAATATATTCAATTTTCATGTAACGTTCTTTGTTTTTAATAAACTGTTTTTCAATATATGCTCGGTTTCCTAGCAGTACTCACAAGTATTTGGAATCCTGAACTAGGTCGTTTTGCGAAGTGTTTGGAATGTTTTCCGCATGCCCAAGGGAAAGCCTCATCAACGCGTAACAAGGTGCTCCCTTTCCTGTTCTCATTTGAATATTTTCCAAATCTTCGCTTTAACAGCACTGATTTTATTGACTGCCAGGCAGTGATTTTATTTGGCTCAATGTCGCATTTGCATTCAACAATGAGCGAAGACCAGAGGGGCGAGGCGGACAGCATGTTACACTGATGGACTTTGTGAGCTCGAAGGAGCTTCAGAAATATTAAATTTGCATAGACAAACATCGGATGAGTCCAAAGTCATTTTTTCGAAATGAATCACTGGAGAAAGAGCTCTCAACTTGCTTCATTCTCATTCTAAAATCAATAAAAGTTTTCACCTTTTTAAATCTAATGAAACTTCCTTTTATGACATTTACGTAGGTGCTGGAATATTGATAGGCGAAATGCATTATTTTTTTTACTTATATATTAATAAAATGGTGACTAAAAGTTTCCTATTACCTCCCGAGGTTCAACTCCTTGAGTATCTCCAGGTCTCACGCGATCCCTGGCTCCCCCGCATCGCATTAGCTGTCAAACGGCATGGTGCCGAAATTGACTCCCTCGATCATAGAGTCCGCGTCCGGGCATGACAAAGAACATCATGAAAATTCAGCAGAGTCTAAGACGAGCTGGCGAATTAAGGGAGCCGAACCAAACCGTGCAGAGCTTTGTTACACCCATCAGGGGAACGCTAAGCTTCTAATTCCCCCGAGAGTCGTCATGCATAGGTTTTTTCATTCGATTCCTTGGATAGCGTTGTCCCAAAATTCCACCATATTTTTGTTTTTTGACATTTTTTGATTTCAATCCATTTCCTAATTTTAGTTTGTTCAAATTTCTCACTTGGTTTCGCCTTTAGAATTTTGATATTGCGTTTCCTTTAAATTTCTCGATTTATGTTTTCCATACATGTCCCAATAGTCTTTAAGATATTAAATACAATATCTGCATCATTTTTTTGTAATTTTTCAATTTCTATTTTTCTCCAAATTTTGAAATTGATACTCGACAGAAGTAGATGAATTCCACCCCGGCCGTGCCCACGCCTCCCTTCAAGACGATTTCTTGCTTTTCTGCTGACCGACTCTGTTGGTTTTCAGTTTGTCATAGCCTCGCGCCCCTTCCCTCTATATACCTCTCTTCAGGGCTTCATATTCATTTTGTTTTTTTTTTGAGCCGTATCGTAACGCACCACGTCGAACCCACAGCGGCCTCGGGTGCGATTCCAGAAAGTGGCGAAACCCATCCCGGACTCCTCTGCCAAGGTCGGCTTCCTCTTTCAGGAATTTCAAATGGCAATTGTAAATGAGATGAGGACATTTGCGGCATTGGCGAGGATTGGGCGAATTCGTAGCGTGCGACGCTCGGGGCGAGGAGGAAGCAAATTGTGTGTTGGCGTTAGCCCACTTCCGTTGAACAGTTAAGGAAGATTACGGACATTTACGAGAATAAAATTTTAAACTACCCATTTCGTTTTTTTAATAAATATTTAGAGGTGAAAATGAAATTTCGACGGTTGAAAAAATCTAACAGGCGGATTATTAAACAAAGAATATGCAGGATTAATTCCGTACCAAGACTATGAAAAACAAAGCAGTGAATTTTTTTAATGTAACTAGAATTATAATACTTTTCCTGCTATTCGTTCCTGGAGTCGAAAGCCTAACTATGTTACCGTAAGTTATTATCATAGTATTTAATTCCCTGGTATCTGAAAATTCAGACATCTTGGCTGACGGAGAGCGCGTCGCAATTCGCCCAAATATGAACGCGGACTCTCAAATCAGTAGAAAAGGTACTACTCATTAGGTACCCACGCTCATGCCAACACAATTGGTTGCAGAGAAAATTTTGGTGAGTTCTTGATGCATAAAAATATAGGTCACACGGAAGACTGGATAGATTGTGACGTAGTTAAAAAAAAGTAAGGGGAATTATTAATAGATAGGGATCATATACGAGGGTCATCCGGAAAGTAGTACCCGTTCGTGCCGCATGAAGTGCTGACGACGCGAGTAGCCGCTGGACGAGGTCAGGTAGCTTCAGTGGCTTGTCTGCCTTCTCTGAGCCAAGTTGCGTGACGCTAGCATTGCCTGTGTTGTTTCTGTGATTGTTTACAATGTTTAAAAAAATTGAGAACGCCGCCAGTTGTGAAGTGAGGGCAGTGATTAAATTCCTCAATGCAAGAAACGTCCGCCCATGTGATATTCATCGCCAATTAAAGGAGGTGTATGGAGACAATGTAATGGACGAGTCGTCTGTTCGGCGGTGGTGTCGCAACTTCAACATGGGGAGTGGGAACACACACGACGATGAGCGTTCGGAGAGACCGTCTGTCATTACAGACCAACTGGTGAGCACAGTTGACGAATTCGTGAGGAACGATCGGCGCGTCACAATTGATGACATCTGTGAGCATTTTCCCAATGTTTCTCGAACAATTGTTCATGAAATTGTTAAACACCATCTGCATTATGCAAAAATTTGTGCAAGATGGGTCCCTCGCGTATCTCAATGAGCTGGCGGCGAAGGACTATGCAGCAGGAATACAGAAACTTGTCACACGTTATGACAAATGCCTTAATTTGCTTGGAGATTATGTTGAGAAGTAGTTTAAAGTATCCTCTTTCAAATAAAATTTTTTATGTTTGTTAATATTTACTTTTGTCTTTTTATTTCACGAACGGGTACTACTTTCCGGATGACCCTCGTATTATAAATTTGCATAGTGCAACAACTAAGTTTCATTAAATATATATATATATATATATATATATATATGATGAGACTTGGTTGTTGCCCTATGCAAATTTCAATTTCCATAGACAAACATCGGATGGGTCCAAAGTCATTTTTTCGAAATGAATCACTGGAGAAAGAGCTCTCAACTTTTTTCATTCTCATTCTAAAATCAATAAAAGTTTAAGAGTTTTAAAATAAAATTTCACCTTTTTAAATCTAATGAAACTTCCTTTTATGACATTTACGTACGTGCTGGAATATTGATAGGCGAAATGCATTATATGCTCATTATATATATATATATATATATATATATATATATATATATATATATATATATATATCACTTTCCCACGGACAAGTCCCACGGACATGAATAATAATGTATAACACTTAGCACTAGTGGAAAAAGACAAAAACACAGAAACACACAAAAAAGAGACTCACTATTTTTCGAATTTTCGGTGGTCGTTACCACCTTTATCAAGGAAGAGAAGGACAGAACTAAAGGGAATACGAGGGCCGGAGCGATGGATGGAAGGGGAAGGTGGGGAGAGAATTCTCTCCCCACCTTCTACCGGGGATGGATATATATATATATATATATATATATACATATATATATATATATATATATATATATATATATATATATATATATTTATATATATATATATCCCTCCCCGGACTACAACCTTGACGTGGTGGAAGGGCTTGTGCGTTCCGATGACCCCTAGAGCTGTGCTGGCGGGAGTAATAATAATTGCTCCTGGTAGGGTCACCCATTCCAGAAAGGTCGAAGGTTAGAAGCCAGACGAAAGGTAATCCACGCAGCATCTGTTCCTCGGTGAGGCGGCTGCAATGGCGTCTGACCCCAGTGGGGCGGCCAGTAAGTGATGGTGTCACGTTAAAAACACTATTGAGGAAGGCAACGGAAATCCACCTCAATTATCATTCCCAAGACTTAAATGATGGACTATTAAGAGATTTTGAGTCCTGGCAACTACGGGGCTCGGCCCAATCGGTCGTGTATCGTGCCCGGCAGCGGGGGAAGCAAGGCTTCCGCGGTCGTCATCCCACGAAACCCTCGCAAGGGAAAACCAGCAGCAGCAGGACAGAAGACGCAGGAAAAGAAGACCAACGTATTTAGAATAGGAACGTGGAATGTTAGGACAATGATGAGGACAGGCAAATTGGAGAATGTTAAGCGTGAGATGGAAAGGGGAAAAATAGATATTTTAGGTGTATGCGAGGTTAGATGGAAGGATAGCGGGGATTACTGGAGTGATAATCACAGAATAATATCCAGCGGCGGGGACGAGAGCCAACGAGGGGTTGCCGTAGTATTAAATGAAGAGGTAGGAAGAAGCGTAGTTGGCATAGAGCAGGTAACGGATAGATTATTACTGATAGAGATAAAAGCAGAACCGACGAACTTGGTTATTATTCAGGTGTACATGCCACCGAGCAACCATAAGGAAGAAGAGGTCGATAGAATATAAGATCATTTAGAGGACATAATCGCGTGTGTTCCTGCAGGGAAACATTTGATAGTGATGGGGGATTGGAATGCGATGGTAGGCGAAGGAAGAGATGGCGATGAGATTGGGGACTACGGTTTAGGCACGAGGAATGACCGCGGGGAGAAAGCAGTTAAGTTCCGCAGGAGACAGGGGTTAGTCATCACCAAAACTTGGTTTAGACACCACAAAAGACGAAGGTATACATGGAAAATGCCCGTTGTCTCAGAAAGGTATCAGCTAGATTATATTCTGGTTATACACAGGTTTAGGAACAGTGTGATAAATTCGCACAGCTTCCCGGGAGCGGTTGCGGACTCTGACCACAATTTAGTTGTTATGAAATGTAGCGTCCGTTTCAAAAAGTAGGCAGCGGCGGCGAGTTAGAAAATGGAATGTATAGGTCTTAAATGGTTTGAAAAGGAAGGAATACAAACAGGCGGTAGAGGAAATCATGGAGGATGATAAAGAGCTAAGTACTATCGAAGAAAAATGGGAAAGTTTCAAGAAAGGGTCCTCTAAAGCTGCAAAAGACACTATTGGAACCGTTAAAGCTAAAAGGACTCGGAAACAACGGATCACGGATGAGATGATTACAAAGATGGATGAGCGGCGAAAATGGAAGAATGTAAATACAGAATCAGGCAAAATGAAGTACAAAGAATTGAACAATAAATTGAGGCGGGCAACAAATAAAGCAAAAGAAGCATGGTGGAAGACGCAGTGCGAGGATATGGAAAGTCTGCAGAGGAAGGGTGAAATCGGTGCGCTGTACAGCAAAGTTAAATCTTTATCGGGAAGTAAAAAAGGGAGATCTATGCTAACAGTTCAAGGTCAGGCGGGTAAGGTAATAGTTGACGCAGGAAAAATCCAAGAGAGATGGAAGGAGTATATAGAAGAACTGTATAGTAAAGAATTTAGACCAACAAAGTTAGACATCGAAAAAGGATATGACGTAGAGGAAGACAGCTTAGGCCAGGCATACTAGACAATGAGATAGAAAGGGCATTAAGGGAGATGAAACTAAATAAGGCCGTGGGGGTGGATAACATTCTCGCGGAACTATTGGAATGCTATAGAAAATGTGGGAGGAAGAGGCTATAAGGGCTGATTCGTAGTATTTATGAGGAAGGAATCTGGCCAGAAGACTTTGTGAGATCAGTTTTAGTTATTATTCCGAAAAAGGTAAAGGCTACATCATGTGAGGACTTCAGGACGATAAGTTTGATATTCCACGCAACTAAAGTTGTTCTCAGGGTCATAAACAAAAGGATAGAGAGTAGGGCAAATGATTACTTAGGGGATGATCAGTTTGGGTTTAGGAAGGGGAGAGGTACGCAATGCCATTGCAGTAATGAGATATTAATCGAGAGGAATATAGAACACAACCAGGAGGTATTTGCCTGTTTCGTAGATTTCGAAAAAGCTTTCGATAGAGTGAAGTGGAAAAAACTAATGATTATATTGAAGAAAATAGGAATAGATTGGAGGGAAATGAGGCTAATCCGCAACCTGTGCATGTCTCAGACTGCTGAGGGGTGGGTGGGAAACGGGGAGTCGGGATGGGCAGCGTTAGGAAGAGGTGTAAGGCAGGGTTGCCCATTATCACCGTTGATGTTCAACCTGTATGGAGAGGATATGATTAAAGAGGCATGGGAAGGACTGGAGGTGGGAATGAAAGAGGGCGGGCTAAGCTAAACATTAAAATAGGAGGGCAAAAACTAGAGCAGGTTGAACAGTTAAGGTATCTCGGAAGTATTTTGGACCAACACGGTCAAAGTAGTAGGGATGTAAAGAGAAGAATTGCGCTAGGCAAAGAGGCTTTCACAAGGAGGAAGGAGTTGATGACGGGGACGTTGAGTAAGGATATTACGAAAAGACTGGTAAAAACTTTGATATGGAGCGTAGCTATGTACGGTGTGGCAACGTGGTCATTAAAGCAGGAGGATAGACGTAGACTGGAGGCTTTTGAAATGAGGGTGTGGAGAAGAATGGAGAATGTGAAATGGACAGAGAAAAAACAAGTGAGGAAGTACTTGCTCTGGGCGAAGATAGGGGTTTGTTGGGAGAAATCGTATTGAGGTAGGGAAAGTGGATGAAGGGGGTGTTGACCGGCATTAGGATGTTGAAGACTGTGATATAGGGGAGAATGTTGGGCAAAAGAGGAAAGGGAAGGAACAGGATAGGGATGTTGGACTGGATGAAGGGAGGAAGAAAGTACTCAGATATGTAGAGGGACCTGATATATGGTAGGATGATGGATTTTGTGTTTTGTTCGGAGTAATAAAATGTTTGTTTGGTAGTTGTGTCCATCCAAAAACCTACCTTAACCGGTAGATTACCTTAAAAAAAAAAAAAAAATATATATATATATATATATATATTAACACCCCCCGCAAGCCGCTGCAAGGGCGTGTGGCGGGGGGTGTTAGGTCACCAGTCATTCATGGAGGATCCCAATTATGCCACATCTACACCAATGTTAGTATAATCATGCATTCGAACAAAGTTAATCAAACGAAAAAGATCACCAAAGAAGATACATGCAACGAAATTTAATTAGATGATACGTGCATTCAAATTATGCGGTAGAACTGTTAAATGGATGAGTACATAAAATGAAAAAATAACTTGCAGGATAGACACAAAATGTATTAACAGCCAATTTTAACCAATTTTTAACCCCAAGGTCAACTAGTGGCTACATCCTAATTTTTCCAATTAATTACTGACACTGCTACTTTGTTCATAAGAACTTTTCACAAACTTATCTGCTCCGCGTTGCACTCGATGTAGTTCCAAAGTTAAGCCTACCTCGTAAGGATCCCATACACCCGTATCTTACTGGTGGGGCATGACTAACGTGAAATAACAAAGCTCCTTGACCTTCTCATTACAATTCCCAAATATTCTGTTTATGAATTCGAACTTTTTATTTGCTATTCGGCAAATTTAAGGAGTGTGTTTTCCCCAGGACATATCCGTAGTTCAAATTGAGTATCTTCAGGCGTGATGTGGTGGAAGTCGAACAAAATGAACAACTGATCGAAGCACTTTTCCACTTGATATCAAGTGGAAAGTGGGAAAGTGGATAAGTGCTTCGATCAGTTATTCATTATATCCGTATTTATTGCCACGCCTAAGTATTTTACCGATTCTACGTTTATTATGTTGGTTCCCTGTGTGGTGTAATTTTTTTCGGAGTGAAATGCTTGACCTCCAAAAATTTATCGATATATATTTGTACAAATTTAATTCTAGCTCCCATGCCTTGCACCACTTTTGCATAGATTGTATTTGGCCTTCACTTAATGAAACCCTTTTTTCATGACCTGATATTCCCTTTATATCACTGCTTCGTCAGTCAATGGACAATGTTTACTGAAAGCTTGAGACTCGATGTCTTTAACATATAAAAGGAACAATAGTGGACCGATAACACTTAATTTTCCCTCCGACGCGAAGGCTGGACTAAAGCAAATTTTGGGGTAAAGGTGGAGGGATGTCTCGGGAAAGCAACGCGACCCGTTTCAGTTGACCGCGACCCGTTAAGGTGTGCGGATAACTGCTAGACTGGATTCCTCTCCAAGAGTTGCGTCACAAATTCACGATGCCACGTCCCATGGAGCTACGATACACGATAACATTTCGTGTTAAGCTTAGAAAATCGAGTTCGGAGACAATGACTATGGTTCAGGATGCTTGCGGAGATTAATAAATGCCCCAAGGAATGGTTTCACAGTTGCACAAGATGTTCCAGGAGGGTAGAACCCTGGGAGGTTGACGTCGCCCTGGGCCTCCGTCAACGACACAGGGCAACGAAAATGAGCAGTAAGTGAGAGAGATACTCGATTCCAATCGATGCCTGAGTGTTAGAATATTAGCTTGAGTGTGCAATATTCCGAGAACCACAATGAATTGTGTTTTTACAAAAACTTTAGTCAAGAGAAATGTCTGCGCAGACGGTCCCCAAGGGGCTCTCGGAGTAACAGAAGGCTCTTCGTACAAACATCCCGCGTAAACTCATGGACCGCTGTGAATATGACCGAAACTTTTTAGATAACGTGGTAACCAGATACATTTTTCCCTAGAATAAAAAGGAGCTTGAGAGGCAGCCATTTTGGACACTGGAAAACGTGAGAAGGGTCGTGATTAGGTACCTGAACGTGGTTCCCGTCGGCGCCTTCCAGGTGGCATACCGCGACTGACAGAAGCGGTGAGCCCCTACACATGGGTGGTATTTGAAAGAATTTTTGTATTGGTACTTTTCTCTACAATAATTTTTGCCCAGATTAGTTCCACTTATTTTTGGGATACACCATATGCATACACCCCTATACTATATACAGTGCAATAGAAATTGTATGAAATTTTGTTCAACTGTTCCCTTCATTTGAATAAAATTATTCTCATCTTCATTTATAATGAAAAAATAAACGCTGTTAGTTAATTTTTTTTTCTCCAGATTAATTGCAAACTATTATTATAGTCTTATTCTAAAAATATTAAATGTGATATTTCAATGGGAAGCTCTAATCGGAAGAGGAATCTCTTCGAACTTAAATTATATAATTTTTCATTAAAACTCCAATTTTATTTAATTGCACCCAAAATAATACCTTCTGATCCTGTTCGTCTGCATGCAAGCGTAATAAATATTCAGGGGAAATATATTTGTGCATGAATGCCTGCTAGGTGCGTATTCCAATTACCGCATACTATTCTACTGGAATGCATACTACAGTATGCATTCCAGTTAGTAGGAAAACGGGTATTATATCCACCACCCCTTACCGTGGGAAATTGTTTTGCCACCGTAGAACGCTAGTTACGGGCTCCAGCGTACTTAATGGAAACAATTCCGGTTAATGAAACGCAAATTAAAGGATGGCATTATCGAATGAATTTACCACCAGCCGCTCCAACATACAATAGTTGTTTGCCGTGGACGAGTAACAATGTCATTCCCTCTAACTGGGCACCGCCGAAGCAGGCTTTCGGAGGGATGGGGAAAATAATTGCAAGCACATTTGCGTCCGTATGTCGAGGCCCCCTTCTCTCCCGGGGCGGCCCCACCCGCCTCACGGCGCACACGAGGGTAATCCTCGAGCATTCACGTCTCTCAAACGTCCCCTCCCCTCCCCACGTGGGAGGGAAGCCCCCCGCTTCCCTGCCGACTCGAATTTCCCCCGTGGAGTCTCGAGGGTCGTAAATAATGCGTTGATGAACTTGAAGTGAGCCGATCATCTCAAAATCTCGTCGCTGATCCGCCCCTCCCCAATCCCGGGGGAGGCTTCTCCACTTGCACTCACCCGCCCCCAATGCCACCGCCTCCCGACCGCCCACCCCAGACCTCCAGCCCCCGCCGCGGGCTTCACTGCCCCGAATATGCGGTAACCCTCACCCGATGCTGAGGGACCAGATGCGATTTTCTCGCCCAGCGATATTTCTCGAGCGATCTTGAATCGATTCGAATTGAACCCTCTCACTTTGAATTCATTCCGTCGGATTCAATTTTCATCCCAGGGCACAAGCCAACGTGGTTGGATCGAGCAGTAGTTTTTATGGGAGGCGACCGACGGCTAAGGTCATTCGCGCCATTAGAGATGGATGGAAAAGGAAGGGTGGAGAGAAACCCGGCGTCGGTATTAGCCTACTCTTGCCGAAAGGCGCCAAGGGGTCCAAGGCGCCATGCAGTTTAACGTCCCATCCGACGGACATCGTGCACACTCAAAGTGTTCTCTACGAAACACCTCAAGTAGGGATCGGCATACCACTGAAAGATATTTGTTGTCTCCAAGGTTTGAACCCGGATCCTCTCGGTGGGAAGCCTGTATGCTAGCCACCGCGCCTTCCCGAACCCCAGTTGTATTTAGGCTCAAATGTTGCGTGATATAGAGAAGTAAAATTCTCAAAAACTAATATCGGCTGTGAAAGAAATGAGATACTGAGCTAGAAGAATAATTATTACTATATATATATATATATATATATATATATATATATATATAGAATCTATTACAGCACTATTGTTGCAATAACAGTGACAGTAGAAGATAATATTATACAACCATGTATTTGTGTTCCAGTCGTTTGATTTTTGGTTAATTCCACTTCAATTTGTATTATATCATATTGCAGATAGTATTCCTAATATGACTATATATTCTCGTTGATTTTTATAAACTATTAAAGCGTAAGGAATAAGTGTTCTCGATAAAAAATTAAAAGAATAATTAGGCTCCGAATAAATTGGTTAAAATAATAAGCCTTTTAAACAGTTAATACAGCCGGTATGATGGATTGTGTAGTCGGACATTAGATTGTGACGAACGGATTGAATTAATTTTTCAGGAAAGATTAATTATCATTTTGTAAATGATTATCTTGTCTGTTGAAAATGGGTTAACGTGGTGATGCAAAATTTATCAAAACTTGATACATTTTCATCTTTAATATCTTGCGTAAATATCTCGATTAACTTCTTTTGTTAAACATAGTGTCCATTTCAGCGTGGACTAATTGGAAAAACTAAATGTGAAACTGCGTAACTGCCATATCTTTCTTTTATGGACTAAGATTAAAAGTTATTATAAAGATCTGAATCGGTTGCAAGGATATCGGTTGTAAGTAGGGCGAATCACATGTTTTGTGGTTGGTTAGAGATCGGAAGGATTGATTGAACGGTAATCGTGTGTTTCGGTTGCGAATGATAAGAGCCTCTGTTCAAAGGATAGAATACCAGGAAGACTAAATTCACAATGTACCGGAAGAAAATATTGGAAAATACGAGGTCTGATAGTAATAACAACAACCTACATTTTTTTTAAATATTAAGAGTAATCCACCTGAAAAAAAGGATAATCATGTGATGTTCCTTGCACATCATTTTAAAACTTGTCGTCTAAATTGTCAAATCAGCATTTGTCAACAAGGCTGCTAAACCAAACTTTTTCGTTTCAAATCATGTAAATATCTTCCACCAGATATAAACATAAATAAACTAAATATATAAACATACCAATAAGGTTGAGTAAATACGACTCACACGGCCTGAATTGATCCAGCAAGTGATTGATGCACCCGATGACAATAGTCCCTCATCAATGCCACCTGATACATTTATTCCATTTCATTGCTAATCGATGCGATTTGAAACGATCTTCTGCATCCATTTTTTTCAAATTTTGGATTCGTGAAAGATGCAATTAAATATGGAACGATTGTTTGCACTTCTACTCACTCCCAGATTTCCAAGTCTCCCCAAAAGCAGTCCAGCTTATTGGAAATATATTCCGGACGGCTAATTTTGTCATTCTCCAATCCAACGCCCTTGTACGAGAATAAGGCACGAAGGATCGCCTGCAGCGTTGGCTTATTTGAGAGCCTTTGAGTTCAAAAACTAGCTCAGGGAGAAAAGCATTGATTTCGCCTTTGTTTTAGCAAGAACTGACCGGATGATGAATACGTGGCGACGACGTCAATGATTTATTTTTTCTTTTCCTCAGCAAAATCCAGCCAGTTTATGTTATGGATGACTAATTGCCAAAATCTATACCTATGAAATTATAAAATGTATCATGTAATCATACATGTATGTTTGGAGTTTAAGTACTAACGCCGCCTTCATTGGCAGGCATTACCTCGAAGCAAACGTTATTTCCCATGATTTCGGTGCATTGTCCTATTGTTTAGAATGCGCACTTTTTCCGTTTACGAAGGTTTTCCATCTCACTGCTGTAAATTTGACCATGATTTTACACTTTCATTAATCTTCTACAACCTTCCTTACACACGAGAATAAGAAAATGCCTGTCTTCTACTTCAGTCATTATTTTCACCGCTTCTATATTAGCAATACTAGGGCGATCATCCAATTCTTCAAAAACATTTTTTCGAAGAGTTTCTCACGAGTTCTTTGAATTCCATCCAGTCTCCTGAAAAATGCCACAATTTATTCTATTTTATTTAATATTGTGTTTCTCTTCCCATCTTTGCCGTTGATGTTCTGGCAGATAAATAAATAGATACTTCACAAATTCCAAAGAAACTGCGAGAGATACCCGCAAACAGTAACTTTTAACAGGGTCATCCGCTAATGCGTATTTCCATGCAACAATTTCAGAGTGTAAAAATCATTCGCCTTTAGGGGCTTTAAAGGAGCAAAATTTCAGAGTTTAAAAGGACCCCTCGATAGCTTAACTGGCTAAAGCACTCGACCGGGTTCGAATCCCGGTCAAGGCGAATAGTTTTTACACTCTAAAATTGTTTCATTGAAATAGGTACTTGACATTTTGCCGAAACCTTTCACCGACCACGTAGCCAATTATATATAAATAAAAGAAAACTTTCAAGACCTGGCACTTGAGAACCAGTTTATGTTCTTCAAACATATCAACTGGATGACCCTAACGAGATTTTATCTCTGATCGAAGAACCGTAAGCGTTCATCATAAATAATTCTTGATTAAATAATTCATGAAATAGTCGACCGGTAGGTAGCGTTCGCCTAAATTCTAAACTAATAATTTTTTCCGGTGGATGCAAAGATATCTGACCCATTCGGCGGCTATTGAGTGATGGTGTCACGGTAAAAACTCTTTTGAGGATGGCCACGAAAAGCCACCTCAATTATTAATCTCAAGTTTATCGTGATGGTCAGTATAAAGAAAACGAGTCCAGGTAACTACGGGACTCAGCCCAATCGGCCGCGTGTCTTTCCCGACAGCAGGATAGGCAAGTCATCCGCGGTCGTCACGAAATGCTTGCAAAGTAAAACCGGTAGCAGCAGCACAGATGACACAGAAAAGGGCAAAAGTAGTTAGAATACGAACTTGAAATGTTATGACAATGTTGAGGGCATGAAAATTAGAGGTATAAATTGAGAGGTGGAAAGAGGAAAAATAGATGTTTTAGGGCAGTGCGAAGTTCGATGGCGGGGAATAATTGAATGATAGTAACAAGGTAATTAAAAGCGATTAGAGAACAGAGCCAGGGAGGAATGGCGTATATATTGAAAAAAGGCTTGTAAGAAGCGTAGTTAGCATAGAGCAAGCCACAGATAGAATATTACACGTACAAGAAAAAATTAATCCAAGAACTTGGTCATTCTTTAGGTATGCCTGCCGTCAAACAATCAAATGGAGGGAGAAGCTGATAGTGTATATCATAAATTAGAGGCCTTGATATGTATGGAGACATTTGATAGTGGTTAGGGATTGGAAAGAATGGTAGGCGAAGAAAAAGACGGTTATGAGGAGGAGGATTACGGTTTAGTTACGAGGGATGGCCGTGGGGAAAAAGCAAATGAGGTCTCCAGGAGACAGGATTTAAGCATCGCGAACACTTGGTACAGACACCACAAAAGGCTTAAATAAACATAAAAAAGTGCCAAGTGATTCAGAAAGAAATAAATTAGATTTTATCATGGTTAGGCACAGATCTAGGACCAGCGTGATCAATTCGCACATTGTTCCGGGAGTGGATGCGGGCTCTGATCACAGCTGAGTAATTACAAGCATGAAGTGTAGCGTCCGATCCAAAAAGATAAGGCTAAGGAGGCGAGTAAGGAAATGTAACAGGAAATAGAAGAGTTGATTCGATTTATAGGGAAGGAGTATCAGCAAGCCGTAGAGATTACCATGAGGAAGTGAAAAGATCTGAGCACTATCGAAGAGAAATGAGAATATATCAGAAAATGGATATCGAAAGAAGAAAAATAAACCCTAGGAACTGTTGAGCAGAAAATGACAAGGAAACTATTAATTACGGACGAGATGTTTAGAAAGATAGATGACGGTAGAAAATTTAAGTTTGTAAATAGA
The DNA here is from genome assembly GCF_022747635.1 of Hetaerina americana. Lineage (NCBI taxonomy): Eukaryota > Metazoa > Arthropoda > Insecta > Odonata > Calopterygidae > Hetaerina > Hetaerina americana. The sequence continues at coordinate 3,840,648 of NW_027286719.1, read as the reverse complement.
GATATAGATAAGAAGTATAGAGAGTTGTGTAATAAAAAGAGACGAGTAACAAATAGAGCAATAGAAGCGTGGTGAAGACGCACGGGTATGGACCGGCGAGGATATGGACAATTTGCAAATATTGGTGAACTATCCAGGAAGGTTAAAAAACTTTCGGGATGTAAAAAGGGTGGAATCTGTGTTAAAAATTAGAGAAAATTGTTGAAACTTGTGCGCGTAAATACTTGTTCAAACAAAAAATATCCAAGAGTGATGGATGGAATATATAGAAGAACAATATAGCAAATAATATGCAGGGTCTTTCCCACAAATATGTGGAATGACTGTTTGCCACCAATGCAGACCTTGAGAAAGCCACGCAACCCACGCCAGTTAATTGTTGTGGCATTTACATTGTCCGGATTGCTGTCAGACTGGACCCCTGTTAGAAGGTCACGTCACGAATTCACGATGCTACTTTCCATGGAGGAATCATATGCGATAATTGGGCATTAAGCCTGGACAATTGGGTTCGGATACCATGACCATGGTTATAGATGCTAATAGAGATGGATTAATGTCCCTAGTGATGGTTTTCTGCTTGCACAGGATGTTCTGGGAGGGTAACGAGGCAGGTGACGATGAGGAACACCCTGCACATCCATCAGCAACACAGAGTGATGGCAATGCGCAAAACGTGAGGCACATGCTAAATTCTGATTGACCCCTAAGTGTCAGAATGTTAGCATAAGAGTGTAATATTCTGAAAATCACTGTGTATTGAATTCTTAAAGAAGACTTAGCCATGAGTAAAGTGTGCCAAGATTTTTCAGAAAGTGGAAAGCCAAGTTAACGGTAAAATAGGAGGGCATAAACTAGAGCAGGTGGAACAGTTTACGTATTTCGGAAAGGTTTTGGACCAAAATGATAAATTTCAAAGGGGCATAGGGTATATGAAGTATTGCGTGAAGCAAAAAAGCTTTCACAAGGAGAAGAGAATTGAGGAAATAGCCGTTGAGGTATGTTATGAAAAGGCTCATAGCCGTAGAACCACTAGTCATCTCCAATGATGACCTTTTTTTAGATACCCTGGGCGATTGTCGACGGCTTGGAGCAAGTCCCCTCCAACTGCAACACGGAATTCTAGACGTTAACGAGATAAAATATATTGCGACGAGACATGCGATGACCATTCCCTGAGAGGACAAAGCCGATCGTTTTAAATAGCGGACGGGAGGCAGGGATAAGTGTGAAGGCCTTAGGGGAACACTTTGAAGAGGGCTAAGACCTCATTTTTTTCGTTGGGCCCTTTTTCTCCAAATATTACTTGGTTGGATGTCTATATATGTGTGTGTGTATATATATATATATATATATATATATATATATATATATATATATATATATATATATATATATACATATATATACGTGATATATATATATATATTTTTATATATATATATATATATTCAAACACGAAATCCCGCCAAACAGCGAATAAATACTCATATATACAGAAACAGATATAAGGAAAAGGGATAGGAACACACATAAAGGACGAACACAATATAGGTGGGGAAGGCGGAATCGAACGGATCACAAGAGTAAAAATATTCCCTAGACCGGGACTCGAACCTCGGATCTTTCCACTTGCCGGGTGGATGCTGTTAAGCACTTGAGCTATCGAGTAACCGTAATTTGCCCTGAGATCCGTGGGTATAATAAGTCGCCAAGCGCCCCGATTCTTTAGCCAAGAGATGGCGTCAGGGGGCTGTTTCACCCACCAAAGGAGAAATAGACAATGCACAATAGGAAATTTATATTATCTTAATAATAATTTAATCCATACTTATAAAATCAAACGTAGGTGCGGGATTAGAGGAGAGAGCGAAAGGAGGAGCGTTTTGCCAACAAAAACATAAAAAGGACACTCACATGTACATGGGAAGGCCCATAAGTACCCGGCCTGACCTAGAGATGGCGGTAGTTGCTTTAAAAATATCACTGTATTAGAAATTATTCAATCTAGAAAGCAGATATTTCAAATTTGAAGACGCTACGTTGTTTAGTGTTTGTTTGACAGCCATCAATAGTGAACACTTTCAGTGAATTTGTGAAAATGGAAAAAATGGTCATCGTTAAGTGACACAATACTTTTATTTGAAAGGCCTCAGCCCAACCAATGTAAAAGCTGAACTGGATTCAACTCTGGGTGAGTCGGCTCCTTCGTTTACAACAGTCAAAAAAGACCTCTATCTATATATCTATCTAACAGTCAAATTTTGGGTAGCAGAGTTTAAACGAGGCCGTACGAGCTGTCAATGCGAGCATCGCATTGATCGACCAAATGAGGTGACGACTCCAGAAACGGCGAAAAAAATCCACGAAGTGATACTCCATGATCGTCGACCGAAAGTGTGCGAGCTAGCAGACACCGTAGGCATTTCAAAAAGTGCGGTATATCATTAACTGAAACTTAAGACATGAGAAAGCTGTTTGAAAGGTTGGTTCCGCGTTTGCTCACACTCGAGCAAAATTAGTGCCATGAAAATTTCTCAATTGAGTGTTTAGCAATGTTTCACAGCAATAAAGCAAAATTTTTGCGCTGTTTCATAACCATGGATGAAACATGGGTTCATTACTTCACACCCGAGACAAGAGAGCAATCAAAACAATGGATCCAAAAGGGAGAACCGGCTCCAAAGAAGGCGAAGGCCGTTTCATCAACAGGCTAAGTCTTGGCGTCGGTTTTTTGGGATGCGCGTGGGGTAATTTTCACTGACTATCTTGAAAATGGAAAAACTATCAACGGCGAGTATTATGCGAACTTGTTGGCTAAGAAGAAAGTGTGGTTTCATCAAGACAATGCACCAGCTCACAAATCCGTTATTGCATTGGCCACAATTCATGAATTAAAGTTTGAATTGCGGCCACATGCACCCTCTTCACCAGATTTAGCCCCCTCCGATTATTTTCTGTTCGCAAACTCGAGCAAATGGCTCGGTGGTCAAAGATTTTCCAACCGAGAAGAAGTGATGTCGGCAGTTGATGGCTATTTTGAGGAGCAAGGCAGTTCTTATTATAAAAAGGGTATGAATCTTATTAAACATCGCTGGGAAAAGTGTATAGAGCTGAAAGGAGATTATGTTGAAAAATAATTCCTATGTTTCCAAAATATTTGTGTTTTCTCTATTGGGTCGGGTACTTCTGGGATTACCCATATTCCGAAAATTTCCGGTGGTATGACAACCTCCTCTGGGGAAAAAAGGAAATTCTGTGTAAGCTTTAATTTGTCATATGTTTGTGTGTATATATATATATATATATATATATATATATATATATATATATATATATATATATTTTCCATATAAACGTTTTCGCCCTCAGCTGATAATGGTGCCAGATTTCCTATTCTTTTTTAGTAAACAGATGAACAATTTAAATTAAAAAAGGACTAAAATTTACTTGTTATGATATGGCATGAATATGATGCCAAAGTCAATATTCATCACTATATAATATCGCTTTGTTTCAAAAACGAAATGGACCACGAGGGGAACTGAAGGTTAAATTAAGGCGTAACGTACACGTCATATCGCGACCAGAAAAAATGAGAATCCTCTTGATTTACTATTGCAGTGATGCAATATCATCTCTGCGTGCCAATACTCATATTTAATTTTCGCACCGCATCAATGCCACTTTAATACGGTGAGAAATGGCCTCAGTTTTCTAGGTGCCTCTCTAAGCGAAGTGCTACCACTACTCATTGAAAAGGCACACCATCATCGCCATCTTCTATCTATGCATTTGCGTGTGTGGACTTGAATTCAAGTTGAAATCGCGACCTCTATTTTACGTTTCACTTTTAAATTTGATATCTTTCTAGTAATGCATTCATCAAACGTCATGGTTCCGTGGAGGAAGTTGTTAAATTAGAATTTTGCACCTCGCCATCGGGAACACCCTAGTATGGGAATTCTTAATATTAATGTTGCTTGTGCATATCTGGCGCGGCACGATCCTATTCGGCACACCGTTTTGCGATGTCCTTGCATGGGCGTATATTTCTCGGCGATGAACATTGGCGCATTGATTGCTCGACCCATTTGCCATTCGCGTGGGGGGGGGGGGGTGGCTCTGATCGAATGCGGCCTTTCCCACTACCGCGGGGCAAGCCGCCCGGAACGGAAAAAGTTAACAGCTCCGAAGCTGCTAAAGGCCTACTTTTGTGCAGCTCCGAGTAGAGGTTGATGCACACATCGTGATGTCCCCCGATACACGCGTACTTCCTCTTAATAATCTAATCTGTGCGCGCTCTAAAGCAAACAGTACGCAGATAGTGACGAGGGGGAAAGCCCCTGAAATAACGAGCAATGTGTGGCCACCACGACACGGCGATTGCAGACACCTCTCCCGCGTTATCTCTCGATGAGCACCACCATTGACGCAGTTTGATTCCTTGAAAACATACTCGGGGATGGGAGAAGGAGTTGATAATGGTATTTGTTGGGCCATTATATTCGCGACGGATGTTATCTTGCCTGCTGTAATCAAGAGGTATGTTTGTCACTCCGACGCTAATGATTAATTCTGACAAGGAGAGTTTTTAAGTTTCCTCACAGTTTCATTTTTTTCAAGAAAACGGTCAATATATCGATAAAATTAAGATATTTTCAAATCTCTTTCCCGAGATATACCCATGCGCAAACCACCTGCTCTATTTTATCACTATGCAATTGACTTTTTGACGATCTTAGTCAAATTAGTTTGGCGATCTTAGTCACATTAAGCCGGATGCCTCCGTTAGATCAGCTAGTCTACTTCCTTGTCTGGTGTTAAGCGCAAATTTGAAACATTTACGAGAGCACTTAGATAATAGATTAATAAATATCAACATAACTATGGTAATTCAATATGTTCAATGCAAATAATTTTACATTTAAATACCAACCAAATGTTAATAATGCGAACTTCGTCGAGTGGTTTGAATAAATTCCAGTGACAAAAGCTTTAAATTTATTATGTCACGAAACCGACCATATGTTTGACAATTATGAGCCGTTAGGTACGTTTTAAAAAGAACGCTGCTTTCCCTGCAACGGATATTTGCATATTTCTACCAATAACCATACGATTGGAGTTCCAACATTAATTATTGTATTACTTTTATTAATGCAGCCACTTAGTGATCTTCAAAATATGGGAACCAACTATGGAAAACACCATAAAACATTACATCTGCGTAATTTAAAACAAATTATTTTACATTTGTGAAATTTTTACACAAAGTAAAATTTTCAAGAACTTGGGTCCCTCCCCCATCGACAGGAAATTTCCTTAAACGCGCAAAAGTGATCATTGTTGGGACCCAGCAACACTTATGAGGGTAAAAAGAAACTTAACACTTCCACAAGGAAGATTTAATATTTCACGACCATGGTTTCGATGCTGTGCATCGTTGTCAGGTGTCGATGATGCACAGCATTGGAACAATGGTCGTGAAATATTAAATCTTTCTTGTGGAAGTGTTAAGTTTCTTTTTACGCTCATAATGAAGGAATCCCACAAAGTTAAACCTGAAACTGTTATGTCCAGCAACAATTGTTTTGTTTTCCAGTCGACGAGCATGGGAAATCATATAAGTATACTTGTATGAATCTCAACATATTCCACTCACAATTATGAATGAATGAAACTAAGAGAAAGATAGCTGGATGAGTAAATGATTAATTACGTTTTCTTATTCTGTTCGCCAGCTGTCGCTTTTCATTTGTCACATAAAGAATTCTTCTCTTGGTCATGGATTCTGAACAAGTTTTTCACATTCGTGACTGTGACCAACAAGGAATCACATTTCTGCTGGCAGTGAATTGATTTCATGGCAGTGGAATGAAGTCTCAGTTTATCCGTGTTCGTGTTACTTCGTAGCGTTCGCTATTTCTAGCTATCCTTAGATCCTTAGATTTATCCTTAAAGTAGCGTTCGCTATTTCTAACTATCTAAGGATAGTTAGAAATAGCTAACGCTACTTTAAATATTAGCGGGGAAGATACCCAAATCAGTTGATTTTAAGAGCAGCCATTCTGGATGTTATCGTAGCATTACTACATTTGATACATGGCAATGCTATTGATTTTGAGCGAAAGTAAAGGTTTTATGAAAGAAAATATTGCTTGGCTAAAGATGAGACGTTGGGAGGAATGGTTGGCTGGACGAGGCCCAAGACCTTAGTAAGGAATAATCATTCATCTCCCTGACGGCGGAGTGACTGCCTCACTTCTTCAGATACCGTTGAAGAAAGTAATTAATAGGAGAGTCTACTAGTTTTCTAGAGCCCCAAAAGTTTCAAAAGTTCCCAAAGTTTGGAGAGAGCAATGATTACTATTGCGTGCCTCTTATTACAATCCAACCGTGCTTATACACCCCACTGTCAGACCGCGAAGGGTAACAATTCATGGCTTCGTCATAATATCCCTCTTAAGCTCCCCCAGGGCGCACTTCGTCGGGTTCGGTCGAGATCACTGGGCCCAAACCTTCCCAGTGTAACGTAGTTTGGGTCTCATTCACCTCCTTCGTTCGGCTTCCGTGAACTTGACTCCCTTAGCGGTGCACCTTGCTGCCATTGACCCATTTTTTCATACCAAAGAAACCCATTCCACCTTCACAGTCACCTCAGCCCCACCGCACATGCCCACCCAGTCATGTACTTCCAAATGAATCGCTCGCATTCATCCTCATCAACTTACATGGCTCTGCTTTGTCGTCACACCCAGCGATTTCTGTCCTGGGCCGGGATACACATCTCAAAGGGCGAACAAAACCCCGCACTGGATTTTCATGACGTCTGACCTGTATGATCCAAAGTCCGTGACGTCCTCTGCCCTTGCTTCCAAGAACGATTGTTTCCAGTTGACCAGAGATGAAATGTTCGTCTCTAAGTGTACGCAATACTATTTGTCTTAATATATTTCATTGATGAGGCATCACTACTCCGATTAAACCAAGCATTTTTTCATTTTATTTTCTACTTAAAACCATTGCTTCGTTTGACTGTCTCAAAATCCAAAAATCTTAGAAACCGACTAATTATTTCCTGTAAATCTTAGAGCTTAGATTGACCATTAATATGGTCAATTATTACTATAGGTAATCTACCATTTAAGGTATCTTTTGGACGGACACACGCTATCAAACGGTACGGCAATAATTCCTATTCCTCTCCGAACGAACCAGCCCAGAATTCTGTCCAACAATAGGCCCCTCTTCATCTCCGTATACTTTCTTTCTCCCTTCACTCCATCCAACATCCCTATCCTATTCCTGCAACTTCCCCATTCGCCTAACATTCTCTCCTCTATCACAGTCTTCAACACCCCACTGCTGATGCTCAAATGCTCAGCTTCCATATTTCCCACCTTCTTTATGTTTCTCCCAACAATGCATCCCCTCCTCTCCAATATATCCTTCCCTTCCTCATTCGTCTCCTTTCTGTTCACCGCCCTCCTTCATCCTTCTCCAAATACACATTTCAAAAGCCTCCCATCATCCTGTTTCAATGACCATGTTTCCGCGCCATGCAAAACCACGGTCAATATCAAGGTTTTGAAGAGCCAATCCTAAACATCATTACTCAAGGCCCCAGTCATCAATTCCCTCCTTCTCGTGAAAACTCATGTGCTGAACGCAATTATTCTCCTTATGTCCCAGCTGCTTACGGCTTACCCTTCATCTTTTTGGGAAACCGAACAACCTTTTTTGTATTTACACATGTTCTCATCCTATATTTATCGCACTGAATTCCCAATTCACTCAGCCATGTTCGCAACCCCTTGGCTGACTGATTAAATACAGCTTGATTACCAGCAAACCTAATTAATTTCATGAAATATTCACCAACTTTTATTCCCATCTCCATTTCTTCCCGTGCCTCTGTCGCCATTTCCTTCACATATGCAGCACTGGTAATAATGGGCAACCCTGCCTTACACCTCTTCCCAACACTGACCATCCGGACTCTCCGTTCCCCACTCGCACCTGAGCAGTCTGAGATATGTATAGGTTGCGGATAAATGTCCCACCCCTGCATTCTCATCCTATTTTATGCAACGTATTTATTAGTTTTCCCCTTCACTCGATCAAACGATTTTTGGAATCTAAAAAAACGCAAATTCATCCTGATTTTATCCTGAGTACCTCTCTTTAGTGACCTCATTACTGCAAAGGCATCATGCATGCCTCTCCCCTTCCTGAACCCAAACTAATCATCCCCTTAGCAATCATTTGCCCTACTCTCCATCCTCTTTTTGATGTTCCAGAGAACCAAAATAACTGTCTACGGTATCAAATTCATTGTTCTGTATTTCTCATATAATTCACCCAATACTTTTTTGGAATAGGAATTAACACTGATCATACGAAATGTTCTGCAAAATTTCGTCCTTCATTAATGCTACAAATTATTCCATAAAAAATTTTCCTTCCACTTTTTATAAACATTTGAGTAGTACCGCAGGAATGTTATCCACCACCACGGAACTTTGTCAATTCCTTTTATGCTCTTTCTCTGTCACTTTCAAGTAATTCTGGAACTAAGCTATCCTCATCTACGTCATTTTGTATCTATACGAGCCACCTTTCCTGCTTTGCCCTTCTAAATCGAACGCTACACTTCATAATTCCTAAATAGTGGTCCGAGTCCGCATCCGCTCCCGTGAACTGTTCCAATTGATCACGCTGTTCCCAATTCTCAGTCCAACTAAAATACCGCCTAACTGATTGATGCCTTTCTAAGTAATCTACATTTTCCATGAATATTCACGCTTTTTTGTGGCGTGTAAACCAAGTGTTGGTGTTGACTAGCCCCCGTTTCCAACAGAACTCCATTGCTTCCTCCCTCCGGTCATTCCTTGTTCGTAAACCGTAGTCCCCTACCTCATCACCATCTCTTCCTTCACCCACCATCGCGTTCCAATCACCCAAAACTATCAAATGTTTCCCTCCGGAACACCCGCGATGATTTTCTCTAAGTGATCTTATATCCACTTCGTCCTCTCTTTGATTGCTTGATGTCATGTAAACCGAAACAATGACCAAGTTGATCGGTTTTGCTTTTACTTCTACTTATAATATTCTATCCGTTGTTTGCTCCATGTTCACTACGCCTCTTCTTAACTTGTTATTCAATATAATAGCGACCCCTTCCAGGCTCTGTTCTATTACGCTGTAAATACTATATATCTGTCATTCCAGTAATATCCGCAGCACTTCCATTTAACCTCTCACAGCCCTCAAATATCTGTATTATACTCTTTCCATCTCTTGTATTCTCTAACTTCCCTGTTCTCAGCGTTTTCCTAACATTCCTAGTTCATATTTTAACTAATTCATCGTCGAGTGCATTATAAAATCAGTGCGATAGGTATAGACTGAGAGGCAATATAAAGAAAATAAAAGTTGTGACCTTTTCGAGAAGGAGAAATTCCAAGTTATACGTTAAAATTGAAGTACAAAACTAGACCGTTTTGAACAATTTACCTATCTTGGAAGTGCTTCGGATGAAGATGATCACAGCATAAGGGATATTAGTGAAAAAATGGCCGTAGGAAAAGGAGCTTTCACAAGAAGGAGGGAATTGAGATGTGGAGATAAGGTGAGAATGTTGAGTAGAGAATGCTATGATATGGTGCAGTGTTTTGTTCGGCGCGGAAGATGGGCGTTGAAGCAAGTTGAAAGAAGTAAATAGGAGGCTTCCGAAAAGTGGTTTTGGAGAAGGATGGAAAAATTAAAATGATGGAAAGGAAGACAAACGAGGAAGTGCTAAGCATGGAGGGGTAGGAGAAAGGACTCTTTGGAGAAATTCAAAAGAGGTTGGATTCAGGGTGTTTTTTGATTGGCGATGGGATATTGATGGGTGTGATAGAGGGGAGAACGTTAGGCAAGCGAGGAAAGTGTAGATAAGAAAAGCCATGTTTGATTTTATGACGTCTGATGTAGATGGAAGGCTGAATGTAGAATGAAGGATGGAATGTAGGTTGTGGTAAAAGTTGTAGAAGACTTTATGGTATTGTGGGCTCAAGTTGTGTCTCAGGCGATACTAAGAAATGTATGCGTGTTGAGTTTTAGTCCCTCCAAAACTTCCCTTAAACAGCAGCCTTTCAAAAATTAATAAATATCCCCTTAACAAATATGCTTTGCACCGATAGATTAATGGGTTTTAAGTTATTAATGTATAGATGATTTTAGTTGCGATGCTATTTATTAGTAACGGTGTCAGTTCCTTGCATAAGAACTCTATAGTAATACTGGGCACCAATAGATCCAACTGGGATTTTATTATTACACAAATTTTGCTCGGAAGTGCAAAGTTTTATATGATGTGACATAGTAGCAGGTTTTTGTTACAGTTTGTGACATGGGATCATTTAACAAATCTGCATTTCCCCAGTCGGCCGTGAATGCAGAGAAACGCCTATTTCTCCCGACAGCGAGGTTTAATTCCGCTTCTTATTATCCGCGGCGTGTCGCCGAATGTCGAGATCCATCACTCCCGGAAACGTTTTAATTAAAATCCGTTTTATTCTCCAAATCAATGCCGGAGACGTCCAACGATTTAATGTCCCGGGATGCTTGGTGTGATCCAGGCACCCACCCATACCTCTCCCACCCCAACACTGCGGCCCCATTCATCTCCCCAAATGAAATACTCTCCAAATTGCAATATTGCCGAAGTGGGTGAAGGGTGTTAAGGTCCGCCTTTTCTCCCCGGACGGTCCCAACCCCTGGCTCTCTCACCCCGGCCCAACTCCCGGCCCGTGGTCCTCCCAAATGCAATAATGCCAGGGAGAAAGGCTTCGCTCTCGCTCCCTCCCGCAAAGCCCCTTCCCGTTGCCCGGAGCCCCTCCGATCCCCCCAATCCGTGACGTTTTGCCCGTCACGTCTTCGCCCTCGGCTATCATTATCGACCTCGCCCGCTCTTGAGGTCCTCTGAGGCGCGTACCTCAGAGAACGAAGGAACATTCCCGGCGAGGAAGCTCTTGGATCGAAGAGGATATTATTCTGCGCCTCGATTTAGTGATTTATTAGCCAATCGTTACAAAGTGAAAAGGCGGCCTTATTTTTGAATTTCTAACTAAAGTAAGCCCGAGAAGCGAGTGGTGGCATCCACCAATCGAATGGGAATATGGCAATTGTGGAACTCCATTCTTGAAATCCTTTTGTGTTTTCCAACTCGGTTATTCTCTCCATAAGGAGTTGGTGTTCCAATTAACTGTTCCCTTTAGAGGAACTCAGTCAAATATCGAATAGTGTTTTCACCTACATCCACATGTGCAAAAGTTCTTGGGTGATTTTGAATAATTTACTATTAAAGTTAATCTAAGGGACCCGAATTTGAAAATGTTTTGCCATAAGGGTCAAGTCCCGAATTAACTTTTTCATTAATTTTCCTCTGTTTGCACTGGTCGACCATTTATAGGAACATATTGAAATTGACAACACTTCAAATGTTGTGACCTGGTAGGGCAATCGATTCCATACTCGTATAAGTCGAAGGGTTCGAGACAGACAAAAGAAAGCCTGTGCAGCCTCGGTTCCTCCGTGAGGCGTCTGAAAAGGCGTCTGGGCGGTATTTGAGTGATGTACTTACGTTAAAAAATCATTGAGGCAGGCTGCGGAAATCCACCTCAATTCATCGTCCCACGAAACAATGATGAGCTTGGAATTGAGTAGGAGTCTTAGCAATTACAAGACTAGGCCCACTAGGCTGCGGTTCCTACCCGGTGGAGGGAGAGACAAGGCTTGCGACGTCGTCATAACATGAAATCCTTGCAAAGCTATATAGACAGAAACAGCAGAAAAGACGGAGAAAAGGCCCGGACCATTTCGAGTCAGGACATTGAATATTAGGACGATGTTCATTACCGAAAAATTAGAAGTATTAGGAGTAAATATAGGTATTTTAGAAATTAGCGATGTTGGATTAAAGGAAAGCCGAGATTACTGAAGAGAAAGATATAGAGTTTTCTGCAGCGGAGAGTATGAGAACCATCATGGGATGGTCATAAAATTGAACAAAAATGTGGAAATAACTATAGCAAACAATGATTAGGCTAGTGATAGAATTAGAAAAATAGGTAGAAGTAAAAGCTTGACAAACAACAGTGGTGATTTTCAAGTGTCTATACCACCAAGCAATCATTGAGATGAAGGTATAGCTACATTTACATATATACCCCGCGATCCACCAAAAGGTGTGAGGCAGGGGGTGCAAGCACCAGGTGGAATGAGCAATTAATAATTGAGGATAAGGGAGATGAATGGAAAAAGCATCCATTAAAAATCCTCGAAAATCTTGAAAATTTACATACACGCTGGCAGAATAAAGTTCAAAACAAGTGTCAATTTCATCCAATAAAATTTTGCTTCTTTTTTTCAAGAAAAAAGAAGAGAATAATAATAAAACACAACCATTTACACAATGGACCTCCACCAGACTAAGAGAGGTCACGAATAACTGGACAGTAAGAAGTTCTATTAATTCATGCCATTTCAACTCATTGTCCCCACACCTAAAGCAACAGGTAGAAATGATCGTATGACACCCCACTGTTGGCAGTGAACGGCGTCAGGCATCGCTCCCACAGAGAGGGGCGAGGGATCTACATCTACCCCGTGAGAAGCCACAGGGGCAAATGGTGGGGAAGCGGGGCGGGGGGGGTAGGTCATCAGCCGTTTCCAAACCATTTCATGACATATCTACACAAGCATTACTTTGGTCATGCACTGGGACAAAGTTAATCAAACAAAAGAAGTTATGTACATGCAATAATACTCAATAACCCGATGCATGTATTCATACCATAGGGGAGAACTGTTAAATAGAGTGTCTGTTAAATAAAAATAACATGCAGGATACGAATCGGCAAAATGTATCAACTAGGTCTGTCCCAAAGGTATCATGCCTTATAGTTTTCCATGTAGACGGACGGGCGGGCGGCGCGCCGCGGCGGTTTCTCTGGCAGGATTCGAGGGAGGGGAGTCTCAGGAAAGGCTGCAGTGTGAATCGTTCCTTTGCGAAACCTCTATAAGGTGACCTCATTACGCCCCGTCTGGAGCCGTTTATTAGAGCAGCCCTACTTCATTCAATTTTGCGTGAAACTGGGTAATACCGGGAAAGAGAATCATGACATGCTCAAGGCAACTTATGGAGATAAAAGCCATGGGTAGATCGGTTATTTTTGAGTGGAACAAGTTGTTTCTGTAGGGTAGAGAGGACGTTGAATATGCCGAACATTCAGGACGCCCTTTGACCTCAAAACGTGACGAAAATCTCGCAAGAGTGAAGGCTTTCTTGGACAGGGATCGTAGATTAAGTGCTCGCATGGTTTCTGATGAACATGGAATCCTAAAAGTTGATAGGCATCGACTTGCGACAGAAAGCACTGGCATGAGGAAGGTGTGTGCGAAGGTGGTGACGCAAGTGCTCTCTCACGAACAAAAGGAAACTCGCACGCGGATCTCTCGACCAAGGACTTCTTGACCATGTGAGTGAGGATCCAAATTTTTTAGACAGCGCTCGACCAGACTTCCTCCTCTTCCCCCGTCTCCAATCCGTACTGAAGGACGTCACCACGGCTCGTTGGAAGTGTTACAATAAGCCGTGACGAGGGAGCTCAGCAGCATTCCGGTCACCACCTTTCAGAAGACGCACGAGACATGAAAACCCACCGAAAGAAGTGTGTGGGCGCACAAGGGTGCTACTCCGAAGGCTTTTGAGTGAATATATCAACTCTGGATATTAATGTTTTAGCCAACTCACTCCCTCTCTTTTTGGGACAGACTTTGTATTCACTGCCAATGCTAATTTTCCTTTACGGATCAGCGGTCATATCTGTTTTCATATCTAATGGTACCAACGTATGTGAGATCCTACTTACCACGGGCTGGGAATGGAAGGGGGAGCATGAAAACATAAAAAAGAAGGGTAGAGAATATTGTTACGGGCACCTCATTAATTATATGACATTCCCATGCGTTCATGCGCCATTTGCCATCAAAACACACGAGACTGGTGAAAATACAAGCATTTGAGTAAAACTAATTATTCCCTAGGCCCTATGTGTGGTAGGTGGGATTTTTTATCAAACTCTACAATTACCATCCCGTACATTCCATGAGAATAAGAAATATCCGTGGGAAGAAGATATCGATATGGCACACGATCAGAGGAAATCATTGCGACTGTTCCAGGATGGAAACATTTGGAAGACGACAGTAGGCGGCGGGAGAGATGTTAGTGAAGAAGCGGATTACGGTTAAGGATTAATAAATGACCGCAGAGGGAAAGCAATACAGTTCAGCAAGAGATCAGAGAGTTTTTAATCATAAGGAAAACTTGCTCATAAACTCAAAATGAGTAGATGTGCATGGAAAGTTAGAGATATCAGTTAGTCAATATTATGGTTAGGAATATATTTAGACTATCGTTATTTTTTTCCAGTTTCTCGGGCAAGGAAGCGGATTCAGATACTAATTTAGTACCAATCAAAAGCAAGGTCAGATTTAAGGGTTTAGAATAGACTAGTCTCATAAGCAAAGCGATTGTAGAATCACTAAACGAGACGAAATGAATATAATGCCTCGAGGAGGTAGAAAGGTTGAGAGTTATGCCAGATATGAAATCTTCGACAAGTAAAATGGGAAAATTTCAAACAATAAAATTATATTCAATGCCAATAGGCTTTAGGTAAACTTATTGAGTTTTAAACTCTCCCCACAGAAAAATAAATAATAGTATTGGAGCACTGTACAGAATGGTGACGCGACGCTAGGCGAAGGAAGTAGTGAGATTACTGAGATTCTTTGTTCCTAAAACGGGACTACGGTTTAGGAACAAAGAATGACCGCGGGGAAAAACAATAGATTCCTACAGGAGACGGGAGGAAATTATCGCCAACACTTTGTTTAGATAAAACAAAAGATAATGTATTACTTAGTTATGCATGGCAAATAGCAGGCGACTCAGAAAGGTATCTAAGACTATTTTAGTGTTACGAACAGCTATCGGAAAAGCGAGATCAATCAAGCGAGACAGAGTTTTCCGGGAGCGGATGCCGACTCGGATTAAAATTAAGTAATTTTGAAGTGTAGCACTGAATTCAAAAACTAAATCAGGAAAGGTGGTTTAGGAAATGGAGCAAAGAAACCAGATTTGCAAGGAAGGAGAATCCGCAGGCCGTAGAGAAAATTATGAGTGAGGATATGGAACTGGGAACTAAAGAGGAAGAATGGGAATGTTTTAAAAAGGGAAATCGAAAGGCTCAAAACAAAAAATAGTTACTATTAATAGGAAAAGTACCAGGAAATCATGGATTACATTCGAGATGATTAGATGTTTGTGTGTGCGTGCGTGCGCGTGCGTCTTTGTGAGTGCGTGTATACGTACGTGATATTAACTAACAATGGTTAACTATAATTAATTGAAGACTAAAAATATGACACAATACCATCATTATACCATTTTTAATTTCTTACTAAAGGTAAAAATAAAGTACAAATTTTGACTCTGATTTCCGTTTCCCTAATTGCAAGCTAGTACTTTATGTGATGATGTAATTTCAATTTGTCTTTTGATATTATTTTGTATCTCAACTCCCACAATTCCCGTTGCTCTTTGAGGTGTGCTCAAAAAGCAACGGGAATTGTGTAATGTCACTATTTAGGTATTTAAAAAAGGTAAGGGATGTAGGTGTTTTCAATCAATCATTCCGCTGGCAATTCTCCTTTTAAGTCTCACGCAGTCGCAAAGGAGTAAATTAGCCTGCAGAATAGGAATCCCGAGATTGCATATGCTTATGCTTTATCATTGGAACTGATAAAGAATCAAAGACCCTTCAATCAAAGATCCTTGAATCTTATCGCTATTTTTATGCTTGTGAAATGAATAATAATAGTTTTTTGATTGACATCATTTGACACCGAATTCTGGTATAAAGACGCAGAAGATAAGGGGCGTACCTTGCCGTCTGAGATTTTGACTGCTGGCTGTCACTCCTCCGCAAGAAATGTTCCTCCTATCAATCATTTATCAGTCGAAACTTCCGATAACTTTAACCTGCTCTTGGTAGCAACGATAAACATCAACCTTTAACAGTAAGGATTCGTTTCATGAAACGGCATCAATTTTTCTCACCGTTTTCCCGAAAAGACTGAATTTTCCGAGATGGGAAACTCATTATGTCACTGCTGCATTACATATTTGGGTGAAATGCAAGAAACATTACATAAATGTAGGCGTTTACAAAGGAATAGTAGATAGTATCTATTCGTATGCATTTGTTTACTAATTAGTAGTCGTTCAAAAACTCCTTAGAATATTCAAGAGATGGCGCTCGTAGTATTGGAAATGCATTGGTTTTTTGTAAGTCTCATCCCTCACTAGACTGCCGTTAAAATTTCAGCTAAACCCATTTCGTGATTTTATTTTTGCATTAGATTGAAGTAGTAGTAGTATTTAGGGGAGGCGACCGACTGCTGAGGTCATTTGCGCCATAGGGGATAGGGGACAGGAAAGGATGGAGAGAAACCCGGTGTCGGCATTAGCCTACTCTTTACGAAAGGCGCCAAGGGGTCCGCAGCTTAACGTCCCATCCGACGAACGGCGTACTCACTCAAAGTTCCTTCCACAAAGCACCTCAAGTAGGGATCGAGATACCTCTGAAAAATTATCAACACCGCCGGGATTTGAACTCGAGCCCTCTGGGTGGGAAGCCAGTACGGTAGCCACCGCACTAGATCGCGAGCTACTCTATAGAGACTCAATCTCAGATTGATGTAAGGGATGGCGATTAATGCCTAATATAGACAAATGTGCAGTTTTGAAATTTTGGAGGAAATGATATGACGAACAGGACGTAAACTATGAAATAGATGATTCAGTGCTAACTACGGCCAGTCAAGTTAAGTATTTGGGGGTAGTTGTAACACCACGCCTTTCATGGGGAGCACTGGTAATTTAGGCTAGGAGGCACTTGAAATACGAAGAGAACAAGCGAGACTTAGACTTTTAGAAAGA
The DNA here is from genome assembly GCF_022747635.1 of Hetaerina americana. Taxonomy (NCBI): domain Eukaryota; kingdom Metazoa; phylum Arthropoda; class Insecta; order Odonata; family Calopterygidae; genus Hetaerina; species Hetaerina americana. The sequence goes on along the minus strand of NW_027286719.1, from coordinate 3,823,589 downwards.
TTCAGAACAAACGAGTTTAACGATGACGCTAAAGGAATTAGAATTGGTCTACACTACATAGGTAGATCAGACCACAAAGGTAAAATAAGGGAGATAGGTTCCACTACAGATTGATAAATGCAAATACCCTTTCTTTCCCCGAACAATCAAAATTCATAATAGTAAGAAGCCGGAGGCACTTTAGAAATATTAAAAACGTTTAATTTACAATTAGGAACAAAATTAAACATTGATATGATATCAGGTAAATTTGTAGGTGTATATGTATGTTAGTTGGTAGTTAGTAGGTAGTGTATTTGCATGTGTTATAATAAGAACACATGTTAGTGTAAGGTTTTTTGCATGAATGTATACCATGTTTTCTTTGTGGTCTGTATTAATTTGTGAATTTTGCATGCTGTTTTTTTTTCTTAAATACGGGTGGTGTCCTGACACCCCCCGCCACATGCCTTTGCGGCGGGTTGCGGGGTATTGAGATGTAGATGTAGATTAATACGACTCACGTAGTAGTGCATGTATGTTGATGTCTTATCGTGCACCTTGCAATTCCTTGACCTTGTCGTCACTCCTGCCAAAAATGCGTCTAATGAATCCCAACTTTTTATTTGCTTTCCCGCAGATTTTACTTATGTGGGGGCTCCAAGTTAAGTCGTCAGTTATCTGCAGCGACATAAATACACCTCGATCCACAAAAAATAAGTTCGGCAGGGCGAGCAAGCAGCAGAATGGGAGAGGAAGTGATAAGGGAAGATATGGAAGAGGAAGGGAAAAGGGAAAAATATTCGGTCATAAACTTCAAATAACGTGCGAATTTATAAACATGTTGTTGGAAAACTCAATTCAAAACATTTGTTAATTTCACCTAGTAAGTTAGTTCTTAATTAAACGAAAAAAAGGAAATAAATTTGAACCACCTCCATTTATACGACAGACCTCCACTTTACTAACACAAGTCATGCGGAACTGGAAAGTAGGAATGTGGATTTCTACTTCAGGGGGCAGTCAAATGAAAACCTAACGGACGGACATACTGGACTAGTCCGCGTACCAACAAGAACATAACCCAACAACTGCGTCCGCCTATGAGTTGCCAATATGTAGTTCTACTACAGCGATTACGGTATCGATACGTAACAACAGTGTTGCCAACTTTCGCGCGGACTGTGTGGTGTGGGGGCTGTTGGGTTTTCATTTGACTTACCCTTTAATTTCATGATTCTGCAACTCATGGTCCCCGCCCCTAAAATCACGGGTAGGTAATGTGGCACCTCACAGTTATAGTAACACCTTAGTCTTTTCCGTGCCAACTACTTCTAGGTGAACTCCACCAAGTTTGTAAACAGATCCCGTTGATCTTTTAAAGAATCTACCCCCGAATATTTGTAATGGTTTCATGACAATCCCCATTTTGCAAGCCATTTCGAAAGACAATCCTCTTCCCCAGAAATCTCCAGGTCATTGGCGAACATCCTATCCTCACTTTTCACTTCGCAGTTCAAATCAATAAGAATAATCTAGAAAAGGACGGGCCCTGGTCACACTTCTTTGAGGTACGCCCGAGGTCACTCGTAGGCTGTCAGCATCAGCGCCGACTATTCTCTACCCCCCTGAAAGAAACTCCTCGACCACATTTATTGGGCTTCTATTTTAATTTATGAATTAATTTACCATGGGGAACCTTGCAAATAATGATGCTTTCTTCAAAGTCAAATCATTTTCTGCTGAATTTCAACTACATAATATCAAAAGATTCAGGAATGAAAAACGTCATAGAAATAGGATATTCTTACTGGAGGGCAGTGGAGGGAGAGAGGAACGAGAATGGGAGGAGGAGAAAGAAGAGAGGTCGCTTGTGAGGGTACGAAAGCTGAAAGGTGACGGCTTTGAAGGGAGAAGGCTACGAAGGACCGTGCAAGGGTCCTGCCGGAAAGCAGGACGCTCCATGACGATGATGGCCATAGAACTTCCTCCTGTCGCGTCATCAGTCACAAGCAATTCGATCAGCATTGTGTTTGCTTTTGACAAACCATTCGAACAGTTGCGCGATGTGGAAAGATATCCATTATCTTTCAGAATCGTGCACCGCGATCGTTTAAACCAATGTGTTGGGAGGTTAGAGAGTAGATCAACTAGTCGGAATGTATATGAATACACATAACGATTGCGACAAGAATCACCGAATATGTCATGAAAGATTAGACTAGCACACGAGAAAGAGCTGGAAAAAACATGAGCAGGTCAGATTAAGTAGTATCGGAAAGGGAAATCACAAAGATTTGTTCCAGAATAGAGCTATCTCCGTTGTGATAATCAACTGCCGAAGTTTGAAAAACAAAATAGATAGTTTTACCATATGCTATGAAGTACTGAAGCCGATATAATTATGTGATCTGAGAGTTGGTTATAACAAGACATGACAGACTAGGAGATTTTTGTAAAAGGCTTCAGAATTCACAAAAGAGACCGGCAAAATTCATAGTTTTTAGTCAATAGGTTAGTAGTTAATAGGTTCATAGTTTTTTTCATAGTTAGTAGTTAATAGGTTCATAGTTTTTACAGATATTCACGGAAGCAGAAGTGAGTCTTTCTCTAATTGCAACGTAGAAAGCGATTAGTGCTCCATAAAAAGCTCTAGATGGAGAAGAACTTACATTTGTGCTCACTTTATATACCTCCCGAGTCCGGGAGGTATATATAGTGAGCATCAATTTGAGCACTAGAAAGAGAGGTCGGTAGTTTAAAGTCCCATTTAAAAAATAGGAAAAATATAATCGGAGGGGTTTTAATCTTGCATTCATAGACTGGGAAAGCTATGGTTTTTTAGCGGGGGCTAAGGACCAGGAGTCATTGCTTAGCGTATTTACAACACATTCGATAAACCAATTAGTACCAACACCCAACAAAGAAAACAATTTACTTGATATGTATGCCACAAATTAATCCAAAGACGTCGTGAATACAGCAAAAGTTACAGGACTTGGAGACCAAAGAATAGTACTGTTTAAAAGTAATTTGATTGCTAAGAAAAATCAGAAACGCAAATGAGAGGTTAACTTGCTTCACCAGATCGATTATGACGGATTAAGGCGTGAGCTGCGGCTACGATTTATTTAAAGGAATAGGTAGTTACAGAGGAAGTAAGCGTTTATAGTGCTTTCCTATACATCACGCGGGCTTCAATAGAAAAATAAGTACACACATAGTAAATTGTAAATCGGCCAATATTAGATTCCTTCATACATTATAGTCTCCATGTTAAAACATCAAAGAGTATATGGTATTAAAAAATGAAGGTATCACGCAAGGGCGTGCCTAGTAATAAACAAAACGAAATATGCATACAAGGTCTGTCCCAAAAGTAGTAGGACTGAGTCGAGCAAAATAAATTATTGCTATATTGATGCACCCGCTCATAGTGTTCGAGGTTTCCGTTCGTATTCTCGGTCGCTTGACCGTCTAAATTACTGTGTCCAGCTGAAGCTGTTTACAGCATGCGTCTATTGAGGTGAGTTTCCATTTTTAATTACTTCATGTTAATTTGTTTTGCTTGTATTATTTTTTTTTATTCTTGTTGATGTCTTTTTAATTGTTCTCTGTTATTTTTTATTTTCTAAACTAATATTAGCATTTTTCCCCCTTTTTTATCCTTCCTTGGTTTCATTTTATGTTTATTCAGTGTGGCACAGGGACATGTGCTGTTGTTCCTATTTTAGGTCTTTTGTGCGTTGTCAAGTCTCCAGGAGAGTAACTCCATAGGTCTATCAAGAGGGGATTCTCGGTGCTTCGTAATGAAGCATCCATGTCCGTAGCCATCTTTTTTACGATGGTCAGGATTGGCGTTAAATTGAGGTCCTTTCTCAGCTCTCTGTTTCTAATGAACCATGGGGCTCCGACGAATCTCCTAACGATTTTATTCTCCGTCGATTGTATTTTGTTGAGGTAAGTTTTGGCGGCTTGTAGCCACACTGGCGCTGCATACTATAGGTTAGCAGAGGACGGATCATGGCCGTGTAGATGATTTTTTTTGTTTTTAGATCTAACGGTGATCTTGGTTGCAGGATGGGGTTTGACGCTGCCGCCGCTGCTGTTGCTTTTCCGATGGCCTGATTGATGTGCTGGCTCCATCTGAGGCCTTTATCAATAGTTACTCCTAGGTATTTTACCTTTTCTTTTCTAGGGATACAATCGTTACCCAAGAAGAGGGGTGGCCCAACTCCTGCCTTTGGCCTCCTGGTAAACGTCATATGCACGCTTTTTTTGCTGTTTGCTTTTAGTTTCCAGTCGATCAGCCACTCGTTTAGAGTATCTAGCTGAGACTGTAGCCTTTCAGCAGCCCAAGACGGGTTCATGGCCTGTGCTGTGATCGTGGTGTCGTTGGCGAATAAGCATAGTTCAGTGCCAGGGTTTCGTGGCACGTCGTTAACTTATACCGAAAAGAGTGATGGCGACAGAACGGAGCCCTGTGGGACACCGGCATTAATGCTCCTTCTCTCTGAGATGCAGTCGGCATTGTCGACATGGAAGGTTCTTCTTTCCAGGAAGGACTTTATAATTCTTAGGATGTACGTCGGAGTCGGTGAGTTAGTGAGCTTGAGGAGTAAACCCTCTGACCAAACAAGATCAAACGCAGCTTCCAGATCCAGAAAAGCCGCCTGGGTGATCATTCCCTTGTTAAAACCATTTGTGATGTTCTCAGTTAGCCTTAATATCTGGTGAGTTGTTGAAGTCCTGGGCCGAAACCCTGCCTGCTCGGGGATGGTTACTTCCTCCAGGAACGGGCTTAGTCGATTTTTAACGGCTGTTTCGAAGAGTTTACCTGTGGTGTTCAGTAGGCTGATCGATGCCGTGTCGCTGAGTGGTTTTTGTGGTTTTGGTAGCATTTTGATCTTGGCCCACTTCCACTCAATCGGGAAGTGGCCGGAGTTTAGAGCGGCGTTGAAAAGCTTGGCTAAGAACAGGTGGGCGTTCGGTGGGCATCGTTTCAATATTTTGTTGCTTATGCCGTCCGGACCACCTGCGCCTTTAGTTTTAAGTCGCTTTATTAGAAAGCCGACTTCCTCTGGCGTGATTGGGGACGGCTGGCTGTTGGGCGCCAAATTGAGACTATTCCAGCTGTCGACTGCCTCTGTGGCGTGCGTCGAGCCACCGATGTTGTTAAACCGTTCTTCGAGTATATTTGCGAAGAGGTTACTTTCTTCCTCGTCTGTGAAGGCGGTGGTGTCTTCGCTCTCCAGTGGTGGGGATCCAGCCTTCGGCCCTTTGAGGGCCTTGGCAAGTTTCCAGGCTGAGCCATCTACAGTGGAGAGCTCCGCAATTGTCTTGTCCCAGGTATTTTTCCTGTGTTCTCTCAGTAGAGTTTGTGCCTTGTTCCGGAGACGCAGAAGAGCTGTCTACTCTCCATTTCTCCAGTTCTTTGCCATTTGCGCCTTGCTCGGTTCCTTTCAGTAATACACCGTAAGATTTCATCTGGAATACCGTGTTGCTGTGTGGTATTTTTTGAAGTTTTCCTTGCAACACGCAATGCTGCATTTATCTCTTTTGCCCATATGACGGCAGCTTGGTCTATTTGAAGGGGAGAGTGCAGCGGGAGACTATTCAGGTCTGCCATTTTTCCTTCCAGTGTCTCTCCGAACAAGTTCCAGTTAATTTTGGTTCCTTCGTTGCTCAAAGAATTGGTGAAAGGTTGATAGTGTACAGAAGCGGAAGGTGGTCTGAGGAGGAGTTATCGAGAGTTATGGGAGTTTGTAAATTGGGTATATTCTTCGAAAGAACAATGTCCAAGATATCATTATTGTTGCTAGGGATATTGGTATAATGAGTGTAGGTGTTAGGTGCACTGATGACGAAGTTTAATTCTTGTTGCAGTCGGCGTAGTCTGATTCCCGCTGCGTTTGCTACGCGGCATCCCCAGTCCGGATGTTTGCAATTGAAGTCGCCTCCCAAGATGCACTTTTCCTTAATAATTGTCCTCAGCGCTCCTTCGTCCGTGGGTGTGAGATTGCCTGGAGGCAGGTAGATCGACCAAAAATGTATGTTTCCGCCGGTGGTGGTAATCGTGGCGCCTACTGCTTCAAGGCGGTAGGAACGTGGAGGAGGTAACATTTTAGCTTGGTGGCAGGACTTGATAAGCACCATTACTCCTCCTCCGGCCTTATTTTTCCTATCACAGCGAAACTGATTATAGCCCGGTGTGAAAAGGTTTTTTGACACGTTGAGCCAAGTCTCCTGGAGCAATACTACGTCGGCATAGTTTTCCGATAAGAGAAGGAGTAACTCTTCCTTTTTGTTACTGATGCTATTTGCATTCCACTGAATGATTCTCATTGTTGATGCTGGTGCGTTTTTCTTCATAAGAAAAGGATAGCGGCTTTTGTTATTCTTCTATTAGTTTTTCAGTTGTTGATTTGCCAAGGGGCGGGTTGATAAGTTTACTTATCAAGCCCGTGAGCCAGGAGATAATTCTATTTTTGAGTTTGTTGATTCCTTCGGCCTGGGGCGCTGGGGTGGTTGCCGAGGAAACGGGTTGGGAAGTGGCGTTTGATGCTGCTGGAGGCGTCGGAAAATTGGATTCGGTTAATGCGGGAGCTTGTGCAACTGCGGGCGTCCCTCGGTTAGATTGGGCGCTTCGCAATTTCTCAGCGTAAGATCGGTAGCGCTGACACCCGCGGTAGTTCGCGGGGTGAGGGCCTCCACAGTTTGCGCAGGTTGCTGGTTTCGGGCGACTTCGGGTGCATTCCGAGGAGATGTGATTTTCTCCACATTTCACGCATCTGCTGTTTAGGCCGCAGGTTTTGTATGTGTGCCCAAAGCGTTGGCATCGCTTGCATTGCGGAGGACCGGTGGATGGGCGGAATGGTTCGGTAGTGATTGTTAGCCCACAGAGATGCGATAGTGCAAGGAAGTCTTTTTTGTCGCTTTCTCTTGCAATCTTGATTTGAAACAAGGGAAGTAAACGGGCTGGAAGGTGTGGGATCTCCGCGTCTGGATCCGCTGACAATATGTCCTCCCTCTCTTTCCTTTGGCGCCATGTCGAACGCGACGTCTTCATTTGAATTATTTCTTCTATAGGAAGATCGTTTTCCAAGAGTTTCTCCTTTATGTCCTCGATTTTTGAGTCGACCGTCAGTCCACGTATCACTAGATATGTTTTTTTGTCCTCTTTCAATTGATAGGTAAAGAACTCCCAGCTCTTTTCCCTCAAAAGTGCCGTAACCTTCCTGTAATCGTCACTCTTGGTACAGCTAATTTTTATGTGGGACCCTGTGAAGGAGCATACCGGAGGGAAGTTGCAACAAGATGTAATTTGCCTTTTTTTGATATTCCATTCCGAGTGATCCTTCAAGAAAATTGGTGGTATTCGGTATCTCTTTGGTGGTTCAGGAGAGGCGTCGTCGTCAATCTGCTTTGTTATTGGTTCTGGTAACTCTCTTAGCACTTCGTATCTGTTCGCCGTGTTTGTGGCTCGTTGTACAGATTCGGCTTCCCGGGGTGACTTTTGGATTTTCCTTTTTTGGAGGTAGCAACGGTGTAACCGCCCTTGTCAGGAGATGTGCACAGAGTACTTTTCACGGTGTCTTGATGTGGCTGAGTGGTATTGTCACTGATTTTCTTCGCTGAGTGGTTTCGTGCATTTTTGGAGTCACCAATCCCTAACTGAACGGGAAGCACTGGTCTCCATTCAGCACGGCGAGCACTGACAGATACGGGGTCAGTAGACATCTCGGTAGGGTCTGGACGAAATCGACCCTTGAGAGGACCTTTCGTCTGCTCTTTTGTAGGTGGGGCGTCACTATGTTCGTTGATTTTTGAGCATTTATCACTCTGACTCATTAACTTGTGAAAACGTGGATCATTCAGCAAGTATTTTGGGACGGTGATGGTCACAGATTCACCGTTTTCTTTAGCAGGGTCCTTCCTTGGTAGCAACGACAGTAGAGTATTCAGAGCAGTGGTTGCACTGGGAGCACATTAGGTATGTCCTTATCCAAGGGGTTGTTCGGATTTAGTCCTTCCGTACTTCAAATTGGATTTGGAGGAGTCTCCACCCGATTGGAGGGGGGGTTTCCGCTGTAATCTCAGTTGAGGAACCTTAGCGAATCCGGCCGATCCATCCGACAAGCGGAAAGGGCACAGCCGGCCTAAGCCTGGTCCTCCCTAGCCTACGCACTATTCCCTAAGGAGTGGACCCGTGCCGATCCCCTGGGAGTGCAAGGAGGGAGATCCCTCTTCCCTGGTTTTCAAACACGAGACGACCTACGGGGCCTGCCGGAACACCACTCGGAGGTGAGAAGAAGGGACTAAGTTAGCCTTCCCCCCCGAGCGCTTCCAGTACGTAATTGGAGACTCCTTCAATACTAGATTAGTGAAGTAACTCACTAGTATCACTATTTCACCCGCCAGGATGAAACACTATGGGAGTAATCAATATCCTCAGTCCAGACCAGTCCAGTCCAGTCTCAGTATCCTATTTCAGTCAGTGTTCGAGGTTGCACCGTAGTGCGTACGCACGCCGCTGCCAACGGGTTTTTCCCCTCGTAGGCCTCCAGAATGGCGGCGCCCGGAATACTTCTGAGCTCCCTCGCACAGCCTGTTGTTACGCTTACACCGAGCCATGGCGGCGAAAATTCGATTCGTAAGTCGATCGATTCAATGACCCTTTGTCTGAAATTGTAATATCTTCTCTGTAATCGAACACCAACTAAAAGACAATAGTCCAAACAAATTGCTTGGTTTTGATCAAATTCCTGCTCACGTGTACAAAACGATGGCCTCAGAAATAGCTCCTTATTTGGAAATTATCTTCAATAATTCCATAAATTATCACACGGTACCCAAAGACTGGAAGGTAGGCATTGTGACGCCCATATTTCAAAACCGCGATGGAGAAGAACCAAGTAATTACCCACCCATCTCTCTGACATCCATCTCATGCAAAAATTTCAGAGCATAAAATTGTAAGTTCAAACATGAAATGTCTGGATTCTCAAAGTTTACTCACAAAAAAACCAACACGGCCTCCGAAAGGTTACACATTGCGAGACCAAACTAGCACTTTTTGCTCGTGGTATTATGGTCTCGGGTGAAAATACAATTCAGGTCGATGGTATATTTCCAGGTTTTAAAAAGCCATTCGTAAAAACTCTAATGAGAAGTTGCTCCTAAATTTGGAATAGAACGGGACGGAAAAGAATGTCATACATTGGATGAATCAATTGTTAACAGGCCAAGAGCAAAGGGTTGTAATAGATGTAGTACCCTCCGACACAGTAAGCATCACATCGAGTGTTCCACAAGGAAGTGTTATTGGTCCACTATAGTTCCTTTTATAAGTTAGCGACGCCGCGTCTCAGGTTTCCAGTAAACTTTGTCTTTTTGAGGACGATACACATTTACCGAGTTGCAAATAAAAAGTTATATGACACCAATCCCCCTTTTCCCCCTTTTATAAGTTATAAGACACCAATAAAAGGGGGAACACCTGATAAAATAATACGTAGGCTGTCGAAAATAGGGGTATACAAGATTAAATTCCCAAAAAACACTCTCCAAGGCTTATGTCCCGCCATGCGCCCTTGTGCCAGGTGGGGTGTAGGTTATGTATTTAGAGTCTATTGCAATTTTCAATGGTCTGTCCGGATTGTATAGAACAGTGACCGGTAATAAGTGCCTGAATTGAACGTGTGCCGGCGCTCTTCTAATATGTTCTCTTGTCCTCTTTGTGTAGGCACAGTGATAGCTGCTAAGCATGTAATACTCGTAATATATGTAGGCATGTTGCAGAATTGGTGCTCGATCGCCCCCTTTCCACGTTTTCGGTGGATCGCAGGGTGCCAGGTGCATGAGAAAGTAGAGGGATTGTATGTAGAATGGCTGGTGACCTACCAACCACTGCCACGCGTCTTTGCCTGGCGGCTTGTGGGGTATTACGCAGATGTAGATAAATATAGTGCCAATAGCAATATTCCTACTCTTTTTGTTTTCCAAGTCCCCCCTTCCTCCCCTCGTCCCTTTCCGCGGGAGTGATGCCTTACGCCGTCCCCTGCCAGCATTTTCTCCTTGTGGCTTTAGGGGCGTGGAAAATGACTTGCAGTCTATGAACTAATAGAACTTCCCCCATATTATATTCTAGTTCTACATTACCTGTCTTGGTAGGTTGGAGGTCTGCCCTATAAACGGCTGTAGTTAATTAGGCCGTTTTTTTAAAGTGGCCTAAGTCCCTTTGTCAATTATTTCCAACTGCCCGTAATTGCATGTTCTACTTCAAGTTATTTGTCAAGAAAGTATTTGAGGTTACTTATATTCCGAATAGATGCGATAATTCTGGACACTGAAGTTTTCAGAGTTAGTTCAATAAGTGAGCCGTTTACTTTGAAAGTGGCTAGTTATACTTAAATTAAGATATTAATTATTGAAAATTTATGAAGTTAATTTTGATGAATTACTATTTTACAAGTTAACCTCAGTTTTCGGACAATTGCATTAGTTGAGCAATGAGTACATTTAATCAATTCAGTCAAACAATTTAAATATAAAAATTAAAATTTAACATTAAATTTTTGAAATTATTTCACCAATGTGGATGAACAAAACGACAAGATCAGTTGGTTCAGATAGTGAAGAAGAATCAGTAACTAATGATTTCAAAATAAATCAAAAAAGAAATAGATTTATAGAACATTATTTGTCTCAAGGGAGATGAAGATATTGATGAAACATACATCCAAAAAGTGCGAAAGATTAAACAGAATTTAGGAAAAGGATATTGCACTCAAACCGGAAATATTGTCCCTTCAAAAGTTTGCCAAAACAAAGATTGTCGATGTGGAAAAGCTTGCATAAAAATTGCGAAGAAGAAGAAAGAAAGAATATTTTTGAGAGGATTTGGAACTTGGAAGATTTTAAGAAGCAAAATTTGTTGCTTTAAGAAGCTGTTGAGCGCAAAACTGAGAAACTAAAACATCAAAAAATGGAAAAGGTTTGTCAAGAAATTGGAGTTTCAGGTATTTTTTTAATTCTAAAAATGGCAAAGTTCCCGTCTGTAAATAATTCATTTTGGCTACCTTTTAAGTAAGTGAAGGACACTTAAAACGTGTATATCTGAAAATATGGGAAATGATTTACGTGGGCGTACGGTTGGATCATCCAGAAAACTTTGCGAGGAAGAAAAAAAGCACGTCCAAACCATATTAAATAGTTTCATAAATTTGAATCCCATTATACCAGATTCCATAATTCTAATAGAAGATATCTGCATCCTGATCTAACTCTTAGGAAAATGTTTAATCTATACGAGGTTCATTGTAAGGAAAATAAAAGCCTTTAATGAGTGGACTTAAAAAAACTGTTTAAAAAAGATTTTAATTTACATTTCCACCAACCGCGCAAAGGTTCATGTCAAAAATGTGACTAATTAAACATAAAAATTAAAGCACCGAATGACGATAAAGTAAAGAATTAGCAAAAATAAGAACACGATGTCCATTTAAGACTAGCAGAATCAGATAGAAAGTCACTAAAATAGGATCCGGAACAAGTGTTGCGTAATTCATATTATTATTTCGCTTTTTCGTTCGACTTGCAGAAATCATTACCTCATCCAAAGCTGACTATTTCAGTGGCATATGATAAACGCAATGATTGCGTTCTAAATTTGGATATTCACAATTTTCAGAACGATAATGTTCACATTTACATTTGGGATGAAACTATTGCATCAAGAGGTGCTCAAGAAATAGCTTCACGCATCTTAAAACATGTTAAAAATTTACGAATTGAAAGGCACATAACATGTGTGCAGGGCATAAGAGGAACATTAAAGAAGCTTTAACGTGGCTAAAAATTGTCCACATTATTGAAAATATTGGCGAAATCGTAGATCACAAATTTTTAATATCAGGACATACGTTTTTACCAAATTATGCAGATTTTGGCGTGGTAGAAATGTGATTTAAAAAATAATTTACTGTTTGTCCCCAAAGATTATTAAAAAATTATAAAAAGTGTCGGAAAGGTAATAACTTTATTGTAAATGAAATGAGACAAGAAGATTTTTATCAACAAAATTATTTGAAGACGCAATTTTTAAAAAGGTAAAGAATCAATAAACTGGTTTCAAATATGTTGGATGCGTTTTGACAGAAGTGAGCCACATCGAATTTTCTATCAGACATCAATGAATGAGAATTAAAGTTATGAAGTTCTGAATTTATTACCAAGGCGAGACAAAGAAAGCTCGAAAATATTGTGTAGGCTCCTCTGTATCAAAATACCAGACAAATTACAACAGCAAAATTCAAGGACATAATTGACCTATGACGATAATTTTCCACCGGAACATCATGATTTCTTCGAATCCCTTTCACACACACAAAATGTTTTGAATCGCATTAATTATTTTTTGAGGTGTTGTAAAGATATGAAAAATAAAGTAAGTATTATTTATTTCAATGTGAAACACCTTGAATTACGAGGTTTTTTCAAAAAGTATGCATAAGCATATTACGCATTAGTATCCTTTACTCGTATATTTTTAACTGCATTGAGACACAAACCCTTAAATATCTTAATTTAAGTATAAATAGACAGGCCTCTTTCAAAATAAACGGCTCCATTTTTATTCGCTTCTTTTTCGTATTAAAAGGATCAGTTTATTTGGTGAAATTAACCCATGTTTTAAATTAAGCCTTCCTCCAGAATGTGCATGAATTTGCACGTTACCTGAGGTTTTTAGTGAATATTTTTTATCTTTACCCTTCCTCTCCCATATCCTCCGTTACCCTTGCTCGCCCCCCCTTGAGCTTCCACCACCTGCCACGCCTCCTTTTGATGAATCGTGGGGTATTTCTGTAGATGTAGATTTTAATTTTCAATAACATAAAAAAATATCATTTATGTTTAATGAATAATGGATCTACATTCACCTATTCAACGTTTACTCCTATGTAAATATTAAATGTGTCAAATTGTGCCAGTGATTTCAGCGTCCCAATAAAATTTATTTTTCATGTCAGCCAGGTTTTCCAGGTACCCACCTGCGGGTTACGCCCGCCTACTAAAACAAAGATAGCGGGATCGAGTTCCAGGTAGTACTCAGGCATAGTTGATGCGCCCACAATGATGGGTCGGAAGAGAGAATGGCATTTGGGGTAAACGCTTCCAAGACGGATGCAGTTGCATTTGACGATTGGAGAATGGGGATTTGGAGAAGGGATTTGCCATTAAAACACACGAACCTGGTGAAAATGCATGGAAAATGGGAAACAATATCTCCTTAAGCGAGGAAATAAAGAAAGCATGGAATTTTAATGAAATGGATATATATATATAAGAAATATATATATATATATATGTGTATATATATATTATATATATGTATATATATACCTGTATGTGTACATATATATATATATATATATATATATATATATATATATATATATATATATATATATATATATATATATATATATACAGACAGAATGTTTGTGAAAGGTGGTAGGATAAATGTGGAAAGCAAAATGCGTGCGAATTCCAGCAGGGTGGTAGTTGTTAGTATTCTCATTATATCATAAATCAAATGACTATTGAGACAGAGAAATTTGATGGAGTGGATAATGAAATTAAATCGGTTGAAGGTATATGTAATCGACAAATACGATATAAGTGCGTTATTCTGGTTTGGTCTTGAGGAGAGATTCGATTCACCATTCGGACAGTAATAATAGAAAAAATTTAATAGTTTGAGAAAAGGGAATATACTGAAAATGAAATATTTGAACGTTCCCGTAAGGACTTTCACGGGGAAGATATCTATATAATTCAGGAAGAGAAGAGAATGCACAAACAAATTTTGAGCCTGAAACGGGCTAAAGTGGTGAGGCATGGAGAGGCAATAAAGAGGCATGGAACTAATTAGTCAAAGCGGTTCCAGATTCCTCATTAAATAGAAAACCACGCTCTTCCGATTGCGCCAGCTCCAATAAGCAGCAGCGTGTTTATAAAGATAAACATGCATATTTGACTGTTTGTGTTAATTCCTAAAATTAGCGATCAAAGTTTTCTTTCTTATTTTATCTTCATCTTCTATAGACCATTGATTTTTAAACTAATGAATAAAACTTTCTGCAGTAATTTTCTGCGAAGTAAAACATCCTCAACAGATCTTTCTTTCCTCCTTGATTATTCTCATCATAAGCAAGAGAAACGATTATGAGATTCAATAAATATGAGGTTCGCTTTGTTCATGAATGCATACCACTACAGTTAACATTGCCGAATCACGTAAGAAACAAATTTTGAGATCTCATGAGCTCCTTTGATATTTGTTCACTTAAAATCATTCCACTTGATCATTGTAATAAAAACAGATATCTTGATGGCATCCTGAATAGAGTAGAAGGGTAAATAATAAATAGTAACTTAAATCGGCGGTTTTGAGACTTTGTAGTTTTTATAATAGGAACCAATGAATTGCTTTGTTTCAAGGCCCCTATGGCTACCTAATTCATACTGGAATATTATGCCGATAGGTAATACGTGTTAAATTATATTAATTTTTCAGGTATTTCATAGACTACCAAAATATATTTTCATTACGAAAACAGGTTAGAAGCAAATAACATAACAATGGATTTAATTTTGCATGCATTTCAGTTATTGGCACTTCTTCGTACGTGTACGGAGGTATTCTGAGGAAGGAATATGGTCAGAAAATGCCCGTGGGTCAATGTTAATCCCAATGCCGAAAAAGTATAAACGTGAGGACCATAGTGCGATGAATTTCATTTTACATGGAGTAAAGTTTGATCTAAAAATCACCAATAGGAGGTTACGAAATAGTGCGAACAACTTACTAAACGAAAGAGAGTCTCGCTTGAAATTGGGGAGAGGGGCTCGTGATGACATTGCAGTCATGGGAACAATTGGAGAAAGCAACATCGAATATAACCTCGTCATCGTCGAATGCTACGGGTGGTGAAACCTGTGTTTACCACACGTGAAACCAAACAGCAATCATGTGAGTGGTGGAATTTCTCTTTGCCTAAGTCGCGAATATCGGCAAAATATCGGCAATTTAATCGGCAAAATCTTGGAAAATGTGTTTTAGGATCGAAAATATGTATTTTTGGTCGACCTCATGACTTCTGGACAAGCCATGACAAGCGCTGGTAAGTATTGTGAGACAGTGGCATAACTCAGACGGGTGATTCAGAAGCGGAGAAGAGGAATGTCGAGCAAGGCCTTCTTCACGCCGACGCTCGCCCCCTCGTCGCCTGTCAAACCGTCCATCTCCCGAAGCGGTTTGGAAGGGACATCGTCACCCACCCACCCTTTAGTCTCGGCTCGGCACCCTATGATGCCCACTTGCTTCTTAAGGTGAAAAAGCATTTGGCCGAAAGGTGTTTCAGCGAAAAGGATGTGGTGAAAGCTGAGGGCCAAGGTTTCCTCAATGACATTGCGACGAGCCGGCATGAAATGGGTATGCAAAAACTGCCATCGTACCCACAAAAAATAAATATATGTATAGACCTAAACAGCATTTATGTAGAAAAATAGAGAAATGTTTAAACTTTAAAATGATGCATTAATTACTGATATTAAACGTTTTTCTTAAATTCCAAAAAACATTGTTTCCTCAATTTTGGGATTACTTTCGCACATAAAAATTTGAGTCTGGTTTTAGATGGATTCTTGTAATTGTATTAATGAATAAATTGTGTTTGATTTTAAATATCGGTGCAAACAATTTAACAAAATACACAATAAATCTTAAACAAAATATAAGTTTTATATCATATGCAATACTAATTGGTTACAGTGATTCATAACTCCTCCAATTTTCCCATCATGAAAAAATGAATGAATCATACCGTTCCGGTACATTACCCGCGTAATGAATTTTGGACATTTGTTTCGCGAGAATTAGTTTTCAATTTTTTGCAGTGATTACGAAGAGATCCTGGCAGCAATGGTTGCTGGATACGTTGACGACATTCTGAATCTAAGAGTACGTATTATCTTGCATCAAAAAATGAAACTTCGTCTTGGGTTTTCTATTCATTTTCGGAAATGTCTATGCTTGAGGAAAGGGAGCTGCTAACTTGGATGTTTTTATTGTTTTTCCTCCGATATAATGTAAAATAATTTTCACAGTTTTCTAAACATTTTGCGAATAAAAATACGCCGCATCTCAGAATTTTCATACTTAAATCCTTCACCGTTCACTTCACACTCGTTCATACTTTGTGCAATGCCTGACACCTCTTTCTATGAGGACCGTTCTTACGGTGAGCGCGCTAAAAATATTAACTGGATGGCAGGCGCCCAGAGCAGTCAAGATGAGCGCCTTTCACCGCTCAATGTTGACTGACTGTAGCAGTAAACAAAGAAACGAGTGGGAAGCACAATGAAGAAGAAAATGAACGAATCCCTTTTATTGGAAGTTGGATCCAATGAGCGAAGTGCGAGAACTAATGCGAAAACGGTTGCAGGAAGTCTCGCTCTACGATGTTTTTCTTTTTCGTTTATTTATTCCGTCAGCATATTCTCTCATGAAAATCCAACATCCCACACAATGTGACTAATTCCCTTTTCTGCGGGTGGAATTCTGCCAAAAACTTTAACAATTGATAATTACTTTTAGATACCAAAAATCTGGACTCATTGTATGCATGGAGCGAAAGGAAATCACTCGAAGAATACCACTTATATCATATTGTATGACTGTATGCCCCAAATGCAATGTAATGTCCCAAAATACCAGAATCCATCGAAATAAAAAGTCTTAAAATAGTGACAGACTTTTCAAAATCCGCCAAAGTGACGATTCAAGCGTTAGAGTGCTTAATACGTTTGCCATGGAATTTTTAGTAAAAATGTCCCGGACACTTGTCCCGATATGTTCTGACATCAGCACTTCTACGGAACTGGATTAGATTCCCCACCGTCCTATAATCGCACGGATTTCTGAGCATACGACGTTTCCTTGACCTAGAGCGAGGGGGCGATTATAAATCCAACACCTCTCGCAGGAATTCCATAGAGTAAAAATTACACAGTTATTTTTAAAGATTTTTTTAATTATTTAAAAGAGTAAATGTCATATACCTTTACCGGGATTCGAATCCAAATCCCTCGATATCCGACCGAGTGCTTTAGCGTATTAAGCTATTGAGGCGCCCTACTACAAGGTGAAATGTTTGGGGGCTTTAAAGTATCATGATGCTATGACGAAACACCATGTATACAATGACAGAGTTATTCGTAGTCGTGCGCACTGTGTCACAATCCAGAGGCTACAGCCAACGTTTTAAACACAGAGGTTTACATTGTTTATCTTACATTGATTAGCCTCGAACCTTGATGTAGGTCTCATCCCACAAAATATTTTGATGCGCTTTGCCAACAAGCATTGATTCATTCATCTTTTTTCACCAGATGCCTATTTATTTATAAATGACGTACAGATTCGATCAAAAGAGTGGTTTAAAAAAAAGGTCTCTCGAATTTATAGGAATGAAAAAAAAGTTCGGAATAATCATGACAAAAAAATGAAGACGAGATTCGTAACCGACCTTGAATCCCGAATCAGCCATCGACGTTCTTTTTGTCGTGAAATTATAACAATGAGATTGCAGTACGTCTTATGGTACGAAATTATCCGTTGGCAAATCTCCAAACATACTTTTGCTATACGATATTTCCACCGACGAATTCCTAAATACGCTAACTCTCAAGTGAATGAGCCTCTAAATGAGTTTTTTGGAAACTTTTCCCTAAAATAAATAATTTTTATATTACGATATTTGTTTCTTTAGTTTATTGCACATGACACAGGAAAACTAATCAGACTGCGGCATTGCTTCGCACATTTTGCGTGGTTTTACGCTTTTAATAATGAGCGTAGCTGTCGTAGTTCAATTATTCGAAATAAATGGCTCTACTTCCAGTAGCTCCAATAAATCTAATTTATATATATATATATATATATATATATATATATATATATACACGAGGGTCATCCGGAAAGTAGTGCCCGTTCGTGCCGCATGAAGTGCTGACGACGCGAGTAGCCGCTGGACGAGGTCAGATAGCTTCAGTGGCTTGTCTGCCTTCTCTGAGCCAAGTTGCGTGACGCTAGCATTGCCTGTGTTGTTTCTGTGATTGTTTACAATGTTTAAAAAAATTGAGAACGCCGCCAGTTGTGAAGTGAGGGCAGTGATTAAATTCCTCAATGCAAGAAACGTTCGCCCATGTGATATTCATCGCCAATTAAAGGAGGTGTATGGAGACAATGTAATGGACGAGTCGTCTGTTCGGCGGTGGTGTCGCAACTTCAACATGGGGAGGGGGAACACACACGACGATGAGCGTTCGGAGAGACCGTCTGTCATTACAGACCAACTGGTGAGCTCAGTTGACGAATTCGTGAGGAACGATCGGCGCGTCACAATTGATGACATCTGTGAGCATTTTCCCAATGTTTCTCGAACAATTGTTCATGAAATTGTTAAACACCATCTGCATTATGCAAAAATTTGTGCAAGATGGGTCCCTCGCGTATCTCAATGAGCTGGCGGCGAAGGACTATGCAGCAGGAATACAGAAACTTGTCACACGTTATGACAAATGCCTTAATTTGCTTGGAGATTATGTTGAGAAGTAGTTTAAAGTATCCTCTTTCAAATAAAATTTTTTATGTTTGTTAATATTATTTTTGTCTTTTTATTTCACGAACGGGTACTACTTTCCGGATGACCCTCGTGTGTGTGTGTGTGTGTATATATATATATATATATATATATATATATATATATATATATATATATATATATATATATATATATATATATATATATATATATATATATATATATATATATATATATATATTATAATTTATAGTGAAAAAGAAGAAATGAAATATTTGTCCAACCTTTCGACTCCTTTCCCCTTTTCAGCAAGGATCCTCTAGCCCTACAGAGGGACATTTTCTCAATAGAATGAGTTTCGCCATCTATTGAGCAACAGTACAACTTTCGGCGTCTGCGGTAATTCAACAGGTGGAGACTTGATGGTGAAATACCTTTTCACGGTTCATCGTGATCGACACTGCTGTGAAAATGTGTGATCGAGAAGTTAAATATATTCTAGGAGATCTTATAACTGGAATGGTGGAAGCATTAATTTCATTGCATTCGATATTAGAATGAAGTAAAATTGAAGGAGTTTCACTCTCCATAGCCTGTCGTCTTAATAGATTGAATAAATTATAACTATTGCTTGGGTCAAATTCTTTGTAAATACGAAGGCTAAGGCCTAAATACAGGCGAAGGGCAAAGAACGCTCCGGAAGGTATTTTTTATACGGTCTACTAATCCAACTTAAATTACCCCAAAGACATCGGAGACCTGGAGATGATCATGGTCATATTAATGACTAATTTATTCTCCTTTCATGATTGCAAAAAATATTAGCTGCATCAAATATTCCAGTTTCCTATTATAAATACTTTTCTTCTCTTTAGAATTGTTTCCAATTAATTTATCAACGGATACAAGTTACTGAAGTATTGTTTACACTTGGTGAGCCACTTAAAAAATTAAATACCAGAGCCAATAGAAACGCAGTGCATGGAACTACTTCATTTTACCACATCCATGGTGTGAGGTTGCATTTTTTATTGTAGCTTCCCATGTGAAACGACAGACCATGAATCATAATAATATTGGTATTCATATTGCAAAGGAAACACTTGGTTTTTCCACATAAAATATTTATTCACGACCTAGGTTTCGACGCTCAGCGTCATCTTCAGGTGAAGATGACGCTGAGCGTCGAAACCTAGGTCGTGAATAAATATTTTATGTGGAAAAACCAAGTGTTTCCTTTGCAATATGTATCGTTTCCACAAAGTGACGCCTGAAGCTATCTCCTTTATATTGGTATTCAATCCAGCGTTTTTTATGGAGCCATTGTCCAATTATTTAATAAAGCATTGGTGCGACTACAGTTATCATTTAACTTTCTAATAACTTCCTAGATCCCTGTTCTCACATTATTTGTGAACTGCTACTGACGGTTTGTAGAGGTTTTCACTCCTCCGAATACAGGATTTTCTCCCAGGTTTTTTTCTCCCTTTTTCTCACTCCGCAATTCCTCCTAACCATTAATAATTCCTTCAAATATAGCCTCCAATAAACTATTGAGCTTCACAACATATTCCATTAGTTTACCCTCATCTTTTAGTCAGCACCTTCCAATGTATTCCAGCCATTTAAAACCACTCTTCGAGTACCTTCACCTTTTCATGTTTGACCGTCCTAAAATTTTATTTTCATAGCTCTACTGAATCACCACGTTTCCATCACCTCCAATCACCTTTTGATTTGTGCTTTCTATTGTCCATGCCTCAAAACTATAGACAGCAAATCTCATCACGTGTTGCAATTTTGTAAGCCATTTGCTCATGACCAGACTGGTTCCAATTGGCTTTATTTCAGACCTTAACGAATATAGCAACTCTTTTCTCAGACCTATTCCTTATATTTTCTTCGCCAATTTCCGATGAACTTGCTTCCCAAACAGTGACATCCACCGTTCTTCCGAGGACCATACCACCCAAAAGTCGCCCCTCGGAAAAACGACGGAAAATCTTTTCTAACCTTTTTTTTCTCTTCTACTAGCAACATCCTTGACTCCTAGGCGGAGAAAGAGTTTTCATCCAGTTAATGGAAATATTATCAACAATTAATTTGGTTTGGAAATCGCTCCTAAAATTTCGGCGGCACCAGTTCAAAGATGCGGATCAAATAACTGCGTCTGCCGACGAGGAGGTCTCCATGTGTCAAAGTCGTGCGGAGGCCACGCGTCACGCTCAGTGTGCCCCGTCCATAGGGGTTCGGACGAAGGCGAGATGGAGAAGGGGCGGGAGGGAAGGAGGAGTGAGAGGTGGAGGGAGGAGGCGAAGGAATGAGAAGAGTGGGACATGAGAGAGGCGTCGCCCTTGACAGCTAGTTTCAATTCCCCAGCCCATTGCGTGGTAGAGCACATGAAAGTGATAATGACATCATCATAGCTAGTCATGTGGTTTCTTAAGAAATCTGAATTAACAGGGGCACGTTCCTCAAAGGTCCATTAGGCGTGCTACTATAGAACTCCCATTGTAATTAAGCCCGTTGTAGCACTCATCGTATTTACATTTAACAAAACAATCATCTGCGTTTACGTTAAATACACAAAATGGTGTATGATATGATATTTGGATAGATGAGAAATTTGATGTGAAATATTTTGTCTTGCTAATGCAAAATTAAGTCATTTTCTATTAAATTTACGACTGATACGAGGGGTTTATTAAATTGCTCTAAATATCCTTGAACCCGGCAAAATGTTTATTTTATGCTTCAATCAATTTATTTTATAGTAATATGTAATTAATATTTTATAATAAATGAGTCAACTCATTGAAACGAGGTTTAATAGTATTACATTTTAATGTCTTCTAATGTAGGTATTTTAATATCTATGCATTTTATTTTTAAATATTCTTACGGATGAAATTTGAATATTTTAGGGTTCCAAATATCAATAGTGACGGCTTGTAAGAGGTTATGATGAGAAAGTACCTTATTCTGAAGATTTTCTTTGGCAATTTTGAACCTATCCCGAAAAAAATTGCCAAGTAGTTGTATATGAAAAGTACAGGAGAGAAAGTTTTATTTCATTTGCTGCAAAGGTGGAAAATCATCGATAGACGACTTCAAAATCAATCAAACAAACTCCTAGATCAGTTTATATGCAGAAGTTTAAAAGGATAAAGGAATACGTGAGCACATTGCAGTGATGAAAAAAATAAATAAAGGAAATTGCATAAAACATCGATTTTTTCGCTTCCTAGATTTCTCGATGCGTTCGATCGAGAAAAGTGATCAAAATAGAAATATTGTGGAATATACAAGTTAGAATAGTAAACGGACTTGGAAAAGATATAAGAGAGGTGGAAAGAGTGCATAAGCTGCATGGCAAAGGGATAAGGCCAGGCAATCTAGACTGGAAACACATAATCAAGTCATTGAGGGCAGATCATGCCCTTGCATTATTGAGTGCTTGGCAGAAAAAGAATTATAACACATTAAATCGAACTAAATTATAGGGATTAATAATGTCCCCGAGGAAGTACTTAAGTGCTTGGAGATACAGGCAAATGAAAGGTTTTCGTGGGCTAATTCGCAGCTCATATGAGGGAAGAAGAGTATGGCAGGAGGTTTCCGTTCGTCCAGTATTTATTTTCATCCCAAAGATGAGAAAAGCAGCAGTATGTGAGAACTCTTGGACAATTAGTCTGAGTCCAACAAGAAAAAAAGTACACTCAATGCCAAAGAAGTAACACCACTAGGATGTATTTGTTTTCTATGTAAATTTGGATGAGGTAACCGACATAGTAAATTAGATGGAATTAATGAACGCATTTGCAGAGGAGAGGAGTGTTAGGAGACCTATCCGGATCCTCAGCGTGCCAGGCTCCACAATCGGGAGCAGCGGATGGAGAGACGGGATGCGCAGAGTTTTTGGAAGGAGGTTAAAAAAGGGATTTCCAATATATTCCGTGATTTTGAACGCATGCTTGTTGGAATTTAAAAATGCTGGACTTTCAAGATATGTACAAAATGTATCGGTTGCAATATTTTCCTGACTTTGGCGTGAAGGGCTGAATTTAGAATGTAGGTTAAGTGTGCGCAGGACCGCAGATTGTATTGGCATTGATAAGATGGGTGCACACCATCATCACTGAAAATTTGGCGATGCGAATTACCTGCTCTAAACTTGTTCCGAAGGTCTTGACAGGATGACCAAGAGCAGCGGCGAAAGTCTGCTTACGAATACCTTCTGCAACGACATCGCGACGATACCCAAACCCCCTCCCTTACAGTCTCGACATGGTTCAAACAGACTATTTTCTATTCCCAAAAGCCTGCCTCAAGGGACACCACCATGGAATCGTTAGCGTCGTCAAATAAATTTGCACGCGTACCCTTAAGGACCTTCCGGAATCCGCCTACCAATGAGCCTTCGAGTTATGAGAAATCCACTGGCAAAAGTGTGTCGACGCTCATGGGATATACTTTGATGAATTTAGGGGCATTGTAGAAATATCTTAAATTAATTTAGTTTTCCGATAAATTTCCCGATAATTTTTATACACACCACATAGTCATTGAAGTTGGTGGGAAGTCCATTAAATTGATCAAATTCGCATAAGATCAATTTTTAGTCAACCAAAGGATTGCGATGATTAGCAAATAAAATAAAGACTCAGTGTGATGGAAATGGGACGAAAATCAATGTAAATAAAAGAAATGTGACGCGGTTTTTTAATAACAGCATCCAACTGGAGGGAAGTATCAAAACTGGAGGGCAAAAAAAAAACTGAAACAGGGAGAGCTAGAGAATGTCACTCAAGTAGGAATGTTGGCAATGCCTGCATATTGGAAGGATGAAAGAAGAAATTTATTCGTCTAAGAAACTTACAAAAATGAGGATACTGATGGTGTCGTGGTTAAATGTTAAAGAAAAAACTTTTTATTTAAATCTTCTACATGAAGCGTAGTTTTATATGGCACGGAAACTTGGTCATTGGGGCAAGAGGTTTCGGAGGTTTCGAGTCTTCTGAAATAATATGTGTGGAGAACAATAATGGAAAACTAAAAGAATGGAACGGAAGGAAACGAAGGAATACCATGAAATGGTACTTGGGAAAATTTTGAGCAGAAGAAGGAAAAATCGATTTTCCTAAACGGTACTGCGTTTATTCATAAAATACTGTCATTAAAAATATTAACAAGACACTGAATATTACGCCATATTACAGCACATCACTTCTAATTGCTAAATACGTCGCACGTCTGTTCATTTCGCCAAACATACCTGTTTTTTCGTCTCTTCATCTCGATTAACCGCAATGTCACCTCAATTTGAGTTTTTAACCTTCGACTACCGCTCAAAATGTTTTGAATCCATATTACCAGCCAACTTCAAAATTCTCCGCATTCTACCGCATTCTCTCTTCCCCTACCGTCCCAAGCACTCCTTTGCTTGGTTTCCTTTCCGACCATTTTATTTTTCCCTTTCTTCTCCTCACCCTTGACGTCAAAACCGTTGATTTATAGTATGCTTGCCATCATGCCTCAATGACCAAATCACCAAGCCGTGGAAAACCAGGCTCGCTTTCAATTTTTTCACCCTCATATTCTTTACGTGGGTCGCGGTAGTCCAGGGTTAGAGCGTTGGATTACCGACCGGAGGGCCCGGGTTCGATTCCCGGGAAAGCCTCTCTTGGTACCTGCAGCTCCACTCAAGCTATTTGATTTTTCGGGCATCAAATCCATAACCATAACCGGCCAATGGAGAGGCACGCCCCCCCCCCCACCCTGATGTGTGAATTTCACACGCCGTCGGGCTTAGTACTGGGTGAACTCTACCATCACCTACCAAAATGACCTTCGGGTTGATTACTGTGCTTATGGTTTTTGCATTCTTCACATCTTTACAAAAGGCCCTTGTAATCAAATGCCTCCTCTTTGAAAAGAACTCCTTAACTACTTCTGATTCTCTTTCAGAAACCCGTAATAACTTGCTCAAAATCGTCCATGAAGCATCCTAGATCAATGAGCTAATTTATTTAGCCTTAATCCGAAAACAGCACTTCTTTTACAGTGGACTATTAACAGTGATATCAATGGACATGATTACGAGCACCCAAGCTCTAATCCAATTGTTCTAGTTTTTGTCCTCCATTTTAATTCTAAATGCCTCTTTCTAAAGAATTTCATTTCCATCGTCAACAGACTTGCGCAATTACAAACTTGTAAATAACAATCTCTCCGTCGTACCTGTATGTATACATATATACAACTATCCCCTAGTAAAATACAACTTGGAATCCAGCATTATAATAAACTCTTCTTTAATTCTGCATGATTCGTCCTCCCTCCATTACGTCCAAAATCCCCTCAGCCTTGAGAACTCCATCACCAATCAAAATGCTTTGTACCCATCCATCAATCCAACTTTCCAGAAAGTGAAAAGCTTAGACAAATATTGGAATAGGAGGAGGAGGATAGGTGGTAGGAAAGGTGGATGCTGAGGGTTTTCATTGGCGATGGAATGTTGAAGGCTGTGATGCCTGAGAGGATGTTTGGGAAACGAGGAAGGGGAGGAAAAGAAAAGGCGAATGTCAAGAGAATGGAGTAAGGGTGTATGTGAAATGAAAAAGGATTACATTTACAGAAAGGTGTCAGATTTTGTTTGGCTTGGTGAGATTATGTAGTGGAAGGGTGCTAATCTGTACTCATCAAACCTAGCCCTATCCGTAGATTACCAGAAGTTCTCTAAATTCCATCTTAAAGTTCACATTATTCCCACCCCTTGACCTTACTAACCAACATTGCCTAATCTACTGCCATCTTCAGCATGCCACTAACTCTCTTAACATCCTGAAAATGACGGTCCCGCTATCTTCGAATTTCTCCTAATGAACAGCTACTTTATCCTCCCTTACCTAAGATTTCATCTTTTGTTTTCATTTCCGTGCAATATTTTTCACCCATTATTCGTCACAAATACATACCTTAGCCTCAAATCTAGTCTTATGCTTTTTTTGATTGTTAAAATCAAGTTTGCTTGTCATTTAATCATATTATTAGTTTTCGCTAGTATCTTCTATATGTTTATGCACGATATGCCTCCTGCATCTTGGTAAGAGCCTTATGGAGTTCACCCTTATTGTATATCCGTTCTAATATCATTACCATCCTCTAAAACCATTGCTAAATAGGTTAACATTATCTGTTTTACGTAACCCTAAATTAAATGTTAATGCGATACACTATATTTCTTGAGAATCTCATTATTTCGTTATTTTTTGATTTATTTTCTTACCATATCTAACAGATTAATTGCTGAAAGCACTAATTAAAGATTGCGCAAATTTTGTGGGTGGGCTAATTAACTATTGACCTTCCACAAACATAACTTAATTCGTCAGCTCCTCGCGTAATTTTCCTCCGGTCTCCATCCCTTCCCGAATAGCACTTTGCATTTCATCCCCGTTCAGAATGAAAGGAACAGGTTGTACTTTGACATCCTTACCTCCAACCTAGCACAAACCATCCGGGCTCTTCAGTCGCCATCCGCTCTTGCGCAGTCTGGCAATGCTCAGGTCCCAGATGAGTCGCCTACCCCTCCAATCTACCACCTAATGCATTGCAGCCAATAATTTTAACAATGTACTCTGTCAACTGCCTTCTATAAATCTTCAAAGCAAAGATGCGCATCCATATTACACTCAATATTCCTTTCCATGAGTGAGCTCGTTAGCGCTCGGCCCCCAAACTTGCCTCTCCCCTTCCAAGATCAAAAATTAATCATTACCCCTCGTTTCCATCCATCAATTGGTCATCCTGACCACCACTTTTTCTGCGTGTGAAATCAAGTTAACTGTCCTGTAGTCCTCTGGATATATATCTGCCTTTCCTTTCGGAAATTTTGTACCAACCGACATCTAACGAAATCTTCCTGGTCACATGTATACGGTTGCATATGTGTGTATAAGTTTGTGCGCGCGATGCTAGTAGCTATAATTATATAAATATAGTTTTAATGGTGAATGTTGAACGACCGAGGCCTAGGCATTGTGCCCGCCGCCTTCACTCCATCCCCTTGAAAGTGGGGCGTGAGAAGCAAGCCGAACGTCAACCCGAAGCAGAAGCCGCACCCTCCCTCAACTTCACACGCGACACTACTGACTCTCACTGCCCCCCCCCCACTCCCTCCCCTGGAGGGGCATACCCGCCCGAGAACACCCCGACTGCGACGACGCCACTAAAACCATGCCTCACCCCCAACCCTTGAGCCAGCCCCACCCGGACACGCAACACTCATTCGTAATTGCTCCTCCGCGCACCGAGGTTTGAGCCATCGGGATGAGGAGGGATGGGGCGGGAGGAGGCACGGCGTCGCTTGCAGTTGGCCCGCTCCAAAATAATGGCATCGCAGTCATTCGGGAGTCGCGAGGAATTCGTAGAATGTCCGTGGAGAGAAAAATGCGGAGCACCAGGTCGGAATGTGCCGGGAATGAAAGCGATGGAGTTGTAGGCCGCCATCTTGCCGTGCCACCAACGCGACCGGTGTCATCCCTCAAAAAAAACTTGACAAAAAAAAGGTTTCAGTATCGCGCATGTTACTCGTTTCCGTGAATTACACTCCGTTGAAAATTTGCGGGGGTTGACAGCATTCGCTGGCAACTCCCTGGATTTTCTTCTCTGAGTGATTCAAAAACCGGATCTAACTCCCAATCCCACTTTCTGTCGAAGCATTTGCATTGCGTATCTTCACCTCTTCCGGTCTACGGCGCCCATTTGTGCTAAACGGCCTGGAACCGACATCACCTTATCACCAGCGTCATGGCCAAAGAAAAGCCAGAGAGGCTAGAAACCTACCAAGGTTTATCGTTTTAGAGGAAGGTCCCAGCGCGGATGGGGAATATTATATTGCTGGCGAAAATAGCCTTAAGTATTCCAGGAATAAGAAAAATAGTCATAAGAAAGGGAAACAGCTTTGTTCCCTTTACTGAAGTCCAAATTACTCTTCTATTTCAAATAAAAGTCACGGTACATGGGCATGTTTATATACATGTTATTATATTCGATAAAAATCCGTTTTGCACATTCCAAAATAAATGTACTTGAATGTAAAATTTATAGGGTCGCAATTATCTTAATGTGAATACTATTTGCCAATAACTATGCAGAAATCGTTCGTAAAAATATTACGATAAGAAAGCGAGCATGACGAGGTTTAAAGAGGCATTTGGTTTGGAATCCCTTGTAGCACGAAGGGAGAAGGCCAGACGAAGGCTGTTAAAGTGGGCATTCAATTTAACTGACGACAGAAAATAAATCCCCTGATAATAACGGACCATTCGGAAGAAGATAAGGAAGTTTAGACTAAAGCATCGGAGATTCAGGGACTCATTTCAATCACTTACAATTTGCGATCACAACAAACACAAGCCTAAGCACCGTAAAGGTTTCTAACGCGGAATCTACCGGCGTGTCACTTGACCTTTTTTTACTGAAAGCTGTAAACCGAACATCCAGTGCCACAAGCCCTGAGAGGCTTCCATGTTATGGCGCACGTAAGGCCAAAGTATCCGCTTAAAGAATTGAATTTTGAGCTCGGTATAATAGTACCAGTTTATTATTCCCGATATAATTCAATGCACGAAAATCCACAATACTCGTTTAATATTCGCACATGACATTATATTAGCATATACATAGTAATATGTGTACTATTACATGAATAAAATTTTCACCAGATTTAAAAAAATTGTTTCTAAGATTACGCAGTCGTATCTCTTTTTTCTGTGCTTTCAAAAAACATTTTATTTGCAGAAAGTTATATCTAATTCAGATCATATTTGCTTTTGAAAAATTAGCACCAGCTCTATCATTTATAAATAGTCAAAGAATATGAATTCATTTCGTTTTTCTTCTTTCGACATGAAAGTAAAAAAAATTATGTTTCTATCAGACGTTTAATTTATATACTTTTACCGTACAAGAATTAAAAAAGCAAAAATATTTCAGATGATAATGATCAATTTAGTTAATTTACGAGGGCCGTTCTATGAAGAGTGATCATTCAATTTTATTCCCATATCTTTTGTTTTAATGTTAGTTATATGTGTATCATAGGTTTAATGTAGTAAGAGTTCCATCGATTTTACTCCAGTATGAGAGAGTGCATGCCGTTGTAATTTGAAACAATCATCAGTTAACCCACTGCTAATCATGATCTCTCCTAGACAAGTCGTCATCTGGGGCCAACGTAATGCTGAAGAACGCTTACAATCCATTCCTACTCATAGCACAACTAAAAGATTGTTTCAGGTATTTGAAGAGGGAAGAAAAAAATGTTCAAAGGATGGTGAACCCGGGGCTCCAATCACTGCGAGGATCGGCACGTTGCGGTGGCTACCTTGCTGGTTTCCTCCCGAGAGGGCCCGGGTTCGTATCATGGAGGTGGAGATCTTTTTCAGTGGTATCCTAATCCTTACTTGAGGTACTTTGTGGCGCCTTTCGTTAATAGTAGGCTAATGTCGACGCCGGGTTTTCCTCGACCCTTGCTACATTCCCTTCCATCCCTGATGGCGCAAAAGATCTCAGCTATCAGTCGTCTCCCCTATTGCCACTATAGTATACAACTCCAATCACTGGTCTTGTGGAAGTCAAAAATAAAACTGGTGTAGCAATCGAGAACGTCGAATAACGTCAACAGCATAAAATTGAATATTGTAATTTCATTGGGCACCACCAGTATGTTGGTAGCAGAACAATTGTGCATGCGACGTATTTCTCTCAAGTAAATCAATGTGAAGTGTATTCTTCATCCTGTCTCTAGCCCAAACCATGCAATGCCAACTTTCAGATTAGGAGATATAGCTTTGTTTTCTTCTACAAACCCGTTCACAGATGGCGTTGCTTCACTATGATACTAAGTTGTAGTTAAATGCAGTTAGTTACCTAGAGTGATAAGCAGTGCGGGCGTCACATTACTGCCGCGCAGTTTGAAAACCGTCTTCTACGTATAATTCATAGTTCATATTATCTATCATTTCGCATTACCATGGCAATGCCCTGGCACAAGGAAAATGCTTAATTGACGTTGTAAATAAAAACAATAAATTGTAACATCTGTAATATTCGGTGTATATTTATTTATATTTATCAATATTAATAAAACAAAGGTTACGTGATTTTCTAGAAAAAAACGCTAAGCTAAGCATTAAAATAGGAGGGCAATAACTAGAGCAGTTAGAACAGTTTACGTATCTTGGTAGTGCTTTGGGCCAACACGGTCAAAGTAGTAGGGACGTAAGGAGAAGAATTGCGCTAAGCAAAGAGGCTTTCACAAGGAGGAAGGAGTTGATGAGAGGGACGTTGAGTAAGGATATTAAGAAAAGACCCGTGAAAACTTTGATATTGAGCGTAGCTATGTACGGTGCGGAAACGTGGTCATTGAAACAGGAGGATAGACGTAGCCTGGAGGCTTTTGAAATGTGGGTGTGGAGAAGAATGGAGAAGGTGAAATGGACAGAGAAGAAAACAAACGAGGAAGTACTTGGTGTGGTGGGCGAAGAGAGGAGTTTGTTGGGAGAAATCCTATGGAGGCAGGAAAAGTGGCTGAAGGGGGTATTGATCGGCAGCGGGATGCTGAAGACTGTAATTGAGGGGAGAATGTTAGGCAAATGAGGAAGGGGAAGGAACAGGATAGGGATGTTGGACGGGATGAAGGGAGAAAGAAAGTACTCAGAGCTGAAGAGGGACCTGATGTAGAGTAGGATGTTGTGTTTTGCTAGGGGTCACAAATTATTTAATTAGTAATTATGTCCATCCAAAAACCTACCTTAACCGGTAGATTACCTAATAATGATAATCTATTAAAATTGAATTTTAATCATTATAAAATTGGTTTTGAAGACTGTGATAGAGGGGAGAATATTCGGAGTGCGAGAGAGAGGTGTCAATAGGATAGGGATGTTGGACGGAATGTGGGGAGAAACGAAGGATGTGGAATTGGAGAGGGGCTCATTGTCCTCTCGGGTATCAGGTTTTGTTTTGTGGGCTGGACAAGGAAATCATCGTTGCACAACCGTACACCTGGTGCATGTATCCACCCAAAACCTCTTTTAACCGGTAGATGATCAATTAAAATTATTACTAAAATAAGTCCGATTCAAAAACACAGTGTAAATGAATATTTTCAAACTGGGAATAACATTTGAATGCAAAGTTTTACAATAAATTTGTCGGAGAAGAATGCTATTTTTTGGCAAGTACCAATATGTAATCATCCACAAATGCCGCCGTATTTTCTAGGGACTGACTCTGCAGTATTATTTATTGTCATTGGTCTTCCACCGTTTAAGGTAGGTTGTAGATGGACAAGCCTAAATATTGAATAACAATAAACTTACTTGCTTCTCCCAGCAAAAAATACTGCCTAACATCCGGCACTATGGTAAGACCCTCTTGAATTCCGCACGCTTCCTTCCTCCCTTCCCTCCATCCAACATCTCTATCCTATTTATTCCTGCCCTTTCCTCCTTTCTCAACGTTCTCCCTTCTATCACAGTCTTCAACATCCCACTGCCGATCAATATGCTTGTCATCCATTTTTCCTGCCCCCTTATGATTTCTCCCAACTATCCCCTCTCCTCCCCCACCATGCCTAGCACTCTCTATGTTTGCTTTTATTTCTGTTCACTTTATCTTCTCCGTCCTTCTCTACACCCATATTTCAAAAGTCTCCAATTTACGCCAAACATCCTGCTTCAGTGACCATGTTCCCTCGCCATGCAAAACCACACGCCATATTAAATTTTGACGAGCCCTTTCTTAACCTCCATACTCAACATCCATGTCATCAATTCCCTTCGCCTTTGAAAAACCTCTTTGCCTAGTGGAATTATTCATCAAATGAATTCATCAGTGCAGTATTAAATGAAGTCAAGGAACAGCCTTAACGAGATGGTCAATTAAATTAGAAAAAACATGAATGTATAGAGAAAAATAATTTTTAAATTATATTTTAATTTTAATAATATCATCACAAGCCTCAATCATGGTAAAACAATAAAAAATAAGTAATTGAGAAAAAACTGCGATATTTAGGCACTATTGAGTCATTATTATAAAAAAATAGAATATGAAATGATAATTCAACCTCTAAAAGAAAAGTATGGTACCTGGTAGGATAGGCGTCAAAAGGCATTTCAAATCATCTCTTTTATGTACCCTTAAAAGAGATTGTATAAAAAGCATAGAAAACCACACTCAACTTATACAATGCTAGGAAAGAAAGTAAAACCCAAAGCCGTACATTTACTTTCTTTCCATGCACTCGGCCGTAGTACGTTCTTTATCTATTTATTATACAATGCTAGTTTTATAAGTTTCATAAGGTTTCCCCGCTAAAAATAATCACTGCAGAGTAAATTTGGAAGAGTGTAAACGAAGTATCTCTGAAAAAAGAAAAACGAAAAGAGAATCACTATCTCGTGTCATAGATGATGAGCTATTAAAAATTTAATAAAAATAGTTGATTTTATTCATCTTCATGGAAAATTGCTTAGTGGACACTTCACTGAAAACGGAAAGAGAAAATGGAATAATGCGCCCCGTTGAAGTTCGTCGCTCCTAGTGTTGCCTTGATCAGTGTCAGAAAGAAGTTGTTTGGAAGGATAGGTTGACTTTTATGAATCATAACCTAAAAGAGAACATAATAAGGAAGAAGGATTTGAAATATTCGGGTCAGGAGGATGAACCATGTCTGCACCACATGGGCGCCCACATCTGACCCCTTTTTTTCCTGTCGCACTTAATCAACCCATTTTTTGTCATCACCAAGTTCATCCACTTTCAATTCAATACCTTGGTCTTACAAAAGAAAGAATAAGTCAGTGTAATGATTTGAACCATCTTCCGTAGGACTTCCTTGGGTCTGGTGGGAAACCAGTTAAGAATTAATGCAGTTTTCAATGATGTTCGTAATTGCTGTGAGTTAGTGTTGTGATTTGCACCATGGCGTATCGAAAAATGTCCGCTTTGATCTTGATTAAAGTTTCTTGTGTTTAAGTGCCAGAACTGTTTAGTTTTTTTTTCGAGCACAAAATAACATTTCCGCTCTTACGATAGCTAGTAATCCATCCTCTGAAGGAGAGTAGATGAACATTTTCTTTCCCAGGACCTCCCGCGACTGAGTTTTGGTAATGGCTGATTCCCGGGGATCCACAGGAGGACTCCTAATTGCGCCCGCCGACTTAAATAGTTTCTTTAATGAGTGGTCCATTTTACCACTTAAACTATGAAAATTTGCAAACCACATCAATTAGGAAATGTGGAGTGGGCAGGGCTCCCATTCCCTACACATCTGCTATAACAAAATGAAGATGCATACAGGCTGCATATGCAAGTAGCCACTGTGTAATTGGAAAAATAATAAATATATTTAATAAACGAGTTCCTTCATATACGTATCTCAACTCTTCCGACAAATGTATGCACGATATGTGCCTATGCCGCACCATGATAACTAAATGCTTGTGCGGACAATTTACACGCACGTTTTGGATGATGTTAGGAAAAAAGGAGCATCTTTGAGTTCAAAGAGCCTATGTAAATGAAATATGATAAAAGCAAAAAATACATCAGACACCGGATAATTAATAAAAAAACAGGATATATGTGAAAAACATAAATCCAATCATGAGACGAACTTAGAACAATGGTAATGCCAAATAATTACAGTGCACATTGATTTTAATAATTAAATCTTATGTGAGAGAAAAAATTAAGAATACCAAGGAAATATCACAATTTCTTTAAGTTGTTGAGAGCGAGGGGTCTTCCAAGAACGAACAAACATTTTAAAATTGTTAGTAAAACAAGGAGCTAAAATGTAATTGCCAATGAAAATGAAAACTTTACAGATATATTCAATTTTGGCAACACAAATGAAAGGTTTTCGAGTGCGCGGTAATTTCATGGCAGAGATAAGAAAACTGTGTGGGGAATGGCTGGTAAACTGGTTGAGCTGGCAAACGAGGGTAACGGGAGATGGTCATGAGAGAGGTTTAAAATGCAAGACCCTTAGACAGCCTTTTACTGCGCAGGTGTATGAAGAGGCAAAACCTGGTCTGAGAAGAGGAGGGACTGTAAACACCGCTCGCAGAAGAGGGCTGGGGAACGTGATATCGGTCGTTTCCCTTCAATTCCTCTAACTGACGGAGAGGGAATTCTTAAAAACTAATGCAAAACTTCAAAACCGCAAGTATTTGCCCAAGTACATAAGTATTTAAAAATAATCTACCATGTCAGAAATAGGAAATTATCTCGTCATTAACCGCTAGTTATATTTTTTTAAATAGTATTTGGTTTATTTATCCCAGAAATCACTCAACTGAATCGCATTGAAAATCAGACAACACGAATATATATAGACCAGGATCCCGGTCCCGGAAATATTTTTGCATTCGTGATCTGCTGGATTCCGCCTTCCCCACCTCTCCTGTGTTCGTCCTTTATGTGTGTTCCTATCCCTTTTCCTTATATCTGTTTCATATAAATGAGAATATATATGTATGTATGTATATATATATATATATATATATATATATATATATATATATATATATATATATATATATATATATACAGGGTTCGTCCGGAAAATAAGTGTACTGAGCTCAGGAAAAAAATTTATTGCACTTTTACATATCTTAAGCTAATATTCCTCAAAATAGGACCCTTGTGAGTCGATACACTTGTTCCAGCGGCGTTCCCATTCCTGGAACGCTCCCGCGAAGGCATCATCGGGAACCTCTCGAAAACACGTCGTCACGGCCACTTTGACGGCGTCCAAAGTCCCGTATCGCGTTCCTTTCAAACTCCTCTTTATCTTCGGGAACAGAAAGAAGTCCGGTGGTGCCAATTCCGGGCTGTAGGGCGGGTGCGGCAGCGTTGCCACGCCGTGCTTGGCCAAGAAGTCCGAAACGACAAGGGCGGTGTGAGACGGCGCATTGTCGTGATACAGCCGCCAGATGTTTTTGATCGCTGGCCGGACGCGGGCGACTCGTTTTCGAAGCCTGTCGAGCACTTGGACGTAAAATGCAGCATTTACAGTTTGTCGTTCAGGTACAAATTCGTAGTGGACGACTCCCCTTTTGTCAAAAAAGACAATGAGCATCGCCTTGATCCGAGATTTGCTCATGCGAGCTTTCTTTTGACGGGGTGATGATGGGGTGTGCCACTCTGCACTTTGTCTCTTCGACTCCGGGTCGTACTCAAAGATCCACGTCTCGTCACCCGAAACAACGTTCTCTAAAAAATGTGGATCATTTTTGCAGTGATCCGCAAGTTGTGTCGCGATTTCCAAACGATTGAGTCTTTGATCATCACTGAGCACTTTCGGCACCAACTTTGCACAAATATTTCGCATCTGTAATTTCTCCCTAATAATCTCGTGCACTATTGTTTTTGGCACATTACACTGCTCTGCTATCATCCGAACACTAAGACGACGATCAGAGTTCAGTACATCGCGAACTTTTCGCACATTTTCGTCGGTGAGTGTCGTTGATGGGCGTCCAGGCCGTGGTTCGTCGTCGACCTCTTCTCTGCCCTCCACGAACATCTTGTGCCACCGAAAGATCATGTTTCTGGACATGGCTGACTCCCCGTAAGCCTGGTTAATCATACCGACAGTTTCGGTAGACGATTTCCCAAGCTTTACCGCAAATTTGATGGAATAACGCTGCTCCAAAAACTTCGGCATCGCGTTCCGTGACGTGGGTCGAGCGTGGAGGTTCGCGTTAACAGAGCTCCTCACTACACCACAGCTCAGAGCCGACTGCCTTTTTCAGCGTCGCTTGCCAACATACCCCCCTCCAATCGCAGCCCGTCAGAGCGGTGCTGGGCGCGCCTGGAGTGGCGGGAAAAAATCAGTACCCTTATTTTCCGGACGAACCCTGTATATATTCCCGAATTCTTTCAAATCTACCGTGCTGCCGAGAGAGAGTTTGAACGGAAATGGGATCCGTCGCCTCTTCCACGAGAAGAGTGGAGACGAAGCGTGCTTCTCCTAGTTGGGAAACCCTGTCGGAAATGTCAGGGCTCAAAGCCAATCGACCAGTGACAAGGGCCTGCTCCGGATATGGTCCCATTTGACTTTGTATTTCGTCAAAGTGAAAAAATAACCCTATTGGAAAGTTTTTTCATTATCAGAAACAGGTGTAAGAAAACTGAACATGTTTCAAATTTCAACGGCTGCCCATGACGCAATTCTGGAACAAAATGAAAGAAAATTGTGCCACATTTAGGGTAAATAGCTCATTTAGCGAAAAGAAAAATATGAAAATTAATTTTTGTTTTGGCCAGAAATGAAATGAACACAAATTTTAAAAAGGGCTACATTGAGAAGCCCTCATCCTTTGTCAAGATAAATTTTTTACAACTGGAAGTTGCGATCAACCTATCGGAAAAGACTTCTGGTTGCTCAACACCACTTATCCGTTAAACCTGCTCAGCTGGCGTGGTATTATATAGCTTGGGTTGTCAGAAAGTCATATTTTACGATGGAAGTGTGGTCACTTCGATGTGTTACTAACAGAACTATTAGATCTCAATATGTATTTCCGTGTTCGCCCTATTGGGGTTAAAACTTGGCTTTGTTGTAAATTGATATTTGTGATAGAATAATGAGTTTTTGAATATAAGCTGGAGCCTATTTATTTTATCAATTAAGAGATATCGACTGTATTTTCTCCTCAATTTATTAATATTATTTTTCGCTTGGAGATGATTAGAAAGATAGATGA
Organism: Hetaerina americana; assembly: GCF_022747635.1. Lineage (NCBI taxonomy): Eukaryota > Metazoa > Arthropoda > Insecta > Odonata > Calopterygidae > Hetaerina > Hetaerina americana. The sequence goes on along the minus strand of NW_027286719.1, from coordinate 3,787,150 downwards.
GAGAAGAAAATGGAAGAATGTAAACACAGAGCTAGGCAGAATGAAATACAAAGAGTAAAATAATAATTTGAGACGGTCAATATTTAAAGCATAATAAGCATGGTACGAGGATTTGGAAAGTTTGCAGAGGAAGGGTGAAATTGGTGCGCTCACTATCACTATCGGGAAGTATAAGAAGGGAAGATCTGTGCTAACAGTTAGAGATAAGGCGGGTAAGGTAATAGTTGACACAGGAAAGATCCAAGAGAGATGGAAGGAATATATAGAAGAACTGCATAGTAAAGAACTTAGACCAACAAAGTTAGACATTGAAAAGGAACATGACGTAGAGGAAGACAGCTAAGGTCCAAGCATATTCGACGATGAGATAGAAAGGGTATTAAGGGAGATGAAACTAAATAAGGTCGTGGGGGTGGATAACATTCCCGCGGAACTATTGAAATGTTTAGGAAAACGTGGGAGGAAGAGGCTATATGGGCTGATTCGTAGTATCTATGAGGAATGAATCTGGCCGGAAGGCTGTGGGAGATCAGTGTTAGTTCCTATCCCGAGAAAGATAAAGGCTACATCATGAGAGGACTACGGAACAATAAGTTTGATTTCCCATGTAGCTAAAGTGGTTCTCAGGATCATCAAAAAAAGGATGGAGAGTAGGGCAAAATATTACTTAGGGGATGATCAGTTTGGGTTAGGAAGGAGAGATGCACGCGTGATGCCATTGCAGTACTAAGAACACAAATCGACAGGAATGATGAATACAATCAGGACGTATTTGCCTGTTTTGTAGATCTCAAAAAGACATTTGATAGAATGAATTGGGAAAACTCTTGAGTATATTGCAGAAAATAGGAATAGATTGGAGGGACAGGAGACTAATCCGCAAAAAAGCTCTTCAAAACTTTTATATGAAGCGTAATTATGTACGTAGCTGAAGGTATGGTCAATGAAGCAGAAGGATGGACGTAGATTGGAGGCTCTTGGAATGAGGGTGTGGAGAAGGATGGTGAAGGTGTAATGGACCGAAAGGAAAGCAAATGAGGAAGTCCTAGGCGGCAGTCCTATGGTGGGCGAAGAGAGGGGTTTGTTGGGAGGAGTCCTAAGGAGGCAGGAAAAATGGATGAAGGCGTATTGATCACCAAGGGATGTTGAAGACTGTAATAGAGGGGAGAATATTAGGCAAACGAGGAAATGGCAGGGATAGGATAGGGATGTTGGACGGGATGAAGAAAGGAAGGAAGTACTCAGAGATGAAGAGGGACCTGATGTAGAGTAGGTGGCTGGATTGTGTTTTGCTAGGAGCCACAAAATATTTATTTGGTAGTTGTTTCCATGCAAAACCTACCTTAACCGCTAGATTACTTCATAATAATAATAATAATTCTTCGCTTGGAAACAATCTAAGGACTAAAAGTTAACCGAAGAATTAGTTCATAGAGCATGGATGTAATTTCTGTGTCATGAGCGTGCCAACGTAATGAGTAGGCTATTTCCTCATTCGGGCGTGTGGCCAAAGGAAGGAAAGGGATTCCCCGCCACCCCTTGCATCCACCCCTGACCTAAGGTGAACGATAACTGAATACGGCCAAAGGGTTCTCACACCCCAACCCACCCCCACACCGACTCCCAAATGGCCACGCCAGCACAGTGGAGCGGCGGGGGCCAAGGCGGGGGTCGCGGGCGCCCGGCCGACAATCGACCCCTTTCACCCCCCATCACACTGCTTCCTCCCCCCCCCAACCCGCCTGTCGCTCGCCAAACTCACTCCCATCGTCCCTTCCCTTGCAAATCCCCTGCGCAAGGCTTTTCGGAATTTCAATCCACTCTCTCTCCCAGGCCGAATTCCAGCCAGCCCCCCCCCCCCTACCCGTTCCTTCAAAGTCTCGCCCCGGACGCCCCATCGCCGCGCACCGCCAAAAACCCCACTCGCTCAACGCTGCGTAGATCCACGAGCGCATCAGCGCCTCGGGTTGCCTCCCGGCTGCTTTGGAACTACTCGGCGGGAAGCGCGCCCCATTCCCGCCCCCCCTCCAGCCTCCCCCGTCCCTCCTCTCATTCTCTGCTGGGGCTATTAGAAAATTTCTCCTTTTAGACCCCCCGCCCAAACACCCTTCGCCATCATCCACCTCCCCAGGCGCCCGCGGGGCGAAATTGATTAAACCTCCGCTTAAGACTCCCTCTCGAGATGGGGGCGGTTGGGGGGGGGGGTGTAGACCACCTTGGATGACAGTGCCGCTGATAGGAGCCGACTTAGTTCCCGCAGCGCAGCCATGGGAAATACGTCGCGAAAATAATAGAAGGAAAAATATGAATGCTGGATTTATTCTTTTTTATGAGTGGCAGGTTCTCGTTGGCTTAGCATGGAGTGTGCTCGGCTACGGGCTCGTGGTCTCGAGTTCGATTCCTGGTGAACGATGGTCCACCCAGTTGGTGCTGCGTAGTACTTCGTTTGCCGGATGCAATATTCATTTATATCGACTGGGGTTATTTAGTTTCTGGGTAATGTGGCGCAATCCTTCGCGATATAATGCAATGTTCGTTGGGATGAGATACGCGTAATTTACATGTATCATACGGTATTTAATTTGCGATATAATGCGATGTGCGGTATTTTGCAAAATTCGGATTAGCGTGAAATAATGCGATGTGCGAAATAATATTATGCGTCATTATGCATTGGGTCTATTAAAATCATTAAGTCAACAACGACACTTTAGGTTAGCAATATTAATAAACGACTCACATCGAAGTCTGATATTCAAATTCTAACGACGGAGAGCCGTTAAATATTTTGTTTGTGTTGGGGGATGTTAAGAGATTAAGAGCGAAAACTTTGATTTGAAGCGCGGCTTTGAATTGAGTGTTCCGTGAGGCAAGAATGCAAGCGTAGATGGAGGATTGTGAGATATACGTATGTAGGATGTAGAGAATAATGGAGAAAACGTAAAATTGAGGTAAAGGGAAACAAATGAAAAAGTACTAGGCAAGGCATGGAGAGGGAGTTTGTGGAAGGAGGGAGTTGGTGGGAGAAATGCAACGGAGACAAGAACGCTGGATGCTGGGTGGTTTTTAATGGCGATGGAATGTGACAGAGGGGAAGAGGATAAGGATTCTGGACGGAATGAAGGGAAACAAAAAGTATGCGGTATTGAAAAAGAGTTTATTGTGGTGCAGGAATTGTGGAAGGGAAGTGTGGTGCACCTCGGGTTGGGTAAAGCTTAGAAATTTGCGGTGTATGTTCAGTGTAGTCATCCAAAACCAAACTTCGCCAGTAGATCACCGTATTATTAACATCCTGGGAAACCATAGGCGTCACAAGGAAAGTAACTTCTCCTTTCCCATCCCCTGATGTGGACCGCAGATATAGCTTTTGTGGTTCCCACAAGGGGGAACCGTGCCCCCTAAAAAGGTTCTCTGCAGCTGGGACTATGAGCGCATAGAGCTGGCGCTGAGGGCGCCGCTGGCGGAACGCCAGGGCGTGGTGCTGGGTCCCCTGATGTCTGAATTTCACTCACTGGCGAAAAGTGTGGCATGAGGTGTCTTACTATGGTATCTTTCAGATTATTTTCCAGGATCAGAAGTTGGTTTCGGTGGTCTTTGACAAATGGCTTCACAATCCCCTGATTGATCTTCCTTGAGAGACACAACTTCTGAGTATTTAATGATCACATGCGATGGATCTAATCTTCAGCTTCACATACTCATGTCATCAGCGGTTGTCTTTTATCCCACCATCTAACTAACTTACCCGAAATTTTTCCTTTCATCACAGCATTCGAAACCCCGCTGCCTTCCTGCCTGCCTCCTATTAATGTTTCATGACTTTTTTCAGGTGGAGAAATATGCTCAAATGAAAATACGACCATAGAATTCTTATGGGAAAATTTTTAGGTGAGAATCCTGCAAGAAAATGTTCCATAACAATTATTATTGAAGTCAATTAATGCGCTTCATTATTTGAAATTTTCCGATTCCTGATTTTGCATGCATTTATGTTTCATTTTATGCAGAGTAAAGTTTTGTAGCTACGTTCGAGAAGTGTAATTTTGGTATTAATAAAGGTGAATATGCGGAGATATTTGAGAATTGGCGAAACGATGATTACGATTAGATGTGCACCTACCTTACGCTCGAAGTATTGAGGAGGGCTATATTTGTGAAGTAGATCTTGCTTCATTATCATGTACTTGGTATTTTGCAAGTTATCGCCACTTCACGCCACTCAACGCCGTCCGATAATATGCTAGATTTATTCTTTCATTTACTAAGTTTAAGTAAGTAAATTAATGTTTGCGCAATCGAAATTATGAAATTACTGAGATAGAAAATACATTTTCCTGATATTTGGCCCTAAAGGAGAACTCCATTTGCCCGCGCATGCCGGTAGAGCTTCGGTTGTATATCTCTGGTCCGTGGAGCATCCTGCGATGACTTGGCCGTTGGGAACGGAGGGAAATGGTCAAATGGCGCCAGCTCAGATCTTTACTATAACTTCTTGGCGGAAGTCGGAGGCTCTAGGTTAAACCTTAAAATGCGAGTAGGAACGTGGTTGAGTGAGGTCAAGGGACGAGAGATGAGGTGGTTCAGTGAAATCACTGAGAGAAGGAATGCATTCCACGGGTGAATGCATAGTGAATATTATCGATCGGCTCGGGCTGTGCTTTCTAATATCGGGAGTACTTAAAATCGGGGAGGGGAAATGGAGAATGGTGAGGGCGTATTCAGGGAGGCATGCTCAAGGGGACCGCGGATTCGGGGGTGCTTGGCGATATTTCTGGGCGTTAAGTGCGATTGGAGGGATGAAGGTGGATTTAGGCGCAGGAAACGCCATTCAGCTGGGGGAATCCTCCCGCGCTTTTTTTTTAATTACCGTCCGTCCCCACAACCCAGGACCATTTTCCGAGCGCGCTCCCGTAAAACCCACAAGGGAAATTATGCATGAGTTTGTTTACATCAGTTTACATTTCAATCTGAAGATTGTTCGACATTAACCCCTTTAGTATTTTTATTCTCCTTTATTCCTTACAAGTATTTCATCTGACATACTCTACTTGGCCGGCAGGTTTGTCTTTTAGTATTTCTCGTCGCGTCTTTCCTTCAACATAAACTTCTATTATGTCTGCAAAAATTCAATGACAAAAAATAATGGTCAGAGACAGATGCCCGTGAGAGTTCATGCAATTATTTCTTGAAAAAAATTGAATGTACGCTCAAAACTTTCCAATTAATTTTATTTGCACGTTTTCCAAGGACTTTTGGGTTGTTGAAAACGGAGTTTTTTCTTAAAAAGTCGTTCTTTTCGGATTCTAACTGGCCACCGAGGTCTGAAATAAGTATTTTTTTCCAAATATGAATATTAATGTAAAGTATAATTTATAAAAATCGCCACTTGAACTGCATGGAATTTATTCGTTCCAGTTTTTGAAGGATAAACTAGCCATGAGTACCCCTTGTGCCTCGTTATTAGCAATTGGATTTCAGTATGAGGCAAAATTCTTGTTCTTGCCACGCTCTTAATTTAATTAAGTCATGGAGAAGGTGAGGTGCTTTTACCGTTCAGCGGAAAAGATTTTTTGTCTTCGATTTTGAACGCATTATGAAATTGATCCTTATTACGTTTTATCACTCCAATGCATGAAAACGTTTTCTAGAAGTCGCCCCAGCCCATATCAACAACCTGCCTGGATATCACAGTGATAGTGGAGTGATATAAGTGTTTTGTCTCATTGATACGCGATGCTTCAGAGCCCTCCTAATGAAATGTAGTGAGTGTCACTCACACCAAACACAAAAAACGTTTGAGGACATATGGGCATAAGTGAATTTGTGTCTCGCTGGATTGGTATGAAATGAGCGAAATGCATGTAAAATATTACTCTCACTTTCAAATTCAAATGTGTTCTGTATATATTAGAAAGATGACAGAGTTCATGCAATTGCCAAGAAGAACTAAAATTTCCTTAAACATTTCATCCTCCCATTCCAAACAATTATCCAATGTCAGCCAATCGCAGGCTAGGAATCAAAAACGCTGTTGAAGAAATGGAAGGGAAAATATCGAGTTATCCCTCGGGGTAATCCTTCGTAGATTTAAAAGTTGAAATTTAAATGTTGTGAAGCTAGTATGTATGCATATATGTAAGGGTAGTAGGGAATGAATGCCCTCAATAATGATTAAAATAAGCGAATGCAGTACCTATGTGGGTACAACCGAGGTGTATCCCCCAAAAGATTATGACTCACCCCCCCCCCACTGATACAAGCCATTAACCCTCCCATAGGAATTGGGACCACAGGTTTTACAAAAATTATATATACTGGCATTTGTTTAATTTTAAGGGGAAGACCTAAACTGTTAAATTGTTTAATTTTATGTAATGAAACAATTTATGGATTAGGCTTTCCTTTATCTTAAACTCGCAGCAAAATCGTGAGGGTCCAGTTTGGGCCACGGACCCCCAGCGTGGGCACACTTACTTGCAATTCGTCGTCGGCACTCATCGGAATTTAGGCTTTTAATCTGGTCTCCTGTATTCTTCTTGTTTGTTTAAACTTCACATTTACCACAATTTAACATCAGAGAAAAGAGAGTCGTTGAGTGTTAGTTGAAATCATTTTTCTTTGATTGTCGCGCAAATGATGTGAAAATGGTACTAATTAATAGAATTAATATGATTAAATGCGTTAATAGTTGCTGATTTAGTTAGGCTTCCCTTTACTGACGGGAAAAAAGAGAATATCAAATGTTTGTATCTGCTTAACAGTGTGACAGAGTGAAATGGCGTACCACATCCACAAAAGATAGTCTGTCCAATGCACTATGAAACCTAAAAAACATTGCAATGTCTAACCAATTAAAATAACTAATGACTATACCGGCTGTATGGTAAATATATAAGCGCACTTGGTGTTACGCAACAAATAAATTACAGACTAAGAGAAAGCAACGCGAACACAAAAATATCCCTGCCTCACGCCAAGGAAACTTATGCGCCTTCATGCAACAATTTCAAAGTGTAAATATCATTCACCTTGACCGGTCTTCGAACCCGGATCCATTGATGTCTGGTCGAGTGCTTTAGCATGGAGGGATCGAAATTTTGGGGACTTAACGGCCGGGCGGATGACTCCGTTAAAAGTTACTTTTACGACGTCTCCCGCTGTTTCTTGGAATGTATGCACCTTACATTCGGTGGATAGGCACAATACGATACAATCCACCGAAAAATTGTTCGCAGTAGGGTGGAGGATGCCCAAGTGGGGATCCTCCACCCTACTACGGCATCAGTCTTCCTTGGGCGAACTAAATGTGGGGAAGACGGGAGCCAAACACGTCCAAGGAGACATGCGGGGACGAGTGGGAAGGGAAACATTGACTTAAACAAATACAAATGGTGCTCCTCCTCATATGTATCACAAACCATTGATCCAGCTCATGCAAAATAATAACATATCAACAGAGGGTCTCATTGATGCCACTTAAAGATACTTATGTTCGCCACTGAGAGGCGTCTGTGTTACTGCCCTCCGCCCTATCTTCTTTTACTCATCCGTGCTGGCAACTTCTTTCTGCAGAAATACCTTCAAGATTACTAGTATTAGCAGAAGGAATCCTCAACCAGTCGCCAACCATCCACGCATATGAAGCAGCAGTGTCATTGGCGCCAACCCTCGTCCGCGCTTATGAAACCAATCAGCTTTCCCCGGAGCGGCAACCACCTCCTTATGTCATTCCGCTGTGTTTTTAGGTGTCTCGTTTAAAACGTAACCCCCTAATGATTAACCTCTCTCTGCATGAAACATCTCCACATTCGGACCAATAATTTCCTAGAATTTTATAATAACTAAGATTTTTCCCGCCCACCGCTGATGTCAATCGAAATTCTCCACTTGGAATATCTCAATGGCTCGAATTTTTTAATGCACGACTCCTCAAGTCATCGTCATCAATTTCCTAGCATTAGTTTTATCACTGACCACGAATGTCACACTGCTTATGTTTGGGAGAGGAAAACACGAACCACTATAGATACGCTTTGAAAGAGTTGGCCAAGTGCGTCCCACATTTTGTGAGCAGATTTTTCCGTGTCCTCAGGGAAAAAAGATTATATTCACCGTCAGACTGAGCCCTCCCAAGTATTGCAAACTTGGCTGAACACAGCAAAACTGTTCCCTTTTTTACAATCCGTTAAATCTCTATTTGCTACAACCGCAAACTAACTTTGGTCGGGGCTAATTAACTAAAACTTCCCAATGGCCCATACGAAATGCCTAACGTAACGCCTCATGATATACGGGGAAAGTATGTAAGTCGTATTTCCAAAGTTGCTCTCCTTACTACCCAATGGACTCTTGATAATTACTCTCAGCAGATCCCCAAATACTGCAACAAGTAACTCTACTGTTTCGTAATAGATATCTAAGGGATGGATGACCGCATAGAGAATTCATATAAAATGGCAAGCGAATGGAATCCCGCATCCTTGAAAGCAATCTAAAAAACAGATTTGACCGCACCAAAACGCTGCTCAACTCACTGTTCACGCATTTTTCTGAGGCCTGCCGTAAATTGAATAGGTCTAGCTAAGCGTAGGCTTAAATATTTCCCATTTTCCTCAATTTTCTTCTTTTCCTATCTCCTCCTCTTTCCCCATAATCCGATTACTTACGCTTGTGTGCGACGGCCGTTTCCTGAATTCTATTCACTCGGAAACAATATCCCGAGTACACACATTTCGTATTATTTGTCACCATTCTCCCAATTTTTCGATCATCAGCAAGTTATTTGCCACCTCGGCTTCCACGCTGCCCCTCTCTTTCTCGGGGAACAAGATCCTATCATCAAAAGCGTCCCACATTTAGCGTCCCAAATACAGTATGAGACCCCAAGTATTGACCCCTTGGCCCTCTTTTTCTCTAATACGAGGTCTGTTCAAGAAGTATCGCGAATTTTAAATTTCGACAGGTTACGTATATTTGATTTCCGATTTTTTTATGGCGTTATGTTGGTGCTTATGTCTCTCACTTATGCCGAAAAGTTCCGCCAATTTGATTGTTCAGTTAATTGTTGACAGCTGTTTTTGCTTGGACTTGTTTAGGCTTGTCTTCGATTTTTGCCACTTCCGAAAAAATGGATCAAAGAGTATGTAAGTATATTTGGTGTGAAAAACGAAATTAAGAGCGCGGACTCATACCGAATGTTGACTATGGCATGTGGAGAAGCTACCTTGGACCGGAGTAACGTTTATCGTTGGTACAAAATGTTCTCAGAGGGCCGAGAAGATGTGAACTACGGGCGGGAAGATGTGAAGAACGTGCCGGACGCCCGAGCACGTCAACCACAGACATAAACATTGATTAAGTGAAGGAAATAGCATTGGCCAATCTTCGAACCACCGTTAGAGAAGTTTCAGAGGATCTAAATGTATCGATTGGCTCGTGCCATTCGATTTTTACCAATTATTTGGGTATGACACGGGTCGCCGCGAAATTTGTACCATAATTGCCCAATTTCGACCAAAAACAGCTCCGCATTAACATTGCCAATGACTCTGTCCACGACGACCCAAATTTGCTCCAGAGGATCATAACTGGTGACGAATCATGGCTATGGCGTGGAAACTAAAGCTCAATCATCGCAATTGAAGCTAAGGCACGAGCCAAGACCGAAAAAAGTTTGGTCGAATGTGAGCGTTTTGCTAACAGTTTCAATTTACAATTTCGTTCGATACCTATGAAACTCTTCGATGATACCCGTGCTTGAATATTACTCCATAATTATCGTTACAATAATCTTGGTCGTCCGAGATTATTGTAACGATAATTATGCAGTACTGTTTGTAGAGGAGCCAAAATCGAGGGAAGTGATTTTCGCTTTTATTTTTTTCTGTTTACCTTGGGCTGCTTGTCGTCCTCCTATTCCAATTCACTCATCTAATCGGCTCAGGTGTCTTATGTTCCATCTCTGCCGCTGTGGGTTCCACTTAGAGGGATTTCGTCTTACGACGACCCCGTAATCCTCGCCTCTCCCGCTGTCGGGTAGGACGCAGGGCTGAGCCGGCCAAGTCCCGAAGTTTCCAGGATTAATTTTAATATTTTCGTACAGAATTCGTTCGTGGGATAATTGATTGAGGTGAACTGCTCTACAGACTTCCTCAATAGAGTTTTAAACATGACGCCAGCGCTCAATGGCCCAGGTGGGCGTAATGGGCTACATCATATAAATTTTAATATTCATCCAGCGAGGAGGAAAAGATTACATACGCTCTCTCTTTAATCGCCCTTTTTCTTATTATTAAGCTAAATACAATTTAAAGCTGCCACCATGAATAAAAGCACTCTGGATTAAAAACCTGAATTAATTTAATTAATTTATTTTCATTATTCTCAAGATACATCCCTTTCGTCACACAAAATCGAAACCTATTCATTTAATATAAAAGTTATCATCATTTGGCACAAACAACGCAGGAAAGTAAGAATTATCAGTCAATAATGGTTAAATTTAACATGTTATAGCATAAGAGTTTCAGGATTAACTATGTAGAATTCCTTCAGAATGAGGGTAAAAAGAAACTTTACACTTCCACCATAAAGATTTAATATTTCACGACCATAGTGTCGATGAAGCGCAGCATCGAAACCATGGTCGTGAAATATTAAATCTTTATTGTGGAAGTGCTAAGTTTCTTTTTTACCCTCATAATTTTATAGCATGCAACTAACAAATATACATTAAACAGATGTCTCTTCTGAATCGCGTTAAAGGAGCTAGTGATATTTCCACCCACGTTTTGAAGAAATACAAGAATATTAGATAAACCATTGTTTCTATAAATATATTCGTAATTTTGTTTATGAATGCTTCCGTGCCTTGCTGAAAATATTTCAAACCTTGAAAAATGGATTTATCACTGCAGAGTGGAGCGCTAGGAATCAGGTAGCCATAAAAATTGGTCCTTGTGCTAATAAAATTCGTAGCAGTGAACATTTGCGAGTGAAGTTGTTTTATTTTGGAACGGACGGCCTCTTTTGTTGTCCTATAATTGCAGCTGCTTTGACTGGCGTTATCAAAGACCCTATGGGTGTCAATAGATTTAGTCCGCAGGAGCAGTGTTGCTGAGGAGCTCCTCATTTATTGGCGTTCATTTCTGAATAGAGTATGCTCTGCACATAAGTATTTATAAATACGAGTATTCAGCATTCAGGTATGGTCTAAATTAGAAATTTAGATCCTAGAGTTGTTTTCAAATCATTCGACTAGTAACTGGGTCCATGCAAGACCTTGAGCAATTCTCTAATAATTCTGGAGCGGTATCTCTGCGCCTGGGAATGGCATTTCCTCTTCCGACTCGATGTTTTGCTCAGGGTAAGGAGATAAAACATCAGCAGCGCATAGGAGAAAGGTTTGGCTGAATGGAACTTGGAAAAGAATTCGTGCAAGGTATTCCTGCAGATTGAGCGAACATGTGGAGACAGTAGTATTCTGCACGTATTTACGTTACGAATGAAGACTTTGTATCTAAACGCGATTTTCATAATCGGACGACAGATGCGAGAGCAAATAAAAAACAGTAAAAACTGCAAAATTACTGACGTAAAAAAAATTGGAAGTCCTTTGCAGTCAAAATATTCTGAAAGGTTTTCCCGAAAATATACTGCAACTCATTGACTTCCTTTCATATGAAACAGATGTAATTCAATAATTTGGACTCTTGTTTTCAATTTCATTTCAATCTTATTTGATCTAAGATCCGTCACCCTGCTTTTGTATTCTATGATCACTACGCACCAAAATATATATCCAGGGCGTAGCCATCGTTCTAACTAAAATGCTGTCATGATATTTCTATAATTATCAATTCCCATTGACAGTTTGTACTCTGCCCTAAAAAAAATTAGGCTATGGTTTTAATCTATTCGGGCCGGATCATTGCTGAATCAATCCTGTCGGCTGACGTAACAGCAGTTATTATCGCATCACCCGGTTTTTTAATATATTTGCCCGTGTTGAGATCTCAGCGGACATTGCTCAAGTGAGTGCTGTTGGAATGTTGTCCGTAAACGAGGCTAAGATTTATCCTCTTGAATCTGACGTTGCGCCTCACCAGAGTCAAATGACTTTGGGCAGTGCCTGGTGCATATTCTTCCTCCAAGTTCAAGTGCCCATTTGATTCTCTCCCCGTAGATGGTCACCTGGTGACCGAAATACCGGTATTGGAGTTCTTCTTAATTATTTTTATTGGCTATAGGATTTTCTCCCTTGTGATTATTTCTTTAACAGCCAATAGCTCCACATCCTTTATTTAGGGTTTTTGTAGGTTTGTCACACACCCCTTCTGTTTGTGTGCGTTTTCCTGCGTGGGTTTCTGCTAGGTGAGCAATGCCACGCTCTCCCTCGCTTTTCCTACAAACCTCATTCTTTGCTTAGACTTTCACTATTTTATTGTTGTCTTTCTTCACTCTCATTTGCTATGAGTATGTGTAGGTGTATCTTCAATTTATATATTTTAATATGGATTAAATAAAAATAAAAAGATAAATATTAAGTATGGTAAATATATATGTGTATATATATATATATATGTATGTATGTATGTATAGTTGTGCACTCCACCACCCCAACTCTAGCTGCTACAAGGACACCGCCAACACATAATCACCGAGGCTACAACATTACTTCCCTCGCCACAAGCTACACCATCGCCTCGTCCTCGTCGGTTGCCGCAGCCACTGGCCTGAGTTACTTTTGGAAGCAGCATAATCTAAAAAAAGAACTCGTCACAGTCTAGCTGCTTGATAAAATTGATGAAATATTTGTCTATCCATTCCAATTTTTCCTTCCGCTTTACTACCATTGCCATTCCTCCGTGGGACGACCGCGGTCCAGCCAATACGAGCCCGCACTCCGCCATCCCTCCCGCAGCGACCTCCTCCATCGCCGCCGTCGGAATTCTCCTCACCTCCTTCCTCCCACTCGCCAGCCACTACACAGAGCAAGATTTGGAAGCAGTAGAGCTCTACTAAAATTTCTCATGGTCAAACTCACTTGTCCCACTGATGGAATATTGGCTATTTTTTCTACTTCTCTCTTCATAAGCCGTTCTGGGAGTTTCGTAGTAGGCTGGACATCGCCGTTAGGAAATTGCACATCTTTTCGCTTTCTCCTTAGCCTAGCTCTGAATCTCCGACAGGAATATGATATTTGTATGGCATCACCACCCACTATCCGACATTGTGGTATTGCTTCCGACCGGGGACGATGCCTGAGGGTTCTCTTTGAAAATACGCAAGGGTCACCGTGGAAAGCTTAAAGGGTCTCCGCGGTTTCCAGCTTGGGGTTATCGGTCGGTTTTGGGGTCAAAGTGGGGTCGAGAGGCAATCATCTCGTTTATTAGATGAGATGACAGTCCTCTCATGGGGATTGTGGTTTCATTGTCGTGGGTCCTCAGATATTCTTAATCATTAACGAAAAATTCACTCCACGAAAGAATCACATTCGCAGTTTAGACGATACCCATAATGCCTTTTTCCGGAATATTTCTGAGGTCCTGCTAAGAATTCCATCCTCATGTTTATCGACCATATCGGGGCCGAGAGTAGCTTCCCTCAAAAGTCTGGAGAAAACCCACGGCGCTTCCAAATCCTAAACATGGGAAAGAAATCGGAACCGAGCAGTTGCGTCGATAACGACTCATCTTCCTCCCCTACTGCCAGGGCTAATTAATGGAAATAATGGTTAAAATCAGATTGGACAGTGAATTCCTATCAGTTGATAAAAAATTTAAAGCAGAAGAGGTGAAAAGGGTTTCGGTAGCTCCTCGATCTAACGGGGGATACCCCCGCATGGACACGTGTTTTTAGGCGACAATTTTAAGAATTATTACGCATAAGGAATTGACTACCTCACATTCTGTGGTCAGTTGAAGAGGCACGTTTTCATTTTAGATGCTTATGCGCTAAAAGTAGTTGAGGCAGGAAATGAAGAGAGTAGACTGGAGCCAGTTGGAGCATGGGAGGGAATAGTATACAAGTGAGATGGAGAAGGTCGACGTGAGCGGGGTCCTCCATCGAGTGCGCAGAATGCATTAAGAATGAGGTCCTCCGTCGCCTGCAGAATCAGCCATAAGAAATGAGGGGGATTTTGAATGGAGCGAAGGAGACTCCAGATTCTTCACTTTCACATATTTTTTTTTAACTGCCGTGCATTTTTAACAGTGAAGAGTTTCTGAGGTTTAGAATATGTATGTTCTATGTTTAAGACGGTCTTCAAGTTCTATATTTATTCTTCCTAGACACTATTTTAAAAATTCTTCGTTGGCATTCTAAATGGTAGCCATTCGAGCAAAAGTCCTTGTCTTCCAGGTGGGGAGAGTATGTTATTTAAGTGGGATTGACGGATGAGGGAAGGCGGTGCCGGGGAGAGAAAATGGATAAGATCAATTTGGATGATCCCGGCCCGAGGAGTCGATGGTGGGCACCAGGACATTTGAGGGACGGGAGCGCACCATCTTTCGAATACATATTTCATTCATCTAGGGTGCAGGCCATTGAATATACTTATGTTGAGGAGAAAATTAATATTTTAATGAAAAAAATTCATTTTAAACATACATACTTTATCATTTTAATGTTTTTTAAATTATTTATATGCATGAGTGAATTGTAAAATCAGCGCGACAGGTATAGGATGAGAATCAAATTTAATCAAACAAAGGTCATGCGATTTTCCAGAAAGAAAAAGGCTAAGCTAAACATTTTAATAGGAGGGCAATAACTAGAGAAGTTAGAACAGTTTACGTATCTCGGAAGCGTTTTGGACCAACACGGTCAAAGTATTAGGGATATAAGAAGAAAAATTGCGCTAGGCAGAGGCTTTTACAAGAAGAAGGGAGGTGATGAGAGTGACGTTGAGTAAGGATATTAAGAAAAAACTCGTAAAAACTTTAATTTGGAGCGTAGCTATGTACGACGCGGAAACGTGGTCATTGAAGCTGGAGGATAGACGTAGCCTGGAGGCTTTTGAAATGTGGGTGTGGAGAAGAATGGAGAAGGTGAAATGGACAGAGAAGAAAACAAATGAGGAAGTACTTGGTATGGTGGGCGAAGAGAGGGGTTTGTTGGGAGAAATCCTATGGAGATAGGAAAATTGGATGAAGGGGTATTGACCGGCAGTGGGATGTTGAAGACTACAATTGAGGGGAGAATGTTGGGCAAACGAGGAAAGGGAAGGAACAGGATAGGGATGTTGGACAGGATGAAGGGAGGAAGAAAGTACTCAGAGATGAAGAGGGACCTGATGTAAAGTAGGATACTGGATTTTGATTTTGTTAGGAGTCAAAAAATATATATTTAGTAGCTGTGTCCATCCAAAAACCTACCTTAATCAGCATATTAGCTAATAATATTATTATTAGATAATCTACCGGTTAAGGTAGGTTTTTGGATGAACACAGGTACAAAAATAAATATTTTGTGACTCCTAACAAAACAATCCAGTATCCTACTCTACATCAGGTCCCTCTTCATCTCTGAATACTTTCTTCCGCTTTTTTTGCGGCTTTCGATAGCCCTTTCTTGATATTTTCCCATTTTTCTTCGATAGTACTTTACCTTTAGCTCTTTATCATCCTCCATGATTTACTCTACAGCCTGTTGGTACTTCTTCCTTTTCAATCCATTCAATGCTTCTACATTCCATTTTCTAACCCGCCGCTCTTGCCTTATCTTTTTGAAACGGGCGCTACATTTCATAGCAGCTAAATTGTGGTCAGAGTCCGCATCCGCTCCCAGGAAGCTGTGCAAATCTATCACACTGTTCCTAAACCTGTGTATAACCAGAATATCATCTAGCTGATACCTTTCTGAGTCACCTGGTATTTTCCATGTATACCTGCGTCTTTTGTGGTGTCTTAACCAAGTGTTGGTGATGGCTAACCCCTGTCTCCTGCAGAACTCAACTGCTTTCTCCCCGCGGTCATTCCTCGTGCCTAAACCGTAGTCCCCCACCTCATCACCATCTCTTCCTTCACCTACCGTTACATTCCAATCCCCCATCACTATCAAATGTTTCCCTGCAGGAGCACACGCGATTATGTCCTCTAACTGATCGTATATCCTATCGACCTCTTCTTCCTTACGGTTGCTCGGTGGCATGTATGCCTGAATAATAACCAAGTTCGTCGGTTCTGCTCTTATCTCTACTCGTAATATTCTATCTGTCACATGTTTTATGTTGTCTGCGCTTCTTCCTACATCGTCATTTAATACTTTGGCAACCCTTCGTTGGCTCTCGTCCCCGCCGCTGTATATTATTCTATACTTATCACTCCAGTAATCCCCACAATCTTTCCTTCTCACCTCGCATAGACCTAAAATATCTATATTTCCCCTTTCCATCTCTCGCTTAACATCTCCAATTTCCCTGTCCTAACATTCCACGTTCCTATTCAAAGTACTTTGGTCTTCTTCTCCTGCGTCTTCTGTCCTGCTGGTGCTGGTTTTCCCTTGCAAGGGTTTCGTGGGATGACGACCCCGGAAGCCTTGCCTCCCCCGCTGCCGGGCACGACACACGGCCGATTGGTCTGAGCCCCGTAGTTACCAGGACTCAAAATCTCTGTTTTGTCCATCATGTAAATCTTGGGAATGATAATTGAGGTAGTTTCCCGTTGCCTTCCTCAATAGCGTTTTTAACGTGACACCATCACTCACTGGCCGCCCCTCTGGGGTCAGATGCCATTGCAGCCGCCTCACTGAAGAACAGACGCTTCGTGGACTACCTTTCGTCTGGCTCCTAACCTTTGACCTATCTGGGTGACCCTACCAGAAGCAATAATTATTACTCCCGCCAGCACAGCTCTAGGGGTCATCGGAACGCGCAAGCCCTTCCACTACGTCAAGGTTGTAGTCCGGGGAGGGTTATATACATATATATTGTATTAACTATATTACTTATATGTTTTCATTCGATATTTTTTGATAAAATATATACGAATTTTATTATCTTTATGTCTTTATATTATATATTTTAATTCAATATTTTTTCACTAGGGTAGGGGGGCCAGTTCCTTTCCCTGAGCCTGTTATGGTTTCCCAGGAAGATCTGGTACGCGAAAAATCACATATCTTGAGTGGAACGGAAGGCGCTCAGAGAGGCTTCCCCGGGAATCGAACCCAAACCCTCCGGTCAGTAGTCTAACGTTCTACCACTGGACTACCGAATTATTTTTTTAATGATGAAAAAAATAGGATTTTAAAAATAGCACGATTTTCTCTATAGAAGGGCAAATGACTATAAGCATTTCGGAATATTTGCCGGCCTCGGTGGCGGCGGGGTAACGTCCTCGTCTGCCAATCCATGGGTCGTGGGTTCGATTCCCGCCTGGGTGGATTTCTTCCACCTAGGGCTTGGGTGTTTGTAATCGTCTCCATTGTTATTATTTGTTAATAGTCCGATGTAAAGGCCAGAGTGCTGTTTTCGGACTAAGGCTAAATAAATAAATAAAAATAAATAAAATATCACAGCTGTCAACCCGAAGGTCAATTTCATATCTATGAACTGAATAAAAGATAACTGGCAATTTTGATGTATACGCATGCTAAAATTTGTAAGTGCCATAGTTTTAACCACACCCCTTAAAACTGCATCCATCCGATCTTTTTATACTTAAATAGAGGATTGCTTTATGAAGTCGTTTCGGCCATTTTGCCTTTCGGAGAAGACCCTCACCTATCGATATGCTGACATGCGATCGAGCGTAAGAGCTCGAATACATGAGAATCTAATTGTACTCCTGGTTTAGTGACCAGAATAACAAATTTGTATAAATTGAGAGCAGTTTTGTTTTTAATTTCAGGACGTTGTGGATGCCCGTAGGGGATAGTGTTGGGAGATACTCTTTCTCCTTATGATACGTAAAATTTAGTTACATTTTAATGCATAGCCATAATGCTAATTTGACTAATACTAATTATTTATATGCATTGCATTTTAATATTTTTATGAGGGAAATGTGGTCATGAATTTTGGCAACTCAATTTAGGCGTATCGTCATTTTCATTAAAACCCATATTCTTGCCAAAATATTGTAACCAACGGAAAGATCGGGAAAAGATTCTTCTTGCATTCCATGTCGGAGCTTGGTACGGTATTTGATTTTATACAGCACAGTTTCCATTATTTTGAACCATCATTTCAAATCGACTATCTTCAGATATATCGATACGGCTGTGTCAAAAACGTCGACTCCGTTTCCCACAATCCCCGATGCGCTCTCGCGCCCAAGCACACCGCGCCGAGGGGTAAGGGCGGCATTTCGGCGGAGGGACGCGCAGGGATGGAGGGCCCGTGGGTGTTGGGTGCGGTGTGATTGGCGATCCCCAGCGGAAACCCAGGGCAGTATCAATATCCCCTCCCCACCAATTACGAGACGTGACACCGCTCCCCACGAGATTTATTCGAATTTTTGCTCGCGCGGGAATATTCCGCCGATTTTGATGAATTCTCGCTTGACCTTTTCCGACGAGATCCCTCGGAAACGGCGGCGGGGGTGGTCATATTCAATGGAAATAATAAGAAGAGGGGGGAGAGGAAATGGTGCGATGGCGACGCGGGTGCGAGAGGGAACCCGAGCCGCCGCGGGAGGCGTGCCTGTCGACGTCGCCTCCGGACGCGACTCAGGGGATACGTTGGGGAAGATATAGGGGGTTGGCGAAACGACGGGGTTCCTTAACGGAAGGCGAAGGGGGTGCGGTCGTAAGGGCTTCCCGACACCATCGACACTTCCTCTCCCAGGGGATGGCATAAGGCGCCGGGGTCAAGAGGATTGGGTGGATGAGTGGTTGTTTGGGCGCTAGGCGTGCCCCATATTATCCATCGTGCGTGCAAACCGCCCGTTGGTTGCGGCTGCTCACGGCGAAAGTCTAATCGTTTCGTGCGTCACGGACGGAAAGCATTGCTGCGGAGCGTTTTACGTCTTTTACGTTCCATGGATTTGCCGGCAATGAACGCTCAACTGCGATCATGAATGTTACCCAATAGGAGTCGAACAAATTAAACTTATTGGTGTCGCTTGGTGGGATTTCTCCACATTGGAATCAAGCGAACGACTTTGTGTCACACAAGTTCACATAAAAGTATTGCATACATATTAACCAACATGCGTAATTTAAAATATCTGAATGCGCTACGCACTCGTACACGCATATTAAATAAAATGATTCGATACAAAGTTTTCTGTTCAATTCAAATAAATAATTAAAGGCTTGAAGCCACCCTTTGCGGTGAGGATGATGAAAAGTTGCTCCTTCTTTTTCGTTCAACAAGGAACTATTTCATTGGGTGAAATTGACAATTGTTTCGAATTGTGTCTTCCTCGAGCATATAATAAATTTGCAAGTTATTTGAGGTTTTTTAATGAATATTTTTTTCCCTTTTTCCTTCCTCTCCCATATCCCCCTTATCCCTCACCCATCCCACCTGGTGCTTGCACCCCCTGCCGCGTACCTTTTTGGAGGACGGCGGGGTGTTTATGCAGATTTAGAATGCTCAAAATTTTAGGTTTTAGCGTTACGTCAGGAAACGAAATGCAAAAAACAATTACGAGCTCGTACTTGGGCATTTCCCTTGATCATTCGAGTTCCAATCTCTTCTCTAAACCGGACGTACTTTCTTCTTTAGACAACGGCTCTAATTTTTCTGGGTGTGGATGTATGTTTTTGCGTACATATATTTTGCTTTCCGTGCAATTGAATCGCAGTTTATAAGGGTACACGCAAACAATACTGGTTAAGCGGAAGATCAAACGGACATTTAGATTTAAATGGCACACATCCATTTCGAAATTCTCAGATATTCTGTCTTAGTTTACCATAGGAACAAGTTCTAGCATTAGAGCATCTTAGATATTAATCATTCCGTTGGAATAGCTACCTAGGTGCTTGAACAATTTTTCTTCTCTCTAATGACTTCTTGCCATTCTGCTGTCCCATTCACTTATTGGTGCGAAATGAGGTTCTTCTAAAACCCTTAATTTACAAAATACAGAATCTTTAGCGTCCTCAGACACGTTAATTTCCTTTACATTCATCGTTTCTCGAAAGCGAAAATAAAATATGCTCGCAAGAATCAACGCTCAGAGTTGATCCGGAATTTTAATCCTGCACAATGCATGTGAATTCGGCGAACGGGCACCTTGTGTTGCTCACGGTTCATTTTAAAATCCCTCTGGATCCCAAAATATGGTGTCATCAACCGGATATCTTGCCCACAATTTCTTCTTGTCTCAAATGTCCGCTACCCATTACCCATTTTTCAACCCCGGTGCCACCACGCTGAAAATAACACTGCGATCATAATTGTTCAGCTTTATTTATATTCGCATTTGTACATGAGAATTGATGGTTTGCGATTCTTCTCAACCCACCATTCGCAAGCAGCCCATGGTGATTTAAAATCACCTCGCTCAGAAATTGGAGAGAATGAGAAAACCGTCGCAAGATAAAATCGTAGTTACACTGTATATTTAATTGAAATTAGTTTCTTCCTTTTAATCACACTCCCCTTCTGTGTGCATGGCCTATTGTCATCCACCCCGATTTTTATTTCAAGCCGTAATATTGTAAAAGTTAGTATACTGTCAAGTTAAGGATTATATAAGCATCAAGGCTAGTTACATGAGCTGTTATTCAATTAATGTTACAATTAGATAAGCTTATATAATGAGTTAATCTTAAGCTTATATAGAGTTGATTCCTTTCTGAAAAATAAATTTTTCACGCAAGGGGGGGGGGGAGGGAGCAGGGTATTTGAGCCGCTTAAAAAGTGGAATAGTACTCGACAGCCGGAAATAGAAAGCAAGATCCACTAGATCCACTAATCAAACAATCTGGAATTGATATATCAATGATAATTATAATTACCTTAAGATCTGTATATAATATAAAATACAGCACCCCTGGTGCCAATCGATCCACTATTACAGACATATTTAAAGTTTACGTACGTGTTATGAAAAAGTTGGAAATGACTTTAAGCATTCATTAATATGAATTAATGTTAAATCACACTCTCGGAGAATCAGCATTATACTCTTCCAAAATTAATGCTGAAGTCCTGATTCCAATTTAGAGCAATTGCCATGGGTCATGAGAATGGAAAATGAGCCATTTATATCCAATATAGTTTGCCATTTTCCAGGGGCTCCATATAGTAAAAAAGCACGACTCCTATATTTAAGGTAACCACCAAACTTCGTCGCTACATTTTTTGGGGTCTTGCATGTCTGTTTGCGTCAAAGAGTTTATTATCCTCATCACTACCCGCAGAAACCCCGCAAGTCATTAATATCCGCCATGCCTTTGCGAGGTCCGATTCCGAGTTCGGCGTAGTTTCTCGTACCTCGCGCGTAATCTGTACGTGAGGAGGATCAGCTGGAATTCCGATTAGGATCGGAGCCTTCGCCTGACGCCCGTCACGCGGTG
Source organism: Hetaerina americana (assembly GCF_022747635.1). Classification (NCBI taxonomy): domain Eukaryota; kingdom Metazoa; phylum Arthropoda; class Insecta; order Odonata; family Calopterygidae; genus Hetaerina; species Hetaerina americana. Next base: position 3,765,673 of record NW_027286719.1, on the reverse strand, counting down.
TGCCATGCGGGTGGTAAGCTGGCGATTAAATCACTCGACTTGTCACCTTATGAGGAAGGCGGAGAGCTGGAGGAAAACCGAACCGCAATTCGATGGCCCACTTACACAAAGACTGAACTGATCGAATGACAACCGAGTTGCGTCATTTGCCGCTCCATTTATCAAAACAAAATGACGCTATAGAGACCGTTATGAAATGGTTTGGCAATCAATCATTTTGTTTATCGGAATTAACTTTGCCACCACCCGGGAGGTGTCACAATCTCAAGATTTCGTTAATCGGCGCCAGGTTTTCAAAAAAAAAATTACGGGCTATCAATCCGTGCTCAGATTTACCTCATTTTCTATCTCCTTCAGTTTTTTTATTCACGAATATCCCAATTTCCAACGGTTGTGTGGCGAAGTGGGCGATCCCAATGTTAAAACATGATTACGGGTTTTACGGCCATGTTATATTTTCCCCACGCGCAATATTCCCACTAATTTAATCCATGAATATACATGAAAATAGTAGGTCTAGCAGAATTAGCACAACAAATAGAAAATCATCGATCTTCAGCCACGAAGTGGAAGTTCTAGGTTCGATTCTCTATGACTCACTGGAGCTTTCAGCTTCACCCAAGTTGTGCGATTTTCGGAGTTCCAGATCGTTATGCGAAATGCCTGGTGCCATAGTGAAAGGAACCATACCACAAACCACAGGCGTTCATTTTACACTCCGCAAAATTTAGTACGAATTTGAGGCCCCCGCCGACCAAGCCAACCTCTATCTTTGTCAAGCCAACCTTTATATCAAGTGGATAAGTGCTACGATCAGTTATTCACTCTAGGTTTACGCTGCTTACGATAATAAGTCGCTAATTGCTTTTTTATTTATTTATTCGTTAAATTAGTTGATAATTTTGATTATTTATCGGTGAATACGAACGAATAGGTCGTTCAATGAAATCCTTAGGAAACAGTAGCAAAAACACATTATTTTGGGTAGGGTGCCTTGATGGAGGAGAATTTTTGCTTCGCCAAATGAGGACATTTTTTCTCGATCTCTTCGCTCAACCTGTGCTATAACGACGCATAATTAATGCTCTCCAATTATCGTTTGTCATTTTTGCAAGTAATCTTCTATTGTCTAGAAAACAGTTTATTATTGAGTGATCTGCTTTTGTAATAACATAGACGAAAACTCTTGCAATTTTCCACTCAATAAAGATTTATTATCGACTAGTTTCGATGCTCTACGCCATTGTCAAGAGCAATCTCCATTAAGCGGAAAATGGCAAGAGTTTTCGTCTCTTTTTTCATGGAGCGGTTCCACCCCATCACACCTGAATCTGTAATTTATATTAATCTTCTTTTATCTTTTATCTTTTGTGATGCAGATGATTCCACGTGCATCCCAAAATCCACCACGTCGGTGGATTTCACCATATTCACCCTCTTTGGACCCGGATTCACTTAATGAATCCACTTTGTCGACTCTTCTTTTGTGTATGGAGTGTAACAGTGTATCCATTTTCCGTCCATAATTATGCATCAACGCAGAAACTCGTCAGGATTGCGACGAAAAAGCACCAAAGTAGCTACCAAATCGATATTGTTTTGCGAGGGGGCATCGTTTTTCACCTGGATCAAATCAAATTGACCACGCGATTTGTTTATTCACCACTGGCAGCAAACGCGTCATCCATTTTGCTAAGACTTTTCGTACCCAATTTTTCGTGTAAAATTGAAAACACTGTGCCTTATGATATGCCTATAACTTCAAATACTTTACTAACTTTAATCAAATCAAAGCAAATAAAGTGAAAACAAAATAAAGCGACAATAAGCGACATTATTCATACTTCAGAAGAGGGCGATTATTGTGATATCTTTGATTATTAATATTCATGGCCAGTAAATAAACTGCATACGAATAAAAATTAAACTCAGTTTTGTTTACCATAAGAAATATACCCAAAACGTTTTTGCTCTTTAAAATATTACGAAAATTTTTTCCCTTTGTAGATATAAGTAAAAAAGTAACTACTCTCTCCCTCTCTCTCTACAATAATATTTCTCCAAATTTCCCTCCACAACACCCCGTAGGTTACGCGCAGAGTAAGTAGTTGTGTTCTTGGTTGCTAGAGGACAGTCTTTATCACGAGTCCTGGCTGTAACTGCCTCCTAGTGTCCAGTCGGGAAACTACACGTACACTGCGCAGAAGAAGCACAGTCTGCAAAATATATGTATGCAATCCACTGCTTTCCCTTCCTCGAATGTGCTCTCCTAAATTCCTTTGCTATGCGTGTTTGCCGCGGCGATGTTGTCACGGTCAATGTTCAAGGTATTGTGGAGAGCAATAGAAACACCGACGATGCGGTTTCTCGTAGTATTTTCTGGTTACTAAACTGAATCTACTAATGTCCACTATGTGTGTTAATGAATATATAATTATTGAACATGTTTTGTCGTCTCTCCTTCTCCTTGTTCAACACCCTCTATCGTAGGGCGTGGTAAAAATCTTTATATATGAGTTAAAAATAAATGGATTGCTTCCGACCAACTGACTATTGGCTATCTTATTTATTTAATTTAATCAGGTCATCCAACAAATAAGGCAGGTTTTCGATGGACACACCTTCCAAATAAATATCATGTCTTACCTTGGAAATCAAAACCCAACAACCTCCATTGCAACAATCCCTTCTTCATTTCCGTGTATTTCCTTCCTCCCTTCATCCCGTCCAACATCCCTATTCTATTCGTCTAATTCCTTCATCATCCCTATCCAATTCCTTCCCCTCCCTCGCTTTCCTAACATTCTCTCCAGCATCTCACTGTCAATCATTATAATTTTCATCCATTTTTCTTACCTCCTCATAATTTCTCCCAAAAACAAAAACTCCTCTCCTCCCCACCATGCACAGCACTTCCTCGTTCGTTTCCATTCCCGTCCATTTCACCTTCTCCATCCTTCTCTACACCCACGTTTCAACAGCCTCCAATCTACGTCTATCCTCCTGTTTCGATGACCATGTTTCCACGCCATACATAACTACGCTCCATATCAAAGTTTTAACGAGCCTTTTCTCAACATCCTTACTCGACGTCCCTGTCATCAATTCCCTCCTCCTTGTGAAAGCTTCTATGCCTAACGCAATTCTTCTCATTGTGTCTCTATTACTGCGACCATTTTGGTCTAAAACACTTCCGAGATACATTAATTGCAAGACTTGCTCTAGTTTATGCCGTTTTTTAATGTTTAGCTTTTCCTTTCTCTTTCTGGACAACCGCAAACCCTTTGCTATATTTAAATTCATTCTAATCACCAGCAAACCTAACTGATTTTACGCATTCCCCGCCGACTTTCATTCCCATCTACAATTCTTCCCGTGCGTCTTTAATCCACATATAGTTGACCAGCACCGGTGACGATGGACAACCCTGCCTTACACCTCTTCTTAACACTCCCCGGACTCCCCGTTCCTCACTCGCACCTGAGCAGTCTGAGAAATGTGCAGGTTGCATATTAGCCTCCTGTCTCTCCAATCTATTCCTATTGACTGCAATATGGTCATTAGTGTTTACCAATTCGCACTATCAAACGTCTTTTCGAAATCTACGAAACAGGAAAATACATCCTGATTGTATTTTACACTCCTCTCGATTAATAATCTCATTACTGCATGGCATCACGCGTATCTCTTCCATTCCTAAACCCAAACTGATCATCCCCTAAGTAATCATTTACCCTGCTCTCTATCCTTTTGTTGATGATCCTGAGAACAACTTCAGCTGCATGCGAAATCAAATTTATTGTTCTGTAGTCCTCACATGATGTAGCCTTTACCTTCTTTGGAATAGGATTTAACACTGATCCCACGAGGTCTTCCGGCCGGATTCCTTCCTCACAGATTCTACGAATTTGTCCATTTAGACACTTCCGCCCACATCTTCCTAAACCTCTAAGTAGTTCCGAAGGAATGCTATCTACGGCAATCTTATTAGGCTTCCGTTATTTAGAATGGTTCTTCCAACTTATTGAATTACTCTTTTTTGATTGAAGTCCTCTTATTGCCAAAGTCGAAGAATATTTACGTAAAGAAACGGTAGTCTTTGCCAATTTTATTTGGAGTGAATCAATTTTTTGAGAGAATTAAAGGTAAAATAAATTATCAATACGATGTTATACATGTTCAGATGCGATAATTATTTTTCACCTCTAAGAAATGCAATTTTCTGGTTATATTCCCTCAGAAATCAATCATAGCAAAACATCATTTAATAGATTCTATTTTTTATTGAAGCAAAGAAAGAATGCTTCAAAATTTGGATGGTGACATGGTAACAGGACGACTTCACGTGCAATGGAGGAGATTGGGCTCCTCGCCGTTAAATGATCCCTAACGACGAAACCTTGCTCGCTGCTCTCGTTCGTAGAGGTGGAATGTGTTTGTTTCTTGTTTCTTTTTGTGTCTTCTTCTTGCCTTTGTTGCCTCTCGTTTATTGTTTCTCGTGCCTCCCTGTTTCTTAAGGATGAGAACAAGAATTTTTCATCTGAATGTCGATTATTCCATTTGTATGCCATATATTCAACTAAAGGATCAGACAGATTTTGTATGTGTCGAGGCATTAAAAAGGATATCTGGGTATGAGTTCCTACCATGAATGCGACACATAGTTGCATTATAGTATTAAATGCATATTATTGTTCATGTTATACATTATTTTTGTCTTCTCCATTTCATGCCTGTAGGCGCCAGAGAAATGGTCACGTGATGTTTTCGACACACGCAATATTAGTCTTTTCTTCGTATTCTATTATTCTTGGCTGTCCATTACATCAACCCAATTGTGAATTACCCACGCGAAAAAAACTCATTCGGAACTTAACCAGGAATCGCCAGGCATGTAAAAAAATGATTACGTGTATCAATATTTTCCACATGATATATCAAAACCCTCGATATTATTAGTTTTAATGATATAAATCATTAAAAAAGTTATTTTCCCATTGAATTAATGGACAATTGTGCAAAACAAACTTTTGATCAATCTCTATAATATAATTAAGCATATATCGTCTTCTCTACAAAATAATACCGTAAATTGTGAAGGAAGAACAATTAAATGCATCAATGAGACCTGGAGACCCCATTGCAGCATTTCTAGGTTTATGAATTTTTTTTTAAATTCACAAGTATTGGCATTAGCGCAGTATCTCTATGGCGCCGAAAATTTCAGTAGTTTTTTATAATGATAAATATAAAGTTAATTCGGCCATGACCACGCAAAAAGGCTGAAATAATAAATGCTGCAAAAGTAATATATAAAGTTATTTGTTTACAGTTAGTTACTATTTATGATAATAGATATGTAAGGTAAAAAGGGAATGTGTTTTTCTAAAAAGAGAAAAGCTAAGTTAATTGTTAAAATCGGAGAGCAAAGACGAGCGCAGTGTGGCTCAATATAGGCAAAGTATTAAGTTCACAAGGAGAAAAATGGCGCTAGGCAAAGAAGCTTTCATAAAGAGGAGGGAGTTGATGACAGAGACTTGAGTAAGGATGTTAAGAAAAGGCAGGTCAAAACCTTGATAAGGAGCGTAGCTTTGTACGACGCAAAAACATGGTCACTGAAGCAGGATGGTAGGTATTGATCGGAGGCTTTTGAAGCGTGGGTGTGGAGAAGGATGAAGAAGGTGAAGTGGCTAGAGAGGAAAACGAATGAGGAAGGTCTAGGTGTGGTGGGGGAGGAAACGGAATTGTTGGGAGAAATCTAAAGAAGGCAGGAGAGATGGATGCAGAGCATTTTGATTGACACTGGGGTGTTGAAGACTGTGATGGAGGGGAGAAAGTTAGGCAACTGAGGAAGGGCTAGAAATAGGATAGGGATTTTGAATGGAGTGGAGGGAGGAGGGATGTATGCAGAATTGAAGAGGGGCTTATTGTAAGGTTGGATGTCGGGTTGTGCTTTGTTAAGAGAGGCAAGGGAAATGCCGCCGTACACTTTGGTAGCTTTTGTCCATGAAGAACCTATCTTAAACTGTATATTGCCGATAATAATAACAATAAATTGTTCGTAATGTCATACACTTTTGCTTAGTCGCCCATTAAAGGTCTCAATTAGTTACTAAATAAATATACATAGAGACACATGCTTCAAAAATCGCACATGGTTGCAGTTCGATCACAAATAATACATCACGCCCCGTTTCGTACCCTATAATGAGTTTTTAAAGCCGAGGAGTCTTTCAAAGAAAAAATAGCAAATAGATTCAATGCATTCAAACCAATTCATCAATGCATTGTCGTCTAAATACGGCTTGGTTTATTTAAAAACACGTAGAATGTAAATAAAAGTTCTTAAATGACTTAAAATAAATTAAATCCCCAAGCTAAACGTGAGAGAAGTACCATATTTACTGCATCAATATCAGCCAGTTTACCCGACTCGGCTCATATTACGAGGGCTATTAAAAAATATGACCAAAATATTTATATTCAGACATGTTAATGCACACAAATTTAACGTTATCGTATTTTTAGCATAATTTGTAATGTATCTGCCTCACAAGTTTCATTGATTTCCAGATTTCCCTCCAGTATAGCGTCAGTTGAAATAAGTTCAGTCAAACTACAGCAACGAAGGAGTTAACAATGGAGTTAAATGCATGAGTTCAATGCAGTGCATTGCCCGTCGCGAGCGATGCGCTGCTTTGAAATTTTGATTTTCCCTAAATCATTCTTCTGCAGAGGCCAATGTAATGCCATCTATTGGAGTGTTTCCTTCCTTAGAGAATAGCTAAAAGATGATTTAAATGTATTAACAATGGAGAGGATCAATTTCAAAAGAGGGTGAACTGGAATCCTATAGCGGAAGTGAGCAAATTCGCCGCTGCGGCCATCGTGAGGCAGAACCGTCGAGTAACGTCAGAATACTATCAGAAATATTTAAAATTTCACTGTGTGAAATGAGGGTGAATAGCAAAGCTCCGTGGGGAATTCTCCGACCAATTTTTCTGAAGTACCAATTAATTTAAGAGGCTTCTGCATCTTTTCGATATTCAGGAACTGGTGCATCACATAGCGCGCGCAGATGTAAAGTGAGTATGGCATAGGGATAGAGTGAAAATCTCCAAGGCTAAATTAATCTTAAAATGCTATATTTACAATCAAATTATTGAATGCTACACCTATGGAATGGAACGCAATGAATATTTCCAATACTTTTCCATTTTGATGGCCCTCGTTCGAGCTCACGTGCGGTAATTAGTTGTCTATTTAGGATAATGCTTACTAAAGGACATCTCTACAGGTTATGTTTACCAAGGGTCGGATCTATAAACTGCCGCGGTGACGAAGTTTCCGCTCACTTTTTGGCTATACGATGTCCGTCAGGCACTGGGAGTTCACGAGCGGACGTAATATCGCCTTAAAATATATCTAAGTGGTTTTTCTTGTTTTACTTCAGCGTTTTATCTCAGCAAAAGTTATACTATATTTTATGCTTAACCGCGTGATAGTGATGAATACCAAATACGATGTAAGACGCATGACTTTTTCATCGCCAAATACAGAACTCGTTGTAGATGTGAACAAAGAGCATTAATTGCAAAGGAGTAAGGAGTCTTGCATTCTTGGAAAATGACAGCTTTCTCCTTTCTTTCCCAACTCCTCAGAATATTTTACGATTCGAGCCGTCCGCTGAATTTCCATCGTCAGCGTTCATTTTCATTGCAGCGCCAACGTTTACATTTTTTTCGTCTCATTTTCTTCAGTTGCCCAATGCCTGTTCCGTTCCTTGACTTACTGTCACATCAATGAGTCCACCTTTCTATTTTTATTATGAAGAGTCCCCATTTGTTCAGGTTTTGTTCCTCTGTTTTAATCGATTATTCTTGCGATGGAATCTTTTTAATTTCGGGTTAATACTTACCAATAAATCAATGTTGCCCCTTCCAACGCGTGAGAACCGGTAGCAACTTAAATTTCTACCAGCATTTGATTTTTAGACACATTTTCACCCTATTTAGTATTTCTCTTGATTAAAGATCGAAATTCATACGCCTGGATATACTTTTAACTTTTGGAGATACGTTTCTGATTTTTTCTACCAAGTTAAATAACCGAAATTTTATTCCCAATGTTCTCTGCACCGAAAATTTCCCATGAATATAAATTCGATTACTTTAGTTTTCTCCTGTCACATCTTTCCATGAAAAACATAAAGCTTTTCACTGAATTTGACTGTCTTCCTTGTGAGGAAATTAGAACCACGACCCCCCACCCGTTGCACCGATCCGCAGACCAATATGATACGTACCCATGTGACCATGTAAGAACTGCTAAAAATTCACCTCATTTTGCTCAAACAAATGTCCCGATTCTTTGGCCTGGAGATGACACTCGAAAACCGATTCACTCAAAACTATGAGAATGGAGGCGAATTGCGGAAGGCGACCGACATCAAAGGCAATTTGAGCGATTAGGTATAGGTGGGTTATCTGGGAGGAGTAGGATGTTTCAGGAAATCGAGGAAGGGTGGAGGGAAACCAGGCGTCGGCATTAACCTACTCTTAACGAATGGCGTCGAAGGGTCGCACAGTTTAACGTCCCATCCGACGGACGGCCTACTTAGTTCTCAAAGTGCTCTCCGCACAGCAGCCATAGAATGTTGAGGTTGGAATGGCAGTGAAAAATCCTGCATTCTCCTTCGGGATTCGAATCCGGGGTGTCGGGTGGAAAGTCAGTACGTCAGCCACCGCACCATTTCCATCCCAAATAAGTGCCCAAGGGAATAGGCAGGCACACAAGAGGAAAGAACCCGGTGGCGGCAGATATTTGTCAATGGTACCCCGATCCCTACTCGAGGTGCTTTGTGGAGGGCACTTTGAATGAGTTAGCCGTCCGTCGGATGGGACGTTAAGCCGCGGACCCCTTGGCGCCTTTCGTAAAGAGTAGGCTAATGCCGACGCCGGGTTTCTCTCCATCCTTCACCCTTCTTTGTGCATTCCTAAAGGCGCAAATGACCTCAGCTGTCGGTTGTCTCCCCTGAAACTACTACCAGAGGAAAGGATAACTGGGTAGGCAGCCAGGATATAAACAAGATTAGACGCAGTGAATTCAAAGGCACGTATAAGGTCGGAGAGACGTTGCAAAGATGCGTATTCCGAACAGAGAATATTTCCTTCGCAGGGACTCGAACCACGGATCTTCGGCTCGCCAGAAAAAAGGCATAACATTTCGCTACCAAGAAAGAAATAATTCAAAATGCGCCATTTTTTTAAATGCATGCGGTAAAGCGCACTGAACACGATTGTTCATAAATATATCCATAGAGGACGCCTATTTTTTTCAGCATCGGCCATCCCTATAACTTGCGCCATTCTTGCCATTAGACATATTGATTTTCAGTATATTTAGCACATCATCAGGGTTTCAAGAAATGGAGCCAATGTTGTATAAATCGATCGGTCCTGGACTTTCGTCACCGCCTCGGAACGAAAGGCCCGCGAGGAGTTTATACGGTAAGTACCGTCAAAAAGCTCTCCCATCTATTTTTTCTCGAAATGACACCCACATTACTCTTGAAAAGCTGTCCACTGCCGTGATTCGAGGACGGACCAAAAGCGCTTATACTTAACCATGTCTACCCACGATCTCTGCCTTTGTCCACCCAAAGAACAACGCCCACCGAGATATCTGTAAGTAGGTCCGCCCTCCATTCCAAGTTGAAACTTTTCACTGCAAAGGATGTTGACGTCGGCATCGGGGCGAATCTGCTGTTTCTGCCAAAGTACCGTACCTTGATACGGCACGTAAATTAAAGATTCATCCATAATTCCACATTTGAAATATATTTTAACCAAATTATGTGTTATGAACATTGTTGAAAACGCTTGAGCTCAACTGCTAATTTTCCTCGCGACAATGAAATACGAAGTTTACGCCATTGAGTAGGTGAATAAACGACCGAATAACAACGAACTGGAAATAAATATCCCCTCTTCCACTTTGAAGCGGAGAAAGGAATATGACTTTTCTCCAACTTTTCCTCGGTATAAATGCAAAAGATATACAATCCAGTTAACGATATTTCCGCTGAAGATGAATGATAATGTGGGCGGGCTAGCCCATGGGCAGAGCGCTCGGAACCAGGTTCAAATCCAGGTGACACTCCTACACACCCTATAAATATTACCCACGCGGGGTGATTTTTCCGTTTGCAGATCTTTCTGGGAAAGAAGTCGAACTCCTCTACCATGATGCGCAAATTTCACACGCCACTCGCCTTGGTTCAATGTAAATCTTGCCATTCGGTTGATACACAGCTAAAGGTCAAGTGACACATGGGACCCTCTCGGCAATCACTGTGACGGCTGACCTTTATTCAACGATGGCTAGGCCTTGAAGCTCTCAGTAGGCCGGAGCTCAACGGATGGTTTAGCATACTTTCCACGTGGAACGTTTGTCAATTCCCCCAAAAGTTGCCCGACTCATCGTCGATTTGCTAACGCGCGGAGTGAAAGTTTTTTCCCGGCGAAGTCGAAGGAACAGCGCGATGAGCTAAGACGCCACTCCCCCTCCCGGTTACTTAATCCGTCGTGGCACGTGACCCTAGATCACCTTAAGCTCACTCCGAGAATGCGACGATACATATGTCGACTCTGATGAACGCTACCGCTTTCCGGGACCACGGGACGATATCGAAAAAAGCATCCTTTGCTGCTTAACCGTCGGGGAAACGTCTGGGGACTGGGGAACGGAAGGAATTTTGCGAAAGTCAGTCTTTCGTAAGTCGCCAACGGGTGGAAGAGATCTGCGTTGCAATTACGGTCGCTATCCCTATAGACTTGGAACCCCCCTCGGCTGGCTCGCTCGGTTGGGTTGTATGAATTCGGTGCCGGAGTTTTCGAAGCGAAGAAAATGACGGAATGAAAAAAAGTTGAATTAGAACTTTAGTTGAGATAGAAAAAGATTTGAATCGCATGCCTCGTCGAATGACCCGTGTGAAACGCGTCGCCTCCCGTCGATAGGTGAATTTTTGATTCACGACTCGATAGATTTTTCTCATACCCTTGATCACAACTTGGAATTTGGGATATTCGTAGCTCATCAAACTACCTTCCTACTCGTGCCTCACCATACCCAGAGTTCTAAGTGTGTGTTCTTTGCAGAATACTTTCGGTGTAAGAACAAATTAAGCCCGGTGGAATCTCAACCGTTTCCTACCGAAAGTGTCGACAGCCAGCACACGTATTCTGCTTTCTCTCACCTCGAACCTGTCTCCTCTGTCTCCATCACAACCTACAGGGTCCGTACAATAAGTATCGGGACTGGTTCCAAAAATCAAAATGTATTGCAGTTATCATTACAATTACTTAATAATCTTCAAAATACATTCCTCCTGCATCGATACACTTACTTCGGCGCGTCTGCCACTCGTCAAAATCCCACTGGAAGTCGGTTTCCGGAATACTGTTGAGAGCCTTTGTCGTCGCCGCTTGAACCGCCTCGATGGAGTCGAACCGATATCCTTTGAGCTCCTTTTGAGCTATCCTTTGAGGGTAATAACGTCGAGAAAATCTTCATCTTCGTGGACGCAGTCCAAAACGTCTTACGAAATTTCCACCCGCGACAGTTTTTGTTCCTCGCTCAAGACTTACGGCTTACCAGCTTCGCGCGTACTTTCTTCATCGCAAGATCCTCTGTTACAATGGCGTGGACGGTTTCGACTCAAGGGTCGGTCTCCTCACTGATAAGGGCCTGTCAGGGTGCAAAACGTTTTTCACTTTGGCCACCTGAGCATCGGTTTGAGCGGTCGTTGGCGTTTGACGCGGTGCTCGTCTTCGACGAGCCCCCTGCCTTCCTTAAATATTTTGTGCCACTCAAAAACTCTTGTGCGGCTTAAGGCGTCATCCCGATAAGCCTGTTTAATGAGTTCAAGGGTCTCCGACGCGAATTTCCCGAGTTTAACGCAAAACTTTACAGCGAAGCTTTGCTCGACGGTGCACTCCATGCTGGTGCGATGACGCCACAAACAATCACACGTCACAAAAATCCACCTCCTGACTCAAAGCATGCCCGGAGGCGAATGAACTAAAGTGCGCCTGAGTGGTGGCGGACCCATCTACCGAGCCGATCGATCAAACCCCCATCCACTGCTCCGTTAAGGCTACGGCGAACCAGTCACGATACTTGTTGTACGGACCCTGTATTTCATGCGATTAATTTGTTTTTTAATTATAGACTCATTTCGTTGCGGTTTTGCCAAAGTTTACGATCATTTACGAGGGAGGCGGAGAAATGATGCAAGAATAAGCAAGAAATAAACGTTTACACAATTTATTATCCTTCGCAAATTTTAGCTCTCAAATTCAAGCATTCACTCTACGTGTGCTAGAGATGTTTTTTAATCATAGATTCGAAAGTACTAAGTCCTTTTTTTGAGATTATCTCTGTTGATTTTCCCTGGCGTGGGAACACAAGAGGCTTTTAAAGCGTACGGACGAATCGGACGTTTGCGAATAACCTCAACGCTAAAAATTTATTAATATTTATATCACGCGGTAACGAATCAGACGTTCGGCGTTCAGCGTTCGAGTGTTTCTGGGGTCAAAGTCCTTGTGGTGACTCCAGTAGACCCCTTCGAAAATCCAAACTACATAATTTTCTTGATATCATGGAACTGACGCCTAATTTAACACGCCATTTGGTTTAGTTTAAATTTACCTTCTAAGCTCATTCGTTAAAGTCAACATGATTGATTACGGTGCTGTCGGACCTAATTAATTTGGCTACCGAGGGGTAAATTCTTGGTAGTCGTTTCTGGCTCTCCGCTGGAGTTTCCGAAAGTCTTTTACTGATTGCACGAGGAGAAAATTGTTGGCTTTAATGAATGAAAACGTGTTAGGAACAATCGATTTTCATTTTCCTTTAAAGTGAGGGGTCCAAAGTGGAGGGTCTAAATCTCCTCTAAGTGGTCATTCTTTTGGGATTTGGGATAGGCAACTCTTCATTCCAGTCGCATTGGTTTCGCGCAGCTGCCGAGGTAAGGCCCCAGGTATGATCGGGTTGACTGTTGCAAGCTTGTTAGGTACAGAAGTGATAAGTAAATTAAGGCAGTTGGCGTATTGCTCGTAGCTGTTGGTGGAGAGGTGTCCTATTTCCCATATGATTGACGTTGTGTCGAAGGTTTTCATAGTCCACCGTCAATGAAGATGTTGAAGATGAAGATAGCCAACGACACCCGTGTCCAGCCAAATGGATCAGCTGTGAATAAACACGTTAATGTTGGTGTCTTAGTGTATTGTAGAATGTAATGAAAAGACTGGGACTTAGATATTGGAAACCGCCAATCATTGCCATAATTTTAACATGGATGTAATCGGTAATGGTATGGGTAGGACAGACATGTTAATGTTCATTGGTATAATTTTTTTATTGTAGAATTAACGTAATTGTGTCTCGAAAATGTATTCTTGGACAGTGATGACGTAAGTGCATTCGCGGACAAATATGAGATGTCATGTTATGTTTCGAAGGCAAGTTTGATTGTAATACTTGGGACTTGTGTGCCACCTGAAATTGTTGATCTGCACATGTGAGTTTTCATATTAATACTATTAGCATTATCACCATCTTCTGTCCAAGAGCATGATTAGTGTTCTTCAAGGGATTCAATATCCCTGATGATGATTATTTCCAAATAATTAGTGAAGCGTAACACGCTAGAAAAAAATGGGGCCACTCTATATCCACAAATAGACCTTGCTCAGTAAGATTTTTAGATGCACATAATTTCAAAGTGTATTTGTATTCAGATATTACTGATAGAACTGAGCTTCATGGTGTAATTTCAAGCATCAGAGATGCTTTCATTTTCAGATGAAGTTTGAAACATTAGCATCATGTTTAATGTGAGCTACTTTCCTCCTCATAATTTTTTAACCAAACTTTGAAAAGAAGATTATGTCTAAATTTTAAATGCCTACGATTTCTTATGAATTCAACTTTGATAATGGCTTATCATAGTCATGGTTTGTTTCCAATTGCCATTATTAATATATGAACAGCAGGTGTGAAATTGCGTTTTCAGAGAGACAGCGTTGCAAATGTCCTTTCTTCTACGCACTCTAAAAAAACGGGTGCTCTCAGCAGTGGAACCATCTCACATGAAGCGATGTACAGAATTCACTGGCCTCCAATTTCCCCGCAGCGACATTAGCCGAGCTGTTGAACGGGAAGCACCCAGAAGCAGGGAAAGACGCTCCGGTAAGAGCGCAAAGTTTCCAGCTCTCCAAACATTTCGAAGAAGAACCAGGACTGTTGCTTACGGTGCGATGTAATTTACTATTAACATTTATGGGTAGTCATGTATGATGACTCTAGGTCGTAGGAGTTGTGTTGTTAATTATTAAATTAATTAGCCGTAGAAAGGGGGGAGTCGACAGTAAGGTGTCTATGTTGTTAACACACTCTATTACCCTTTGCGAAAGAGAAATAACTTACAAAAGATACGCCCACGAAGTCTATGAAATCTCTTTGGACTTTGTTACGGAGATTACAAAATCACCAACTAAAGTGATCCTCCTTAATGCTGGTTAGAATGGTGAGAAGGGTGTAGCAAGGTATTATAGTGATGGTAAATATGTAATAGTAGGGAATCGAGCTAGGTTATTTAGGTGTTCCAAAATATGAAAAGATAAATGAAGCGAGATAAACTTTCTTTAGGCATTGTTTCTGTATATTCTTGATTTTGTTAGACCGTAGTAATCAGCCCGAAAGTCAGTCTGGTAGGTGATGCCAATCAAGCAATCATGCATTGATAGCGTTCGCCTAATACTAAGCCCTATACAGCGTGTGATATTCACACATCAGGGTATGGGGTTCCGTCCCGTTAACCGCCGATGGTTTCCCAAAAATATCTCGCAATTGAAAAATCATATAGCTTAGGGAAGCTGAGGGTGACCAGAGATGTCACTCGGAATTGAACGCGAGCCCTCGGATAGTAATCCCAGCGCTCTACTCAGTGGACAACCACATCTCTAGTCATAATACTCCAATGAGAAAGTTACATTCCTGTCATTAAAACTTGGGCCATAAAATAGATATAAATATCAGGCAATCAAATATGCATTAATTTACCAATCTGAGGACTTATTAGTCGCATTTCAAAAGAATTTAAAAAAACTTGCAAATATCGCTAATGGTTTCGTCGTATTGGCATTTGCAAAATTATTTCTTTCTCATATGAATTGAAAATGCTCAAGATTGAACCAGAAACCATCGATTATTTCTGCAGCAGGCCTGCTAGCCAGTGCTTTCATGTCTTCAGATTCTCACGCTCATGTCTGACACCACTTTCTTCTAGCAATGCAGCCTACGCCAGCCTCAGTAATTCCTCCTCTATACGAGATGTGTCCGAAAGCTATCCGACCTGCGTTCAGGTCTCCGCATTGGCGCTGATCTTCGTCATGGCACCCTTCCAAGTAGTCCCCATTTGATTGAACCACACGCTCCCAGCGGTGCTTCCACCTCTTAAAGCAGTCCTCGAACGCAGATTTTGGAATGGCCTTCAGCTCGCGCGTCGCATTACTCTATGTCGTCGTACCGCTTTCCCTCGGGCGCCATTTTCAATGTTGGGAGCATCAAAAAGTCTCAGGAAGCTATGTCGGGACTGTACGGACACTGGCGAAGCTGTACAATCTTGTTTTTCTCCAAACGTTGCTGCACAACGTTCGGTGAATGCGCTGGCACGTTATCGTGGTGAGGAAGCCGGTCACCGCTGGACCAGAGACGCGGTCGTTCTCTTCTCACGACATGATGCAATATTTTTTGAATTTCAACGCAATAGTTTTTGTTGATCGTCTTACCTCTTGGAGCAAATTCGTTGTAAACAACACTGCCACAGTCAAAAAAATAAAATAAAAACACAGGTCGGATACTTTTTGGACACGTTTCGTATGTTTCCTTCAATATTTTCCTTCAAGCAAATCCTCGTGCCTCATGGCGCACGAACCGCTTCCCCTTTCCTTCTTTCAATCATCCTTCAGCCCAGTCATCACATACACAGTGGAGAGTACTCACCCACCTAATCGGAGTGCATGAAATGTCCACGTGGAAGCTTCCGTATTGTTCAATATATATTTATTTGTTTTACACGAAATAATATACACGACAAAACAGAAGCACGAAAACAGTTTTCGCTCTTTGGAAAATAAATGCAACTTCTCAGGGTAACACGAAACGACATTTTCCACCGGTTTCTCAGCGGCGAGTTCACTCCGAACCCTGCTCCCCAGAATCCCCGTCGAGGGAGGATTACAATAATACTGATGCATTTTCTGTAGAAATCTCATTTTTGAAATTCCACTGTAGAAATCACACGGTGAGAGTCACCGGTTGAATAAGTTACTGAGTTTTTAAACCGCAATGAGGGACACATATTTGTGTAGGTTCAAGGTGACATAAATTTCGACCTGAATAAGTGAAAGTAGCAGACAAACATACGTCAGCATGAAAAACGGTTCACACGAAACGTTTGCATTGGTCCCTCGTATTTTGTGGTCATCATCTCCCACTCTCGATGACGCAGATATGAATAATATCCAAGGGAAAAATAAGGATGTGAAAGTAGATTATGCGGTGACGGGAGGGTATTATGCACGTAGGGATGCTTCCGTAAGAGACGCCTCGCTTTGCCGAGCGAACGACCTCATCGTTCACGGACGAATGCAGCACCGGCCTCATTGGGTGGTCCCCCCGCCCCCCAACACCGAATCCCCCGGCACCACCCTCCCCACTCCCCCAGCCCTGCTGAAGGTTGTCTCTTCTCGAATGGAAGTTTCGGGCAAGTGAGGTGCCCGAGGGGGGGGGGGAAGAGAAAGGGAAAAGCGAATGGACCGCGGAAGTGGTGCAAGAAAATGCCATTCGAAAGTTCTCTCGAAATTGCGGTCTCATTTCCGTGACATGAAGGCAGTCAGGAAGAATTGAAATAGGTAAAAATAATGAACGTAAATTCTGTTATCAGCACGCTGTACTTTCATCAGGGGAGGTCGGCAATCTACGTATCAGTTGGTCGCCAATCATTCTCGGGACATTTCTTAATAAAATGAAATACCTATTATCAGAGCTAGTCATGCCAGGGGTATTTTGTTGAGTCCCTAAAAACTAGTAAACCTTGGGACGCTCGGAACACTTATAAAGGGAATAAACAGAATTTGGCCTTTCGATATTGCTTTTTCAACTCAATAAATTACAGTTCTCAAAATATTCTCTCTTGTCAAATCTCATTTTCGCATTCTTTGTCTCTTCCTCACTTAATATATCCATCAGCAGTAGGATTTTTCATCATTATCATTATTTATGGTTTTAATGTTATGATTCCATTACTCTTCACGTATGATTAATGTTATTACTTTCTTCATTTCGGTCTCAGTGACATAATGATATGTATAATATGTAATATAATAATTATTACAATGTGTATGTGTCTTTCCTCTGATTCATAGGATTTTCGCAGGTTTTTCACACCCCCTCTTCTCTTCGTGGGCGTTTTCCTTCGTGGATTTTTACTACGAGAGCAATGCCACGCTTTTCCACAAACTTCATTCTTTGCTTAAACACTTCTCTTTCTTCACCATAATATACTTTGTATATGTGTGGGTGCATATCAATTTATTATTATGTTACCTTATTATATTATATGTGTATGTGTTTTTGAATGCATATATATTTTTTAGAAGTGCATTTCTGTGTGTAATGTATGTCTGTCTGTCTCCATGCATTTAAATGTATGCAAGTGCATAGGTATTGCGCATGCATGTAATTACAAATTTTATGGCAATTATAACATGCATAAGATGATGGGTTAAATGGAGGAAGGGACCATTTGGTCTCAATTGCGCTCAAATAAAGACCTCTTATCTATCTCTCGACAACTGTGATGTGTTCAATGAAATTCCATTTAAATTCCCGCATCAAGAGCTTGCCCTAGAATTTTCAACGGGCACGGGAGCATATAATCTCCGGCTCGTGGTTGAAGGTGTGCTGGATATTTCATTAGACTTAACGCGTCATTGAAATGACTTTAAAGTAAAGCGTAAACCATGGGATTTTATTTACCGAATAAATTTCAAAACATTTTTGACCATTAGTTTTCCCATTCTAAATATCTGGTAGTGAAATATTCAATTGTTTCCGGCTCAACTTTGTGGAAATTCATTTTAATAAAATGAAGAATGCAATTCCACTTTCTTTTATCGATAATGTTCTTGAGATTATTTATTTCTCATCTTCAAATTGAGACCAGTGTTGTTTTCAGATTTTTACTAGTAATTTAATTGAAATACACACTGGTGAACACTGCATAATCACTGTAACGTGATCTGTACTAACAACCCGTTTTAAGTTTACTAAAATAAAATCAGTTTCGGATCGATTCAGAAGATATATTACTTATTTATCGGGAATGTATGTATCATTCAGATAACATATTTTCTATTGAAATTTATGGAAAAATATTCTCCGTCTACCAAGGTATCAATAACAAGAATTTCCTTTCATAAACTATAATTCCCGATTATAAGAAATAAAGCGCATATTAAAGCATTAAAAATCACTTTCGTGAGGAAAAAAGGGACATTGTTCAATTCCATTATTTCAGAAAATGTCGACCGGTTTCTTGAAGAAAAAATGAAGATATCGTGTTGTCTAGAAAAACAATGCTATTTAATGCCCCCAGATTTTAATTTTATTGCGCAGTATGGTTCATAAAAGGAAAACTCTTCTTCAATTACTTGAATGCAAGCATTTTTGAAATAATCAAGTTATTTGAATGCACCTGAGGATTTTATCGACGCTTCAGAACCGCGAGGTAGATAAGGACAGAATGGAATATGCCGCGAAGCTTCCTTCAATGTTACGCACACTTTTCAGGTTCAAATACACTCCTCTCTCCCATCGAGAGCTCATCAGACGCGCTTTGTCACTACAAGCGACACCGACAAAGGGCCTATTTCCACACTTTATGTGGGGAAAAAATTACTGCGATATTGGAACAAAACATTATCACCCTCGGCGATAACCTCTTTTAAATAAAAAAACCCGTTGAACGATATGCAAAAAAACGTAAAAATCTCCCCTCCATTCTTAGAATGACTGATTGCCTGCTATGGAAATAAAGGCTTCCATGGGATTGTCATTGGCCTGACCTCCGTCGCCTCCTCTTCCTCCAGAAGCACGACTGCCACCGGCTCCGGTCGAACTCACTGTTTATTCGCGGTGAAAAGTTCCATTGTGCTCAGGGCCAATAGTGAGGAGGATCAAGTTGAAGAGAAATTAATTTCGCTTCCTCCCCTCCGAATCCGCATTCAAGTACCGCTGGCAGTTCCAAGCAGCGGACTCTAAGGCAGGCAACAGAGTGAAATATTCAAGCATGTACATTTCTCAAGTTGCCGGCTTTATTTTGGAAGAGAAATAATCATTTGGCTGTCAGTTTTAGACCAGTGAGCAATCCGCCCGCGGGCTAATCCGCACACAAGAAAAAATATTTTTAGTTGGCGTTAGTGCTTGAGGGTTATTCAAAATCCGAATGACAGAGATTCCGAAAGCCGTTTCGGCAATATCACTGGAGGAACCATGTGGCATACCTTTTTTAACTTAGGCTCGGAGTATATTTGCCTGGAAAATGTATTCGAATAAGAGCCATACTATGAACGATCACTCCATTCTTGAGGCCTGTGCACGTCTTATTCCGTTTCTAATGATCTGTACCGTCCACAGTTAGTTAAGAGTAACATCTCGGTATTTTACCGTGTCAACTACTTACAGGTCAACTAACTCCAGCTAGCTTGCAAACAATTCCCGTTGATCATTTTAGGGAATTTACCACTGAATATTGATTATGGTTCAAGGACTATCCCCATTTTTTTCCACCATTGCAAAATGCAATCCAAATCCCCGGATATCTCCCGATATATCACCGTGTCATCCGCGAACATTCTAATCTTACTCATCACTTCGTGGTTCAAATCGTTGACAAAATCAAGAGAAGCAACGGCCCAATTACACTTCCCTGAGGTACCCCCGAGGTTACTCGCACGCTGTCGAAACTAGCACCGTCAAAGGTTACCCTCTGCTCCCGCTCTGAAAGAAAGTCTTCAACCCTATTAATTGCGCCGTTTTTTTATACCTGAGACCTTTAATTTATGAATTATTTTACCATGTGGAAGCTTATCAAAGCTTTCAAAGCTTAACAAGCTTTGGCGCTGAACCACAGGCCACCACCCACTGCTTCGACTGCTGCTTCATTTCTGGCGTGTAGTGGTGGACCCATGCCTCAATTATCATGGCGACAAATTCCGCACAAAGTCGGTCCGTTCCCTCTTGAATCGGTCCAAACATTGCTGCGGAAATCGTTTGTACATTTGCTTTTGATCGGCATTCAGCAAATACGGCAACCACCTTGCGCATAGCTTTCGCATCCCTAATTCTTTGCGCAAGATGTTTCGCACCCTTTCTTCCGATGTCCCAAAAGCCTTAGCTATCTCATTCACCTATCGTCCACCACGATATCATACACCGTTTCGATGGTTTCCCGTGAGGTTGCGGTTTTTGGCCGTCCTGCACGTGGGTCTAAGAGGGGTGTACGGACACGTTTCAATTCAGCTTAACTTAATTCTTTTTAACGATTAACATTGAAGGAGCAGAGTCCCCGTACACCTTTTTCAACTCCAGATGAATTTCCTTTGGGGCAATCTATCCAAAACGAAGAATGTCATGACCGCCAAGAAATTCAAGTTTTTCCATTTTAACTAAAAACACGAGAGACGTCTACTGCAACAATACATGTAAACAACTCATTGACAGAACAAGTTGAAGCTTGCATCCGCCTCAATGAAAAGTAGACTCTACGTGGGCTAGCTTTCGTCTGGCTCCTAACCTTTGACCTATCTTGCATAAATGACGCAACCAGGAGAAATTATCATTGCTGCCACCAGCACAGCTCTAGGGGTCATCGGAGCGCACAAGTCCTTCCACCACGTCAAGGTTGTAGTCCCTGGGAGGGTAATAATATATGCAATAATAAACTCAAGGATCTCTCAAGACAAGTAGATTGAAGCGTATTTGCAAGGAAATACCAAAATAACTAAAAAATGTGATTCATCATAAATATAAAAGTCAATTGTGCATTTTTATAAATTCAAAAGGCATAAATTTGAGCAGGTATTTAGCACATTTGAGGTGTATTTCAGAATACAATAAGCATAGTAAGAAGAATAAAAGAGGTGTATTGCGTCAGCTATGGAATGAGTTGAGAGAAGGATCTAAGTCAAGGCTTAAAGAAAAGAGATGAAAAATGTCCTCGAGAAGTTCATCTCACATTCTTGTGTGCCACGAACACGACGTGACTTTCCTGAATTTCTAGGGAGTTTAGATTTTCAACCTTATACTAATTTACATAACCGTAAAAGTGCGTGTTTTTCTAATGGATCAATCACGGCGGCAAGGTAGGTAGGACAAATATCAGGGAAAATTGCAATATTTACTCTACTTTTAAAAGCATTTGTGGGGACGAGAGAAATCTGTTCGGAGGTATTCCGTGAGAATAAAATGGCCTTAGGATGAGGTTGTTAAGCAATGGAATCAAAGGATAATACGTACTCTAGCGAGGGAGGAGAAAAGTAAGGACTAAGCGAAAAGTAAAACCAAGGAAATACCGCTGCACCTTGGGCGAAATGAGGCAAGTATAATATGTACTGAACGAATGAATGGATGTGTGTACTAGCGGAGGTTGTCAAGGAAAGCAGTGAATACCATTATTAGCCGATAGAGTGAAACACAAACCTTCCCTATCGACGAGGAACAAATCATCGGACCACCTTGGCAAAACTGAAGGAAAAAAAATAGCTTTGTACATTTGAATTACTTTAATATGTCTGCATTCACACAGCATCCCGACAACCGCCGCATGAGCGTATGGCGGTGGGCGCTGACAGTAGACAAGCAAGCATGCATAGAGAATTTTTAGTTTTGCATTCACTCGAGAATGTAACCTCAGTGCAAACACTCTCGGGGACATGCACACACATACTATGCAGTATTTTTGTGTTCGTCTAATTAAACTAATTTAAGTGAATGTAATTTTTCGGGCTCGATGGTTCTTCATTTATAAGTCTGCGTATCATGCTTCCTCCGCATGATACGCAGGTGAGCGAGGAAGTCTTAACTCGTTATTTATCTCTGGGATCGAATCTACCAATATAATTTGCTACCGTCAAAATTAACACTATGTTGCAAGAAACCTTAGGCGTCCTATACCTTTCTAAAGGTCTTGCCTTTTCTCTTTGATTCAAGGGGCTCCCAAGCTAATTCATTTATTTATTTTCCATTAGTCCAAAAACAGCACTTCGACCTTTATATTGGACTACGAACATTGGACTCGGACTACGAACAGTAAAAATTTTCCAATTGCATACACCCAAGCCCTAGTTATTGGAGCAACCACCCAGGCGGGAATCGAACCCGCGACCACTGGGTTGACAGACGAGCACGTTACCCCGCCGTCACCATGGCAATAGTAATTTATAAAAAACCTAGCCAGTTATCGCTGAACCTTATCTTATTCGTTATTTTTAGTTTTCTCCCATGTACCCCAGATACCAGCCGCGTATTCCTAATGTGATATTAATACAAAGCAACACCTTTCTCTGACATTCATTTCATTTCCCTAAAACCCTTCTCATGAAGCCTGCATTCTTTAGGGCTAAATCACACATCCTGTTGATGTGTGTACCCTATGTGTGTGTGCGTGTACCAAATGCTTGATGTCAGATTAGTACTCAAATGTTTCACCTATCCTGATATTCTTCAATCGATCCAATCCTTTGACGATTTATCTTGTGCACATTTTTTATTTCAACTTCAGTGTTGTATATCTCTGATATTTAATTCTAAAACCTCCCATTTTTATCCGACTCCGATAACTGGTAGAGAAGAGCATGCAAAAATCCTTTGTCCTTATTTCTCTTCAAATCACTTTTTCGTTTGTTAACAATCCAATATTTCTCTTAACGTGGAAGCTTAATGTTAATACCAATTAGATTTTGGACCCCTGTAAATCTTCCCCGCGTATTTCCTAAAGTTACGCCTTCCTCCAACAAACTCGATCCTTCGACGACTTCACAGCTAAATAAGAAGTCCCCAATCCAGTTGATTACTTTCCACCACACCAGTAGCACATCTTAGTTTGTGTGTTAAATTGTCCTTGGGGACATTTTTTAAGGCTTTCTTTTAATCTAAAAATACAGCATCAACTTGTGCATTCTCGACTCCGACTTCAGTATAACATGAATAAAAAGACCCAGTCGTTTTTAACATGATCTGCTTTTTCAAACGATATGACTTTTCTCTGTTTTGAACTCTATTGAACAGTTAAAACCGTTTTGAATAATGTGCGATGTCTCCCGTAAGTTACCCAAGTCTCCTAACGGCGATTTGTCCCGGTCGCTGGGCCTTGCTTGGTTTTATACTTTGAGCTGTACTTCCATTCCCTCCACCCACGTCATCTCTTCAGAGGTTTAGGACTTCTTTTGTTGAACCATGACTTTTGGAATAAACGTCCTTAAAAAAATCATATAGAACATTTGACCTTATATAGAAAAGTTCCTCGATTGTGTACGCCTAAATGAATGCACAGCTGAGCGTTTCCCTTGTATTATTTCCCTACATATTCGCAATACACTTTGCTTTATAATCGTTTTCGTTTTTGCACGACATTCTAAGAGTTAACCTTCCTGGCGCCTTCATTAGAATTTCATCATTGCTTGATAAACTATTCTTGAAATTTGAATGAATTTTTCTTTGTGTCGCATTAACATTGCTCTGACCTCTCTGTTTTAACAACGTGTTTCCGTATTATCGCGTTGGGCTTCGTATGGAATGAATTTGTCTACCACGTCATGCAGAGTATATAAAAACTTTTCCAAGCATGTACTTTGCCATAGGTGTGAATTTCCAGCCTGAATATCTGTCGTTCGAATTTGAATTTCTCGTGAAGCTCGTTAATATTCACTTTATTCAATAGATTTCGTTCTTCATTTACCAATTTCACAAATTTCGTTTTGATTTCCACTAATATAGACTTGTGACAGCCAATGTCATCAAAAATATGTCCGCGTTAGCAACTATTTCTGGGGTGTTAGCCGCAAATATGTCGAGTATATAATTTCCGCGCGTTGGAGATTTTTACCGTTTTGTTCTAACGATAATATGTCGGATATGTTCAGAATTTTCTAACATAATTTCTGATAATTTAAGGATTATGCGAGGACTACACTATGCTCTTATTCCAGATGAGGCAAGCGTCGTCACTGGATATCTTAAGCAAAATCAAATTGACACAAAGTACAAATATTTTTTACGACTACTTTTGTCGGATCATCTATCTTGACTGGTCCAATTTTTATCTGAAACTTAGTAGTAAAAATTCACGGACAATGAGGAATTATAGAAGTTAGAAATCAAAGCCAATAGCAATAGTAAAGGCAATGTTATTACGAGTGATGGCAAGCTTGAACATTGCGTAGGCATGTGATATATTCGTAGGTGAACGTGTATATTAGTCGCTGGTGTACATTTTTGCGTGAGTGTAAGTTGAAATGGGTTTTGCATGAATATATTTGTCTCTGTGGGTGTGAATTGGCACGCCTTTATTTGTTTTGCATGTGGTTTCATTCTGTATCACGAGTGGTGTCCTAACAGCCCCCGCCACACGTCCTATTGGCGGCTTGCGAATTATTGTTTAGATGTAGGTGTAATCTTTATCGAAAACAAACAATTTAGAGAACAGAGGTGAAGAGTTATTTTATTTCAAATGTTCAATAATTCCGATTATAATATTATCGGACCACGGAGATTAATAGCCCCTTAATACACACAGTTGGCAGCATTAACCAAATGTTTACTAGGTCCATGTATACGGTAATTTCTCTAGCTATCTCTATGAAACCGCATTGGTAGAGGGAAAATGCTGATCTTGAAAAGATTCAGCATTTATATATACATATGTGTGTATATATATATATATATATATATATATATATATATATATATATATATATATATATATTGAGGAAGGCAACGGGAAACCACCTCAATTATCATTCCCAAGATTTACATGATGGACAAAACAGAGATTATTAATCGAGAGGAATATAGAACACAACCAGGAGGTATTTGCCTGTTTCGTAGATTTCGAAAAAGCGTTTGATAGATAGAATTGGGAAAAACCAATGAGTATTCTGCAGAAAATAGGAATAGATTGGAGGGAAAAGAGGCTAATCCGCAACCTGTACATGTCTCAGACTGCTCAGGTGCGAGTGGGGAACGGGGAGTCCGGATGGGCAGTGTTAGAAAGAGGTGTAAGGCAGGGTTGCCCATTATCACCGTTGCTGTTAAACCTGTATGCAGAGGAAATGATTAAAGAGGCATGGGGAGAACTGGAGGTAGGAATGAAGGTAGGCGGGGAATTCGTAAAATCAGTTAGGTTTGCTGATGACTAAGCTTTAGTTTGTCAGTCAGCCAAGGGGTTGCAAGCATTGCTTAGTGAATTGGAAATTCAGTGCGACAAGTATGGGATGAGAATCAATATTAATAAAACATGATAGAGGTGGGGAAGGCGGAATCGAATGGATCACAAGAGTAAAAATATTTCCTTGACCGGGACTCCAACACCGGATCTTTCCACTTGCCGGGTGGATGCTCTTTTCTTCTGGCTATGCGTGCCACGAAACGCACTGTTCCTTTCCTGTATGATGTTGTATGAATTCTAACCCACTGTCCTTTCCTCTTGTGTGTGTGTTGTCTATTTCTCCTTTGGTGGGTTAAACAGCCCCCTGACGCCATCTCTTGGGTAAAGAATCGGGGCGCTTGGCGACATATTAGCCCCACGGACCTCAGGGTAAATTACGTTTCCTCGATAGCTCAAGTGGTTAAGAGCATCCGCCCGGCAAGTGGAAAGATCCGGTGTTCGAGTCCCGGTCAAGGACATATGTTTACTCTCGTGATCCTTTCGATTCCGCCTTCCCCACCTCTATTGTGTTCGTCCTTAATGTGTGTTCCTATCCCTTTTCCTTATATCTGTTTCTATACAAATGAGTATTTAGTCGCCGTCTGGCGGGATTTCGTGTTTGAATATATATATATATATATATATATATATATATATATATATATATATATATATATATATATATATATATATATAAACATATATATACATATATTTATATATATATATATACATATATATACATATATATACATATATTTATATATATATACATATATATATATATATGTAAAATTCAATGAAAGCAGAAAAAGCGACTGGAAAATATACTGAGAGTTAACAATTTGCTGAAGACCATGATGGAATGGAGGGTAAGGCCAGCGGCGAAGAGAAAGGCTGTGAATATGCATTTCGGACGGAAGACAGATAGAAAATATATAGAACTGATGAATGAATTATTAAGACCAAACGAGGCTTTAGGCATAAGGGTCTCCGTGGATCACTGTGCAATAAATTGTATATAATAATTTTTAAACCTGAATACAAAAGGTACACAAGCTATGCTGATTACGATCAATGATTTTTTATCAATTTTTCAATTATTATCAATAGTATCCACTATCAATATTTAAAACCATATGGCATAGATCGTTTACATTGATAGCACTCCTATGACAAGCAAGACGAAGTGTATGTATAAATCAAGGCACCCTTATTTTTCCAGGGATCGTTCATTTAGGCTAATGGAAATGGGAAAATGAAATAAAGAATCCGTGAAAACATGTGATGGATTTGAAAGGATGTTCAAAGCACTCAAAAGAATATTTTAATTAACGAGTTCCCAGAAAGTGTCATCATTGATTACACTAGTTTCATGAGCATGCAAGCAAAGCAGCATCATTGAGCTCCACTAAACAGAAATTTAACTAAACTAAATTAAACACTCTTTTTAATGCCTTTTTCGTGCCGAGCTCGTGAGGATCCCATACACCCGCAGTATACTCTAGGTGGGGGTAACCAACCTAAAATAGCAAAGCTCCTCTACTTGGATCAGGAATTAATGTAAAAACTGTAGTGAGATAGATAGTGTAGCAATTTTCTATTGATTTATCATGAAGTAACTTTTACCTTCCTCTAAATAAGTAAATAGCCGTTTAAAGCAATACTCTCAGAGTGTAAAAGTCATTCGCCTTGACCGGGATTCGAACCCGGATCCCTAAATGTCCGGTCGAGTGCTTTAGCCACTTAAGCTATCGAGGCGTCCTCTTAAACTCAGAAATTTCGGGGGCTTTTAAAGGTGACGAAATACCGTACATACAATGTCACAGGGATTCGTAGTCGTGCGCGACGCGCCACAGTCCACGAGGTTAAAGCCAACGTTTAAACACTTAGGCTGTTTATGCCTTAGACGAGGGATCCGGGTTCGAATCCCGGTCAAGGTGAATGATTTTTACACTCTGAAATTATTGCATTGAAATGCATATTAGCGGATGACTCCGTTAAAAGTTACTGTTGCGGCATCTGTCGCATTTTATTTGGAATTTAAATAATTGTTGTTTGCCAATCAAGTAATCTGAAATTAATTTGTGCCAAGTGTCAAGAGATTAGATTCCTTTAATATCAAATAAGAGCAAACATAAGAATATTAAGTTACTTTCACTTTTCACAGTCAAGGGCCTTCCCACACTCCAGTGAAGGTAATTCCTGTGTACCTCTATCGTCGCCTATTCTTCTTCCAGGCCTTGATTCCTCATCATAGTGCTCGTTTCTGCTCTCCTAGGCCACCTACTCTTCCTTCTTCTTCGTGGTGACTGCTCGAATATACTTTTTGTCCCTATCTTTACTCATCCATTCTTCAAACATGGCCATGCCATCGGAGAACTCGTCTCTTGATTTTTGCACCAATGATTATTACCCATATTTTATTACTTTCATAATACCTTCTTACATTATTTCCTTCATTACTAGGAATATTACTGGATTCTCTCCTTATCTTCTCCATCATGAAAGCCTTTATTTTACTTTTCAGGCGTTCACTTATAAGTCTCGCTCTCTGGTCAATATGCTCTCGGCTATTGTTGGCAAGATTCTCTTCTTCATTCCCTTAGAAATAAATCCATTCAAAAGAGCCCCATTTAACATCTTAACTTCTCCTCGATCACGAAGTATTATGTATTCTACATCATATTTACACCTTGCGAATTCTTGGAAAATGGGAACTAAATTCAAAAACTGTTCTACTGCCTTGATGGTTCCTTGGGGCAGATCTTTTCCGTCTCCTCTTACTCTAAGATATTTACTTTTATTTATGCTTACTTAAAGTCCTCTTTCAAAGGTTTCAATTAATGTCCTATGATATACTTAGCATCCTGCCGGCTTTGTACAGCCAATACTTGGTCATCTGCAAACAGAAGAGAGTATGATGTGCCACGCCTAAAATGGGCGTTTCCCATTCCCAAATGGAGATTCCCCCAAGATTCGACCGCTCCAACACATTCAGCACATATATTTTTGAAAGGTTGAAAGGCATGCAAAAGCTTTGTCTCAGTCGTTTAGATATTCTGCAAAAAGCAGACAGATTCTTTACTGTCTCAACTGCAGGTTAAGACTGTTGGTACACAGATTTGATACGTGATGTTCATGGAGATTTCATCTGCTCCATTGCTCCCCAAAGTTGACCAACAAATACCGGCTAATAAGCCTTTTCAAATCCATAAGTATCATAATGAACGTCCACTCCCTTAGCGTACACTTTCTCACTCGATTAAAGCCGAAGATTAAAAAATATGAGCCATACAGGTTCGTCCTATGCTAAAACCTGCCTGATCTTCCCTTACATCTCATTTTTCAACGTATTTTTTTAGGATTTGCCACTAATTTTAGTGATGATTACCGTTTTACTAATACTAATAATAATTTTTTGGGTGTGTTTGGTAATAATAACTGTGTGAGTCCTTCTTACTTCCTCTTTTTATAAATAGAGGATATATTTCATCCAGTATATCAAATAGGAAAATATGGAAGAAAAATAGAAGCCAAAATGAACAAAGGAGTAAGACAAGAGTGCAAACTCTCGCCAGCAATGTCCAACGTATACCCGGAAGGGGCGATAAAAGGAACACAAGAATTGGGTATCAAAGGAGTAAATGGAGAAGAAATCAACACGCTCCGGTCTGCAGATGGCATCGCAGTAGTGGCGGAAACGCGAGAATGCCTTCCAGCAACACCTAGTCCTATGGATCAAGTGCCGGGGGCATATAATATGAACATCAACAAGAAGAAAACTAAAATCCTAGTGTGCGGAAGAGAGAAGCTGAATGCAGGCATCACGATTCGAGGGGCACAACTAGAGCAAGTGGAATCCTTCATCTATCTGGGCTGCAGCATAACATGGGACGGAAGAAGTGCGACCGACAGCAAGCGAAGAATAGCCCAAGCTAAGAATGCATTCATGAAGAATAGGCAATGACTATGTTCTAAGAACCTAAGACTTGAAGCAAGGAAGCAATTCGCCAAGGCTTTCGTGTGGAGCATGGCGCTTTACGGTTCCGAGACTTGGAACTTTGGAAAAGTGGACCAGGAAAGAATAGAAGCCTTTGAGCCATGGTGCTGGAGGAGAATGCTGAAGATTAAATGGACAAAGTAACGAATGAGGAAGTATAAAGAAGAGCCGAAGTGGATAGGACCATGTGGAGAGTTCTACGGCAAAGAAGAAATAGATGGATTAGACACACATTGAAGCATAATAGATTGGGAGTATCATGAAGGGAAGATTCCACGAGGAAGACCAAGAGGCATGTACATACATTGGACAAATTAAATATGACGTAAAACAGAAAAGGTATCAAGGATTGAGGGAATTGAAATTAAATAGAGGGGGAATGGAGGGAGGGAGGGAAATACTGATGATGAAATGAAATAGGAGTATGCATAAACGTTGTATGCACAATTGAGCTTTAGAAATGCAATTCCGTCGAGGGGAAATATTCTCAACTTTTATTGGCCCGAATCGAACTCAGTCACTATGCATACCGCCAGCCCACACGTCCCCCTCCACCTTTCCCTCTCTCCAGCGCTGATATCCCCTCACGCTTGACGTCATTGGATATGCACGAACTGAGCTCTAACCAACTCGTGTGGAGGAGAGGAAACCGGCCGACTTCACTCCCCTCTTCCCTTTATTCCTTTCCCCCCTCAATCACTTGCCCTCGCGCATGTTTCCCCCATTAACTCCCGCCTTCCCAGTTGCACCGGACTCACCTGCGCAGTTGACTGCGGAGTGGCGGGCAGGTTAAGAACGACCGAGGCACCGAGTCGTCGTAATTAGTGGCGATGGTGTGGCAGTGCGGTGAGCAAGTCGCCACTTGACTGAATGGTTAAATATCCTGGGTGATGCCTTCGGATAAAGCTAAGCTAATAATCTAAGCGGTGCGATATTCGGGTTGCCGGAACTACGAGGGTAGGCTGAAAAGTAACGCACACATGTTTGTGGAGCACTAGCAAAAACAACTGGCAAGATCGGGCAAAAAGTATATTAGAGTACAATTCTTAAATTTTTAAATCATATATTTACTTTTCAACATAGTCGCCCTTAAGGCTAACACATTTCTCCCAACGAGAAACAAGTTTCTTCATTCCGTCATTGAAAAACTCTTCCGACTTTTCTCGAATCCAGGACTTGACGGCTGCCTTTACCTCATCGTCCGAGGTGTAATGATTGCCCTTGAGGTGTCCCTTGAGTTGAGGAAAAAAATTGGAGTAATATGGAGGGTGTGGAATCGGTTCAAATTTCAGGTTTCGCAGAGCCTCTTCAGTTGCGCGCGAGGCGTGTGGACGAGCGTTGTCATGTTGCAAGATTATTGGCGCCAGGCTGCTTTTAACTTGACAAACGTCTTCCTTGGATATTCCAATATGGTTTGCGAAACGCTTTTAAGTGATTCACCGGTCATTCCGAATCAAATCTTCGACGAGTTTCCGATGTTTATCGTTTATGGCAGTGGTCGGACGTCCGCTGCGTGTTTCATCAACAATTATGGCTTTCCAGGCTCGCAACCACGAAATTTTACTACCCATCGATTTATAGTAGACCTAACAGCAGCATCGCCACCATAAACAGCCTTTAAACGACAATCAATCTTAGGTGAAGTTACTTTTTCAGCAGTTAAAAATTCGATAACAGCACGCTGTTTAACTCGCGTTGACATAGCACTAGAACACGTCTCCATACTTCCGCTTCTCGAAATACACTGGATGAATAAAACGACCTCAAACCTCCGGATTCATGTTAAGGGGGAATGTTTATTCCACATGCCACCAGGTGTACTTCTGAGGGTCATTTTGTTTGTGGTCTACAAGCATGTGTGCATCAGTTATCAGCCTACCCTCTTATCATGGAAAATATGGAATGCGGGTAAAAGGAAAGGAACTGACCCCTATCCAGGCATCATGTGAACTTCATGTACCTAGCACGAAGTTTGGCTTGGGCTCTATCCTAACCAATTCCGTTCTTCATCGACTACTGTCCCGTGGCAATAAATACATTTGAAAAACTTACTTGAAATATATGGAGACAGATGTGATTTAACGAAACTTAGTTGCAAACGCAGAGTATACTGAAGGCCGACGCAGTTAAGAAATGTGACCTTGGGCGTTTGATCATTCATTTCAACTCATGAAAAAATCCTCCTCTATCCAAAAAGAGAAAAAGTAATTCTTCACAGCCTTCATATAGAAATGCAGTCTTCCTAATTTCCTTTTTTCCATAATTTCAACGGGAGCGATGTTTTATAGAAATTTTAAACGAAGCTACAGTGCGCCACAAAACTAACTGAAGGTCTTTTGTAATATTTTAATTAGCCTGTGAAAATACGCAGATTGAACCATATATGAGTTAATCTGAGTTTTCATAATTATCGATTGTAATAATTTTTTTTATATGTCATATTTACTGTTAATGGGTGCATTTTAATTGGCACCAGTATGTTATTTGAGTAAATCAATAATAAATAAAGGACTTCATTTGCCAATCCAAGGGTCGCGGGTTCGATTTCCGCCTCGGTGGGTTTCTTCGACCTAGGGCTTTGGTCTTTGTAATCATCTCCATTGTTGTCACTGTTAATAGTCCGATGTAATGGCCAAAAAGTGCTGTTTTCGGACTAAGGCTAATTAAATAAGCGAAAGTTGAACAATAGACTACAGTCAACGGGAAAGTCGTCGTGCCGTCCGATCAACCAAGGCAATATTGCAGTAAAAATTTTGATAAAATCACTGTTCTTAACTGTGAGACCAAATGAGAGAATTCTCGCCACCGCTGAAAGCAATGTTTTCCTAAGGTCATTGAAATTCTATGTGTTTCAAAAGAAAAATCGTTTTTATCAAGTTTTTCACTGCATCGTGATGAAGTTTGTTTAGTTAGTTTCCCATAAAAAGCCTCACCACAAGTGAAAACAAATGAAAGACCTTATTGATCACGTTCTTGACTTAGTTTTTCTGCGTCGAACATCATTACATTAAAAGTGAATATCTTTCCAATGATTGGCACAGACTGAATGTAATGTTTTCTCTTCTCTGGTGGTTGGCACTCGGATAGTGCTGGTTGCATTGGTTTGATAGCCCAGGAGGTTGAAGTTCCGAAGGCGTTGACGTATTGGTTTTACTCTCAGTTTTGTAAAACCTAGAGTAATCAGTATTATGACTCAGTGTATAATTTATCAATCTTAAAGTCGAGTTCCGTTGTATGCATTTATATGAAACCTATGTGAAAATTGAAACTTTGAATTGAAGACAGTCTTTGGTGTTCACACCGTTCATCAACTTGATAACTGCTATTGCAAACTTACAACGGCGAGAAATAAGAAACACTTAAACAATTCGTCCGCATCACGAAAAATAAGGTAAAATCAATGTTGGAGTGGATAGTGGAAAAATAATGACGCTGGTCGATGACCAAGTGGTGTGTTTTGACAAAAACGACCTTCAAGAAATCAGTAGATGTGATGTTTATGTTCTGAACAACTAAATAGTTTGTTATTTGTGCTAAGGTACACAGTCATTTAGAAACTATTAGGAAAATCGAAAAAATACTGCCTGAGGGTTTTTTAATTCCTATGAAATTAATTTTTTTACACCCAGAAGTGGTGATAGTGAGTGATTGGTCCATCAAATAGTAATAGTATGTTTAGCGAATCCTGTTACTGGCATGAATGTTCGGCGTTATCTGGTTGGAGATTACTTTTCAAATGTAATTTTAGAAATATTGAACCACAATCATTCGCCCAAAGCAGTACTATTTTAATCGATCAGTTCAAAGATGATATACCACCAATTGATCGGAGGTTTTGCGGGATAATTTCGTATTCTTTGTCCTGTCAACTCCATCTGTACTTAAAGGAAAGTTACTAGGGCTATGGATTCGAAATTACGAATTTTACTTTGCTCACAAATAATATATATATATATATATATATATATATATATATATATATATAATATATATATATATATATATATATATATATATATATATATATATATATATATAAAATAAGTATAAAATATTATTCGTATAAAAGTGAAACTATTACTATCCTGTTATTTACCTTGCTTTTTAGTGTTGTATGAAACAAAAGAAATAAATAATAATTAAAATTAGATTTTCAAAATATGGAAACGTTTTGAAGGATGTATGAAGTTTTCTTCGGATGAAAAAATTTCTTGTCCTGCTGCTACTCCTGAATTCCACGAAGGGAGGAGAAACTTAGCAGTAAGAAACTCTTTCTTCGTCATATAATTCTGCAGATTTGCAGCACGTTGCATGCCACGATGATAAGAAGGAAAGCAATGCCAATCTGTTAGGCAAGAGGTGTCTCCGTGAGAGAGCAAGAACTGCCTCCGCGTGCAAGGTTAGCTGCCTGTAACTCTGAAAAGTAATTGAATTACTCGGTGTCCTTGAAGATTGCCTTGCCAAAAGCTTGCACGAAGCAATCCTTTTTTATAAAGACGACGAAGTTGAAGAGATGAAAAAACATTATTCTGGGAAGAACGGCGATATCAAGCCTCCCTCGTTACCTCCAATTCCAGAATCCCTGCGTTGCCCAAATTATCTTTTGGAGCAACGCCTTTCGGTATGAATCCTAAGATGAATGCAAAATAACAGTTATTCTCACACAAAAGTGACAATTCAATACGGATTGAGGGAGAAATATATTAACAAAATAATGGAATATAGCATCGGCCGTATTTGAATATAATTGAATTACCGTAATCAGTCGGCCCCGTTGGCGGCGGGGTAACGTCCTCGCTTGCCAACCCCGAGGTCGCGGGTTTGATTCCTACCTAGGTGAGTTTTTCTCCATCTAGGTCTTCGGTGTTTCTAATTGTTTCTATTGTTATATCATTGTTACAAGTGACATGTAAAGACCAAAGTGTTGTTTTAGGATTAATGTGAAATAAATGAATTTCACATGCCGCTGGGCTAAGTACTAGGTGAGCTGTATTCTCACCCGTCAAACCAATCTTACGGTTGATTATCGCACGTGTGGCGGTATTGCATTAAAATTACCATTGAGGAAGATAGATTGAGGAAGATGTTTTTACTGTTTGTCGAAAATGGATATTGGCGAAATCACGGAGCAACGAATCGTCATCACGTTTTTTGGTGAAGTGCGGTAAAATTTATCAAGAAATTACTGAAATTTTGACAGCAGTTGACGGTGATAATTCTCTGAAGAAAGCATCCGTTTTCAAGTAGATTGGGCGTTTAAAAGACGGTCGACAAAACGCCACGGATGATGCAAGGCCGGAACGACCTTCAAGCACCTGTGTTGGCGATAACATTGATCGTGTGTGGTCCCTTGTCCTTAACGATAGTCGAAAAACAGTCAGAATGATAGCTGATGAACTAAATTTAAAGAAATCAAAAGTGCACACTATTTTAATGGAACATGATGGATGGATCCTTCACCATAACAATGCACCTGCACATTCAGCATTCATTGTTTGCCAGTTTATGGCAAAAAATTCAATCACCATCCATCTTCCTCATTTGCCAGATCTCGCCCCCTGCGACTTTTTCCTATTCTCAAAATGCAAAAATGTGATGAGGGGACATCACTGGGAAGATGTGGACACAATAAAGCAAGAAACGACAAGACAACTAAAAAGCCTAACAGCCGAGGACTTCCAAGGGCGCTTTAAACAGAGGAAAAGAAGATAGAATAAGTGCATAGCAACAAATGGAGAGTACTTTGAAGGGGACAACATTGATGTAGACTAAATTTTGTAAAATAAAGTTTTTATGGCGTCAGTTCGCGTATTTATAGGAGAGAGTAGTATAACCGTCCAAACATACATTTATTTGCTTATTCTAACAAAACACACCGAGACATCGTGCACTATAATAAACCTTTCCTCAATTTCCTGTACTCCCATCCTCCCTTCATTCCGATCAAGCATGCCTATCCAATTCCTGCCCTTCCTCGTTTGCCTAGCCTTCCCCCTTCTATCACATTTTTCTACATCCCATTAACAATTTAAAAATGCATCCATATTTATCACATCAAATTCTTCCAAAAACCCCTCCCCTCCCCACCATGACTAGGCTTCCTCGTTTGTTTTCCTCCGCGTCCACTTAACCTTTTCCCAACTCCTCCGCACGCACATTTCTCAAAGCCTCCAAATCCACGCTTATCATCTTGCTACAATGAGCATTTTTCCTCCTCGTGAAAACACCACGCTCCCGACGAAAGTTCTGACGAGCCTTTTCCTACAATTCTTGCTCAGCTTACTCCCTGCTATCAATTCCCTCCTCCTTGTAAAGTTTCTTTGCCTTATCTTCATCTTATGGCCCTACTACTTTGACCGTTTCGGTCCAGAACACGTCCACGATAGGTCAAGTACAGAATTGTATTTAGGTTTTTGATATTTTATTTTTCTAAAAATCTGGTAATTCTTGTTTTTTGTGATTTCCTATTGTTATCATCATTTATTGTTGCGTGCGTGATAAATTGTTCCAAATGATCCGGTTTATAAACTCTTATTTTCGTGTTTGATTTAATTTTTCTCTTCCTCGAGCCTTTGTTTTGCTAACATTAATTCTCATCCCATGGATATTACTTTTTCTAATACGCTCGGTAATGTCTGCAAGCCTTTGGTTGACAGGCAAACTAAATCTTGAGAGCCTAACTAATTTTAGGGATTCTCTCCACCGACCTCAAACCCTATCTCCAGCACTTTCCATGCCTCTTTAACCATTTCCTCCACACGGACGTTGACAAGTACGGTGTGTAATGGGCACACCTGCCTCATCCCTCTTCGTTACACTGCCCATCCGTCTGTCTCATACTCCTGTTTTCTACAATAAATTCATTAGCTATATTAAATTTATTCTAATGAACGCATTACCGAAATCTACAGATTGAACAAAAGTATCCTGATTGTATTATATATTCCGCTCTAATTGTGACCTGATCACTGCTCTGGCATCACGCCTTCTGCGTGCGTCTTCTATTCTGAGCCCAAATCGATTATCCCAACATCTCATTGGCCGTCTTCTCAATCCTCTCTCATTGATGATTCTGAGCAACACTTAAGCTGCGTGCGAAACCGAGCTTTTTGTCTTCAGTCTTTTCATATGGCGCCTTTTCCATTTTTGGGATGGGAACACTGACACTGACTGACTTGAAGAAATCTTTCAGCCAAGTGCCTCCCTCATAAATACTACGAATTAGTCCATACAAACTCACCATTCCATGTCTTCCTGAGCCCTAAATTGTCA
Organism: Hetaerina americana; assembly: GCF_022747635.1. NCBI lineage: Eukaryota > Metazoa > Arthropoda > Insecta > Odonata > Calopterygidae > Hetaerina > Hetaerina americana. The sequence continues at coordinate 3,728,843 of NW_027286719.1, read as the reverse complement.
ATCTACCCACACGGACTAAAATATCTTAGTTTGCTGACTTAATGCCTTAACCACTTATTATTTCCTCTTTATCTAGTTCTTCCATCTCGCTTGAATCTTCGCTGCTCCAGATGCTAATTTTTCTATCTTACGTTAGATGGCCCTCCTCGGACTACAACCTTGACGTGGTGGAAGGGCTTGTGCGTTCCGATGACCACTAGAGCTGTGCTGGCGGAAGTAATAATAATTGCTCCCGTTAGGGTCGCCCATGCCAGATAGGTCGAAGGTTAGGAGCTAGACGAAAGGTACTCCACGCAGCGCCTGTTCCTCAGTGAGGTGGCTGGAATGGCGTCTGACCCCAGTGGGGCGGCCAGTAAGTGATGGTGTCACGTTAAAAACACTATTGAGGAAGGCAACGGGAGACCACCTCAATTATCATTCCCAAAATTAACATGATGGACTATACAGATATTTTGAGTCCTGGCAACTACGGGGCTCGGCCCAATCGGCCGTGTGTCGTGCCCGGCAGTGGGGGAGGCAAGGCTTCCGCGGTCGTCATCCCACGAAACCCTTGCAAGGGAAAACCAGCAGCAGCAGGACAAAACACGCAGGAGAAGAAGACCAAATTAGTTAGAATAGGAACGAGGAATGTTAGGACAATGACGAGGACAGGGAAATTGGAGAATGTTAAGCGAGAGATGCAAATGGGAAATAGAGATATTTTAGGTCTATGCGAGGTGAGATGGAAGGATAGCGAGGATTACTGGAGTGATAATTATAGAATAATATACAGCGGCGGGGACGAGAGCCAATGAGGGGTTGCCATAGTATTAAATGAAGAGGTAGGGAGAAGCGTAGTCAACATAGAGCAGGTAACGGATATGATACTACTAGCAGAGATAAAAGCAGAACCGAGGAACTTGGTTATTATTCAGGTATACATGCCACCGAGCAACCATAAGGAAGAAGAGGTCGATAGGATATACGATCAGTTAGTGGACATAATCGCGTGTGCTCCTGCAGGGAAACATTTGATAATGATGGGGGATTGGAATGCGACGGTAGGCGAAGGAAGAGATGGTGACGAGGTCGGGGACTATGGTTTAGGCAAGAGGAATGACCGCGGAGAGAAAGCAGTTGAGTTCTGCAGGAGACAGGGGTTAGTAATCATCAACACTTGGTTTAGAAACCACAAAAGACGCAGGTATACATGAAAAATGCCAGGTGACTCAGAAAGGTATCAGCTAGTTTATATCCTGGTTAGACACAGGTTAAGGAACATTGTGATAAATTCGCACAGCTTCCCGGGAGCGGATGCGGACTCTGACCACAACTTAGTGGTTATGAAATTTAGCGTCCGTTTCAAAAAGATAAGGCAGGGGTGGCGAGTCAGAAAATGGAATGTAGAAGCATTGAATGGCTTGAAAAGGAAGGAATACAAACAGGAGGTAGAAGAAATCATGGAGGATGGTAATGAGCTAAGTACTATCGAAGAAAAATGGGAAAGAGCCGAGAAAGGGTTGTCTAAAACCGCAAAAGACACTATTGGAACCGTTAACACTAAAAGGACTAGGAAACCATTGATCACGGATGAGATGATTACAAAGATGGATGAGCGGCGAAAATGGAAGAATGTAAATACAGAATTAGGGAAAACGAAGTACAAAGAATTAAACAATAAATTGAGGCGGGCTACAAATAAAGCAAAAGAAGCATGGTGGAAGACGCAGTGCGAGGATATAGAAAGTCTGTAGAGGAAGGTTGAAATTGGTGCGCTGTACAGCAAAGTTAAATCTTTATCGGGAAGTAAGAAAGGGAGATCAACGATAGCAGTTAGAGATAAGGCGGGTAAGGTAATAGTTGACGCAGGGAAGATCCAAGAGAGATGGAAGGAATATATAGAAGAACTGTATAGTAAAGAGCTTAGACCAACAAAGTTAGACATAGAAAAGGAGCATGACGTAGAGGAAGATAGCTTAGGTCCAGGCATACTAGACAATGACATAGAAAAGGCATTAACGGAGATGAAACTAAATAAGGCCGTGGGGGTGGATAACATTCCCGCGGAACTTTTAAAAGGCTTAGGAAAATGTGGGAGGAAGAGGCTGTATGGGCTGATCCGTAGTATTTATGAGGAAGGAATTTGGCCGGTAGACTTTGTGAGATCAGTTTTAGTTCCTATTCCACAAAAGGTAAAGGCTACATCATGTGAGGATTACAGGACGATAAGTTTGATATCCCATGCAGCTAAAATTGTTCTCAGGATCATAAACAAAAGGATAGAGAGTAGGGCAAATGAATACTTAGGAGATGATCAGTTTGGGTTTAGGAAGGGGAGAGGTACGCGTGTTGCCATTGCAGTAATGAGATTATTAATCGAGAGGAATATAGAATACAACCAGGAGGTATTTGCCTGTTTCGTAGATTTCGAAAAAGCGTTTGATAGAGTAAATTGGGAAAAACCAATGAGTATTCTGCAGAAAATAGGAATAGATTGGAGGGAAAGGAGGCTAATCCGAAACCTGTACATGTCTCAGACTGCTCAGGTGCGAGTGGGGAACGGGGAGTCCGGATGGGCAGTGTTAGGAAGAGGTGTAAGGAGGGGTTACCCATTATCACCGCTGTTGTTCAACCTGTATGCAGAGGAAACGATTAAATTGGCATGGGAAGAACTGGAGGTAGGAATGAAGGTAGGCGGGGAATTCGTAAAATCAGTTAGGTTTACTGATGACCAAGCTTTAGTTTCCCAGTCAGCCAAGGGGCTGCAAGCATTGCTTAGTGAATTGGAAGTTCAGTGCGACAGGTATGGGATGAGAATCAATATTAATAAAACAAAGGTTATGCGATTTTTTAGAAAGAAAAAGGCTAAGCTGCGCATTAAAATAGGAGGGCAAAAACTAGAGCAGGTAGAACAGTTTACGTATCTCGGTAGTGTTTTGGACCAACACGGTCAAAGTAGTAGGGACGTATGCAGAAGAATTGCGCTAGGCAAAGAGGCTTTCACAAGGAGAAGGGAGTTGATGACGGGGACGTTGAGTAAGGATGTTAAGAAAAGACTCGTAAAAACTTTGATATGCAGCGTAGCTATGTACGGCGCGGAAACGTGGTCATTGAAGCAGGAGGATAGACGTAGATTGGAGGCTTTTGAAATGTGGGTGTGGAGAAGAATAGAGAAGGTGAAATGGACAGAGAAGAAAACAAATGAGGAAGTACTTGGTATGGTGGGCGAAGAGAGGGGTTTGCTGGGAGCAATCCTATTGAGGCAGGAAAAGTGGCTGAAGGGGGTATTGACCGGCAGCGGGATGTTGAAGACTGTAATTGAGGGGAGGAAGTTAGGCAAACGAAGAAGGGGAAGGAACAGGATGGGGATATTGGACGGGATGAAGGGAGGAAGAAAGTGCTCTGAGCTGAAGAGGGACCTGATGTAGAGTAGGATGTTTTGTTTTGCTAGGGACCACAAATTATTTAATTAGTAATTACGTCCATCCAAAAACCTACCTTAACCGGTAGATTACCTAATAATAATAATACGTTAGATGGCTTGCGCGGTTTTCCCTTCTTATTTCCTGATAGTGCTTTCACCTTAATGCTCGGCGCACCGATTTCATGCTTCCTTTGTAAACACCCTTATCCTCGAACTGCATCTTCCACCGTGCTACGTTCCCTGCATCAGTTTCCCACCTCAGTGTATTGCCCAGTTTTTCCTACTTTCTTCTACATAACTCTGTGCTTACATTCATCCATTACCTTCTCTCCCACAAATATATCTGTGCATCTTCCTAATCATCTTTTCTGTGATAAATTGTTTTCTTGTCTTTTCCCTTTTTACTTTGTCATAGTTTCGTTTGTGTCTTTCGATGTCCATCTTTTGATACGTTCCAATTTTTCATTTTTGTACCCAGTTCCATTTCCTCAGCCATGATTTCCTCTTTGGCCTACTCCTTTCTTATCGTTGCAGCCAACGCGTCTCGATTCCAATTTCTCAACCGCCCACCCAGTTTAAAACTTTTTAATTTGACGCTGCGCTTCATTCGCACTGAATTAAGATCTGATTCGCCCTAGTCTTCATTCAATTTGGAAGCTGTCAAATACCCCGCGGGTCTTCCTTAGGAATCCCTACAATCACAATCCCAATCATCAATATCTTCTGACACTATTGCGCTTTACCTAGAGTCTAAAAAATTAAAAAGTGCCTCTCAATTTCTCCCAGAACTTATCTTCATTCAGTCTCCCCATCCTGTCTTGCCAAAACAATCTGGAAAAAAACCCCTAAGGTATAACTTCCACGTGAACTTCGAGCGATTCGGAAGATATAAATTGACGTTTCTTCCCGTGCAACTTAGCCCACCAATCCGGAAACACGCCCAGACCCTGGCACCCATACACAGTATACTTAACTCCCGGATCTAAAGCATAAATAATTAACATAATCTTTAAAAATTCCAAACCCTTGCTATTTTCCCACAAACACACTCACATACATAGTACAACCATTCATCAAGCCATTATTTCATTCATCAACTCATCTTACTTTGTAATATGGATTCATTTACCCACCTTTGGCTCATCATGGCTGCAGCGTTCAATATCTTTCCTTAACCTTGTAAGCCGCATTTACGCGACGCCAGTTGGGAGGGAGGTGGCTGTTGGTTGGTCACCCGGAGCAAATTGCTAGCCTCGGGTGAAAACAGTCCATGCGTTGGCTACACTTTGCCAAACAAGGCAGCTCCACTGATCTGAGTAGTGGGTCTGATTAGTGAAGCAGGTAGGTATCCTCCTTCCACTCCACTATCACAACTGTCTTACGAGCCTGCTTCATTCAGACGGCTTCGGCAGGCTGTCGCGACTGAATGCAGTCCCTCAGGCAGAGAGGAGTTGCACTCGCGGTCACACATTGTGTGGATTTCATCAGGTTGGTTTCTCAGCCGAGTGCAAGTTACTTTTCTCGCGATGGCATCCTGATGGGACCTCGAACCCTCTTGTGTTGTCTTATCATGTTCTTCCAACCCGATACTTCCGAAACCTATGAATGCAATATTTATGAGTAAATCTGTCTACAGCTCGTACCACTTTACTGCGTTCGTCGAGATTTTCAGGTAATCGAACAGGAACAGACCGATGGGTATCTTTGGGCGTTTGTCCTCGACTGGAATCTTTTGAAGAGGGCCCATCTCTCTGGTAGCCTGTCTCGAGGGCCACCTGGAGTGCGATACCCCCCTCTCAACTGGCTTAGTGTGAATGGGTAATGGCTAACCTCACCAAGTCACACCTGTGACAGGTTAACTACGGCCGTTAACCGGTGCCACCCTTAGAATACATGGGGAGAACAGTGCATTAGTGTGAGCCCAAATCGTCGCAATTATTCTGTACATAGGTTACGTTTATTTTTAAGATTCTACTACCCCATAACCCGACAAAAGTAATTAGTGGAAATGTTTTCAAAGATACTAATGGTAGGATTTTCAAAAGAGCATGTTTATCTGCAGCAGCCTCTTAATTGGCAATAAATATGACCAACTCGCGAGTAACATTCGTCCGCCTTTATCGAGGTCTGCCTATGGGGTCATTTCTCTCTTCGCATGGCCAAAGGTCGAATATTTGAATCCCATTCGGGGCTGAACTTCTCATGGCTCTTTTTGATAATTAATGTGGAGTGAGAAGTGGCCGACTCCTTATCGTTATGTAACACATTATGTATGCGACTCTTCGCAGGCATTACAGTAACTCCACTGAGTTTATATGAGTGATTAAAACTCCTCCAGAGGTAGTTTATCGATCTTCTAGAGCAGCGGGCGTGTATCATGTCAAACTTTAAAAAAAGTGCGCATCACAAGACATTTTATTATGTGCGTATAGATGTAAGGTTATGACAATTGCAACAATTTCGGTTTTCATATTGACTACGAGAAAGCATCCATATATACTCTATGATAATTAATCTATAAATCTTCGATAATTAATTGTATCTTTCGAAACATATCAACTGATAGTTCTCATTATCATCGCTTTTCATCCGTTAACACTGCTCGGTTCCCCGAGCCACTGATCGTCAGGTACGAATTTAGCGATTACTTTTTCAGCTGCAAGGCATTCAAGGGAAAGTTAATAACCTCTCTGAAGCTTCTCGATCGTTAAGTATCCCGTGAAATGCTAGTCATAATATAGCTGAATTTTTCCGTAAACAATGATATGCTTCTTGTTTCAATCGCGATATGGTTCGAATTTCACAACAATCCCTCCTCCCTACGCGAAGCACACTTAAAAAGTACAGAAACAGGCACCCCGGGCCGTGCAGGGTCATACGACGAATCCGTGGCGCGATTCCGTCTTGTCGGCCAAACCGGTTTCCGGCCCTTCATCCGCCACCCTCTCCGTGGCCCCCACACCCAAAACCGCGCGCCTCAGCAAAGGCTCCTGGGCCACGGACGTCGGCGCCCGTGCCCTCCCGAAGAGCTTTCACGGCTTCCCCTCCCTCGCCTTCCCGAGGATTCTCTCGTCAGCCCACTTCGCCCCACTCTCCCCCTCTAAAGTAAGCCCGCCGGAGCCGTCACCGCTCAAACGGACACGACCCGGCAGTCGACGCTGTACTACCCGGGGCGTGAGGAGAGAGTTCTTCGGTGGAAGAGGAGTGTCCCATATAACCGTTAGTACGAAAACTCGCGCGGCGCCGGGCGGAGACTTGAGCGCACTTCCCTCGCCGTGCAGCACGTCGTTCATTGGGAGCAGGAAGACCGACGCCGAGGATGGAGCAACTATTCCGGTCGACGGAGGAGCAGTCGGAGCCCGTGGAAGCGATCGTCAAAGGTGGGTGCCATCCGTGTACGACTGTGAAAGCGGTATCACAGTGAGTCGCTCGCCGCGGCAGAGGTCGCGACTTGCGTGGCCTTCGCTCGCTCAGCTACCTGCGAGAGGTTTGGGGAAATGTGGCTCCCGCTATCAGGCCATAAGAAGAACGAGTATCAGGTACCATTTTCCCTGGGACTGCTGTACTTAAGGCAGCTCTCGGGGCTTTTTCGTGGCAACGCAAGGCCCAGTAGGGCGTCTGTAACAGCAAAGTATTATGATAAAGGTGATTAAGTACAATGTGCAAGCCTCATTTCAATTATTCAGAACTGTGAAATGATAAGCGGAGTTAAATCTATTATCACACCCACTTCTCTAGATGCGTGGAATAAAAATTCACGGTCCTGAACGGCTGAGGTCGAAATTCTCAGAGAGTGTTTTGCAGTCTTAAGGAGCCCACAGGAAAACGCTCTTCGCCTCTAGGAGTAACACCCAAATTCGATGACCAGAAAACATCAATTAACTTCCATCCCAAATTGGTTACGCGGCGAAAGATTTCAAAGCAAACATTTGAAGTAATTCTCAGGGCCTTGTCGATTCTCGAAGATTGCCTGATGACAGTAATCACAACACTAAGAGTCGTCGACCTAGGTACGAAGTACCTGCAGAAATATTTTTTTTATTCAAAACTCCTGTTGAATAACACACGCACGTACGTACCTTTACGTCCAACGGATGACCTTGCGTGGACCAGAGTTTCGGAAATAATATGGGGACGTTGCATGTATTACACAAAAGGTTAAACAAATTTGCGCATTTCAGAAGTTAAATCAACTCATAATAACGACGCAGAACATGATGAAAAACTAAAATCACGAATATTCACCAACTATTCGCCGGTTATCCAAGTCTCAGCCATAGCTTTCCAATACTCTAGTTGGGGCAAGAATTTCGAAACAAACCTGAATTTGGAACTGTTTCCATGGAATTGAAATAAGTTGTTCTTTGGTACTGAAATTACTGTCCAATTTTGTCATTTGTCATTTTTTTCACTTAAATTGAGACATTCAAAGTCCTAGTTAGCCAATGAGTAGCGAGTTACCTGGGAGTAGCGAAATTTATTTTTATAACGGGAATTTAATTGAAAGGTTACTATTAAAATGATTTTTTAGGGTCATTGCGATGAATCTTTTTTGCGATAAATTATTTGCGATGCATTAGAAAATAATAGGGTCTTATCTAAAACCATTCCTACATTTGCACGCATGCATGCCCGTACGCATAATATGATAATTGGCTTAATCATATTTTAATCTAATCTTTGGGTACTTCGGTTCGATTTTATTATGATTGCGTACCGTGCGAAGGAAGGACGATTCTTTGACTTTGTCTGTTACAGTGTATATCTCTCTTCTTTTATCTCGGTGGTTGAAATTGCCGAATTAATTTTGTACTCGAATAATTTTCTCGGCGTCGCAATAAAACTATGTGAGCTTGTACCTTCCTAAAAGTCCAAGCCTTGCCTGCACCCTTCGTGAATCATGAGGCTTCCACACTAATTCCTCCAATTGCAATTGTTGCAATTTTTAGCAAATTTAGCATAATAGTATCTGCCAACACTTTCGAAATCATGAGCTCATGTTTTCTGTCATGCTCTCGCCTCTGATTACAAATCTGGCCAAACTAAAGCGAAGTAACCACTCTTTGCTACCTTTTCATTACATTTTCCAACAACCTTTCTGCCGTATTTCTTCACACTGACACCTTATTCCGAATTTCACTGTTTAAACTGTTGTTCATAGTTTATAGGGAATTTTGTTGCCGAGTACAAGCATCGTTTGCTGGCTTTACTGAGCGTAACATGGTCAATTGGATGCCTTCAATTCTTCCACAATACATACCGTCAAGCATCCATTTATAGATACCAAGTGGGAATTGATACAGTAGATTAATGAAGAAAAAATTGGTAATGGTATCCATTTTTATAAAAAAAAAGCCTGGCGACTGACATGGACTCGATGATCAACGTGGGGGCGTGGTCTCTAGTCACTCGGCGATGAGCGTCAGGGTCTGATTCACGGATTGCCACGAGATTCAAGGGTCCATTCCTTTGTTTGCTACAGTTTTTTCATCAGTTTCTTCTCGGCGTTACTTCATTTCTCGTCCCCATCAGGGTTCAACTGACGTTTTGGGGATTTCTCAATGGGAGGGCCATGTGAAAGAACAAATAAATAATATGGAGTTCATCGAAAATTTTTGTTTGTAAATTTTAACCTTTTATATGTATATCTATCTAGCAATGAAGTGTATAATATGGTGAAAAGGATTTTAATCCTTCTTTCGTTTCAAAGTTCGATAACAATCTAAAAAGGTGACTTCCGATTAAAGCGAAAGACCATTAATCTTGATGAGCGGCGAGTGATCTGTAGTCAGATTTAATATACCACATTTCTGAGAAAGTTTTTCACGAAAACATGTTTCGCGGAGCGCAGGCCTTGATCGAGGCACGCATCCGTGATCGAACGATTTGGGACAACTGAATCTACTCCGCGCGGAGCCGTTGATAAAAATCAGTCAGCAACTTTCTTCCATGGAATTCATCATTTCAAGTGTTGAAAACAATTATCTTTAGTTGTAAACAATTTTTTCAATGGAAATCCTTAGTAATACAGTCTGAAAAATTGACGGAAATATTTAATCCTTTAATTGCAAGTCTAGATCGTGAAAATATTGTTGTAACTCCGGTTTCAGTACACTTCAAGTGTTTTCAGCGAATTGTACTGTAGTAGGAGGACATACTTCTTTCTTCTAATTTTTTTAAATACAAGAATGACTGAAACTGTTCCATGTCAGTTACCTTTGGGACAAATTCCCCTTTTTGGGAAAAGATTTTGCTAAGGATTACGGATTGCATTTAAGTGAAGTTTCAAACTGCAATTTGAGGTTGAATTATACAATAATACATGTCGTTAAACCTGCTGGAAACCTGGAATTCCTAGTATTATGTCAATCGGGTATTCCTAGTTGTGCGAGTTTCATCTCAGTCCACGAGGTTCCAGCCAAATTTAAACACCAAGGTGTTTTACCTTTGACATATTGTAAGAAACTTTGGAGGATGTCGCAAAGATAACTTTTAACGGAGTCACCTGGTAATACGCATTACAATGCAACAACTTTCAGAGTGTAAACAATTATTATCCCTACATTATAGTCAAGTCGAATAACATTTCACAAGTGGTAAATGTGTGCAAGTAGGTACTCATTTAATCGCCAGGTTCGGTATGATTATGATTGGGCACCGTGCGAATGAAATAACTGCAGCTATTAAAAAGTCTAAGGAATATTTCCTGAAAATGATGAACGCAATATTTTAGTCTTTGGCGTTGTATGGTCCAACTAGACATTTTTTCACGCAGTCCCTTCATTTTTCGGTTGTCATGGATTTCAAATGCTGCCAGATCGTACCGTAGTGCTTCACTAAGCACTCTCAACTTCTTTGAAAATGTATTTTCGTATAGTTGCCCCCCGCATGTTGTTTGAGGCTGCCAATTCGTCGGGAAATTCAAAATAACCACTGATTCTGAATCAGTACAAGTCTCACACAGTCACATCTACATCATATTCACAAGTTCCACACAGTATCATCTCCGAACAACAAAATTCCATTTATACGAGCATGCATAAGTACTACTTGAAATAACAAAAAAAAGATATTATCTCTTGCGATTTTGGTTCTATTCTCTCTTAATTATAGAAAGACATAAGGTTGAATAAAGCTGAATTATAAGGGTGAAATCCTACAGTAGGAGCAATTTTGCAAGATTTAATGAAATTACCCTTGTAAGTTTTCGTTATTTCGAATGCAAAAATTTTTTATGTAAGCTTGGTGGTCATTTTTTTCAGGTCGTGGGTATTTTTTCACAGCACATTTCCTGGCGAAAAGGGATTGCTACCACGCAGCAATCTGGGCAAGTCAATCAAGGCATCATGCCTCTAGAATCGATGTTTCATTGTGAACAATGAAAACTTATCTTAACTCATCATAGTGTAATGACCGTATAGGCTCATTAGGCGTAATTCTCTTCCTCATGTGTGCACACAAAATAGTCCAGCTTCCAGGTATCGTCCTATAAAATATTTATTGATAAAAATGGTTTACTTCCTTGCTCGTTACTTGAATTAAAAGAATTGGATTTAGGAAATGTTTGATTCAACTTAGAATACTGGTTTAACATAGTGGGCTGGATGCATTGGCACTAATCGATAATTTTAAAAGCAGATGATAAAAGAGAGTAGCTTAATGTTGAAAGTTACCTGAGAAGTTCGAGTGGCACAGGATGGGGTGTCTTATCCTAGAAGACCTCATAGACTCGGAAGGAAATAGTGAGAGTTAAATTCAAAGAAAGGAACCCCCAGGGGAATCTAGAGAAAATGTTGACTAACTTATGATTTTCTTGCATTTTTTTCGGTACTTACAACTATGCACATTTTGTCGTCCCTCAGTGCTCCCCGAGTCATTCTTACTGTCTAGTTTGACAGGATCCCAATCATCTGTCCGCGCGAATGTGCTCGCGAGTCAGGTTTAGCCCGCGAGTTGTAAGTAGTTTCCTGACCCTCGCCTCAGTTCATCCGTCTGCGTAATGCACCGCAAGCCGCTGCAAGGGGTCGGGGGCACCGGAATTTGGTAACCAGACACACATGCAGATACCTATACATTAGTACGTTAGTGTATTTAAAAAAAATGGTATAGCTAATTTACATAAACAAATGATCACATACGCACATGTATTCCTATAAACATCATGTAATATACATGTATGCATTAGACTCTAAGCTAATATACGGGTTTCCATAAAGGATATCGGGAAAAGTTTCGGAAAATTAGGTTAATATCAGATATTGCTAAAAATTACTACAACCTTGTCGTGGTGGAAGGGCGTTCCGATGACCCCTAGAGCTGTGCTGGCGGGAGTAATAATTATTGCTCCTGGTAGGGTCACCCATGCCAGATAGGTCGAAGGTTAGGAGCCAGACGAAAGGTAGTCCATGCGGCTGCAATGGCGTCTGCAAAGGCAGCTGCAATGGCGTCTGACCCCAGTGGGGCGGCCAGTAAGTGATAGTGTCACGTTAAAAACACTATTGAGGAAGGCAACGGGAAACCACCCCAATTATCATTCCCAAGATTTAAATGAAGGAAAAAACAGAGATTTTGAGGCCTGGCAACTACGGGGCTCGGCCCAATCGGCCGTGTGTCGTGCACGGCAGCGGGGGAGGCAAGGCTTCCGCGGTCGTCATCCCACGAAACCCTTGCAAGTGACAGCCAGCAGCAGCAGGACAGAAGACGCAGGAGAAGAAGACCAAATTAGTTAGAATAGGAACGAGGAATATTAGGAAAATGATGAAGACAGGGAAATTGGAGAATGTTAAGCGAGAGATGCAAAGGGGAAATAGAGATATTTTAAGTCTATGCGAGGTGAGATGGAATGATAGCGGGGATTACTGGAGTGATCAGTATAGAATAATATACAGCGGCGGGGACGAGAGCCAACGAGGGGTTGCCATAGTATTTAATGAAGAGGTAGGAAGAAGTGTAGTCAACATAGAGCAGGTAACGGATAGAATACTTCTAGTAGAGATAAAAGCAGAACCGACGAACTTGGTTATTATTAAGGTATACATGCCACTGAGCAACCATAAGGAAGAAGAGGTCGATAGGATATACGATCAGTTAGAGGACATAATCGCGTGTGCTCCTGCAGGGAAACATTTGATAATGATGGGGGATTGGAATGCGACGGTAGGCGAAGGAAGAGATGGTGACGAGGTCGGGGACTACGGTTTGGGCACGAGGAATCACCGCGGGGAGAAAGCAGTTGAGTTCTGCAGGAGACAGGGGCTAGTCATCACCAATACTTGGTTTAGACACCACAAAAGACGCAGGTATACATGGAAAATGCCAGGTGATTCAGAAAGGTAATAGTTAGATTATACCCTGGTTAGACACAGGTTAAGGAACATTGTGATAAATTCGCACAGCTTCCCGGGAGCGGATGCGGACTCTGACCACACCTTAGTGGTTATGAAATGTAGAGTCCGTTTCAAAAAGATAAGGCAGGGGCGGCGAGTTAGAAAATGGAATGTAGAAGTATTGAATGGCTTGAAAAGGAAGGAATACAAACAGGAGGTAGAAGAAATCATGGAGGATGGTAATGAGCTAAGTACTATCGAAGAAAAATGGGAAAGAGTCGAGAAAGGGTTGTCTAAAGCCGCAAAAGAGACTATTGGAACTGTTAACACTAAAAGGACAAGGAAACCATTGATCACGGATAAGATGATTACAAAGATGGATGTGCGGAGAAAATGGAAGAATGTAAATACAGAGTTAGGCAAAACGAAGTACAAAGAATTAAACAATAAATTGAGGCGGGCAACAAATAAAGCAAAAGAAGCATGGTGGAAGACGCAGGGCGAAGATATGGAAAGTCTGCAGAGGAAGGGGGAAATTAGTGCGCTGTACAGCAAAGTTAAATCTTTATCGGGAAATAATACAGGGAAATCTATGCTAACAGTTAGAGATAAGGCGGGTAAGGCAATAGTTGACACAGGAAAGATACAAGAGAGATGGAAGGAGTATAAAAAAGAACCGTATAGTAAAGAACTTAGACCAACAAAGTTAGACATTGAAAAAGAATATGATGTAGAGGAAGATAGCTTAGGTCCAGGTATACTAGACGATGAGATAGAAAGGGCATTAAGGGACATGAGGCTAAATAAGGCCGTGGGGGTAGATAACATTCCCGCGGAACTATTGAAATGTTTAGGAAAACGAGGGAGGAGGAGGCTATGATCAGTTTGGGTTTAGGAAGGGGAGAGGTACGCGTGTTGCCATTGCAGTAATGAGATTATTAATCGAGAGGAATATAGAATACAACCAGGAGGTATTTGCCTGTTTCGTAGATTTCGAAAAAGCGTTTGATAGAGTAAATTGGGAAAAACTAATGGGTATGTTGCGGAAAATAGGAATAGATTGGAGGGAAAGGTGCAGTTGGGGAACGGGGAGTCCGGATGGGCAGTAATAGGAAGAGGTGTAAGGCAGGGTTGCCCATAATCACCGTTACTGTTCAACCTGAATGCAGAGGAAATGATTAAAGAGGCATGGGAAGAACTGGAGGTAAGAATGAAAGTGGGCGGGGAATTCGTAAAATCAGTTAGGTTTGCTGATGATCAAGCTTTAGTTTGTCGGTCAGCCAAGGGGTTGCAAGCATTGCTTAGTGCATTGAAAGTTCTGTGCGACCGGTATGGGATGAGAATCAATATTAATAAAACAAAGGTTATGCGATTTTCTAGAAAGAAAAAGGCTAACCTAAACATTAAAATAGGAGGACAAAAACTAGAGCAAGTAGAACAGTTTACGTATCTCGGTAATGTTTCGGACCAACACGGTCAAAGTAGTAGGGACGTAAGTAGAAGAATTGCGCTAGACAAAGAGGCTTTTACAAGGAGGAGGGAGTTGATGACGGGGACGTTGAGGAAGGATGTTAAGAAAAGACTCGTAAAAACGTTGATATGGAGCGTAGCTATGTACGGCGCGAAAACGTGGTCATTGAAGCAGGAGGATAGACGTAGACTGGAGGCTTTTGAAATGTGGGGGTGGAGAAGAATGAAGATGAAAACAAATGAGGAAGTACTTGGTATGGTGGGCGAAGAGAGGGGTTTGTTGGGAGCAATCCTACGGAGGCAGGAAAAGTGGCTGAAGGGGGTATTGACCGGCAGCGGGATGTTGAAGACTGTAATTGAGGGGAGAAAGTTAGGCAAACGAGGAAAGGGAAGGACGGGATAGGGATGTTGGACGGGATGAATGGAGGAAGAAAGTACTCAGAGCTGAAGAGGGACCTGATGTAGAGTAGGATGTTGTGTTTTGCTAGGGGTCACAAATTATTTAATTAGTAATTATGTCCATCCAAAAACCTACCTTAACCGGTAGATTACCTAATAATAATTGCTAAAATGCCTCAAAATTCTTCAAAGTACATCCCTTAACCGTTGATACACTTTTACCAGTGGCTTTTCCACGACTCAAAGGCTCCCTAGTCTGCGGATTCCGGAAGATCCTTAAAAGAAATGGATACGAGCTTCTTTTACGGCACTTAGCATCACAGAGAATTTCACTTTTGGGAATGGGAAATAGTCTGCTGGTGACAATTCCGAACTGTAAGGGGATTGGGGAATCGGTGCGATGCCGTTGCAGAAGGTCTTTGCAAGCAGACACTCGACTCTGCTCTTGGTCGCCCGTCAAGACCTTCGAGACGAGTTTAGCGCAGATCTTTCGCATCGCCAAATTTTCAGTGATAATGGCGTGCACTGTCATCTTGTCGATGCCAATAAGATCTGCGACCATGCACACACTTAACAGACGGTGTAAATTCAGCACTTCAAGCATAGGGCAGGAAAAAAATTGTTATCGATGCGTTTTATATAAACCTTGTATTCAGATGCTTGGGCTCGATTATGTTATGACTGTGTGTCGTGTGAGGGAAGAATGAGTACTTATATCTGCCCTTTAAGGTTTCATTCATCATTTTATTATCTCGGTGGTTGAATCAACCAATATAAATTGTCCTACATTCTCCCCTCTATGACAGTAATCAACATACAGTATTGTACACATCATCACCTATCCAAATGCTCTGTATCCATTTTTCCTGTCGTCTTTGGGTTTCTTTCAACAATCCCCTCTCCTCCCGCACCTCTTCCTTTGTTTTCGGATCTTTCCACTTCACCGTATCCATCCTCCTCTACGCCCACATTCCATTTCAAAACCGCCCACGCATATCGTTTGGCTTCGGCGATCTTCTTTCCGCCCCGTACAAAACCACGCTTCATATCAAAGTTTTGACGAGCCCTTCTCTAATTCCTTGCTTATAATAATTGTCTCTGTGCTGCAAGAGAATTCTGTGGTCCTGAACCTTTTAAAGAGAGTAAATCTCGCTTGCGACCTTCATGAATCAAGAGGCTACCGACCAAATTCCTCCAGCGTATCCGTTTCTCGTAGCAATTTTTAAATACTTGGGTCGTACAATGAGCCCTTAGGAAAAAGTAGAAAAATAATTTATTTTGAGTAGATTTCTGTTATTTTCCAACATAACCTTCTCTTACAACGATGCGATTCGGTCAACTCTTCTAAAAAGGTAGGATTTCGAAGGCCCTCAAAATTGGTATCCGTGTTGGAGATGACCACCTCTTTCGGTGTGAATCGTTTTCCGTCGAGCCATTTTTTCAAATTTGGAAATGAAAAAAGTCACTGGGGCCGAAATATGGTGAATATGGTGGGTGTCGTATTAATTTGAACTCGATTTCCACAATTTTCGCCACATAAACTACTCAGTTGTGCATCCGTGCATTGTCTTCATAGAAGAGAATATTTTTATCTGGCAAATGAGAATATTTTCCTTGATTTCTTCGCAAAACCGTTGCAGTACGACGCAAAACTCTACATTTATCGTTTGTCCTCATTGCAAGTAACCGATGTAGATGATTTCACGTGCATTCCAAAAAACCGTGGTCATCACCTTATTGGCCGATTTCACCGTCTTCGCCTTCTTCGGAGCCGAAACGCCTTCAAAAGCCACGCTTTCAATTGTTCCTTTGTCTATGGGGAGTAGCAGTGTACCTGGTCTCGTCCACAGTCTATGCTCATCAGGATTACGAGGGAAAAGTCCCAAAGCCAGCCTCTCAATTGACCACACGATTGTGTTTAGTCTCCACTGATAGCAAACGCAGTACCCTTCTTGCCGAGATTTTTTCACACCCAATGTTTTATGCAAAACTAATAATATTTTACCTTGTGATATGCCTGTGGCCTCACCCGTTTTCGCGAACTTTGGTTTGTCGACCACTCAAAACCGTATTGAACCTCCTTCTATAGACTTGGGTAGAACGGTTTTCAAATAAGTTAAAAAGTAGAAAGGATAAATTGAGCTTCTTACGGCCTCTGTTCAGACTGATTATATTAAATAATATTTCTTTAAGCCGTAAAAGGCTTCCTTTTACGGTTTAAGGTACAATGTATTCCCCAAGTTCTTTCAGTATTTTTAATATTGAGGATTCCTTCCGAGCCTTGGACTTTTTTTGATTTTACATTTTGGAGCTATTTATCAATTCCTTCCTGTGACAATAATAATGTATGTCGCTCATGACATGTTCCGTTGTAGATTAAGGTGCCTGTTCTTCAAACCCTCGTCGAACCGAACCGAAATATCGCAGCCTCTTACGGTTCGTTAGCTGCTGTCTCCAGCTATCAGCTGTTTGCAGCGCATTTCTGTTTTTTTCGTATCTAAAAATAATTAATCGTTTTGGCGTAGCCAGTTTCGGACATCGAAGGTCGATAGGGTATTTCTTGGGGTTGAGGAATACGGAAAGGGAGAAGTGCTGCTTGTGAGCCGCGGTGTGATATTTCGATAGTTTTATCGTAGGACCTAATGTCTTAGAGTCGGTCGTATCCAGTCTTTTGCATATTTTCTTTCGTCATTTCCGTTAGATGCCGAAAGAATTTTAGGTACGTCGGTGCAGCAATAAGCCAAACTAGTGCGGCATAACTGGGGACAGGTCTTACCATGATTTGATAGAGTAATATTTTCGTCCTCAGAGACATTAATGCTGAGGGAGGCAGTATCTATGTTTCGCCCACCGGAATCCGGTGTCTAAAATAACGCCTAGGAATTTGGTTACTTCATTCCATAGGGTTTGTTCGGGATGAAATGAATGGGCGGTACTTTTCCGGTTTTTGGCCTACGTGAAAAGGTTACGTGTTCACATTTCCTCGACTTAGGTTCCAGTTTCCTATCTTCCATCCAGTCGGAGAGTTGGTCCAACCTGCACTGTAACCTCATTGCACAAGCGGTGAAGCCCAAATGGGCCGCCGTGCGTGCGCCTTGGTGCGATTGTGTCGCCCGCATGCAAATATAGTTTCGTCTCATCCGTTTTCGGTACGTCGTTGACAAAAATTGTGAACAGGACTGGTGAGAGAATTGAGCCCTATGGCACTCCTAGTGTTATTGGTCGGAGGTCCGAGGAAATGCTCTTCCAGCTAACCTGAAATATGAGGAAGGATTGGAGGATTTTGAGCCTGTATGATGGAAAAGGCAGTTTGGATAATTGAAGCAGGAGTTCCTCAGTCCATACTTTAGCAAAGGCAGCTCGTGTTACGTAGCCCGCGTATTTCCGATATGCTCCGATTATCTTGAGTATTTGGCTCGCGATCCGGTTTTCTCTGAGTTTGTGCTGTTTTCGCTGGTCAATTTTTTTAGGCGGGACTTGATTACCACTTTAAAATATATTTCCGGTTTCCTACAGTTGGCTAATTGACTTGTTGGTTCATGGATCGTATGGCAGCTTTAGAGGCTTTAGAAGCATCATTATTTTTGCTAGTTTCCATTTCGAAGGAAGAAAGCCGATAGTTAGGCTATCGTCAAGTAATTTACACAGAAAAGTGCTCGCGAAGATCGGAAGGTTTTTCGTGGTCTTACTCGAGACCATCGGGTCCAGCGGCAACTTTTAACTTCATGGACCTGATTACTGTCGTAATTTCGTCAGTATTGAGGTTTGCTGACTGGCACTTGAAGTGTACTCAGCCGGCAGATATTCAGCCTCTTCATCATGCTGTCAATTCCCAGGGTTATCGAAACTTATTTGTGACATGCCTGCAAAAATCTGGCATTTGTAGTGCTTATGCTGTCTGGTTCCCTACAGTGAGAGACGGGCTTTTTCCGTTTTTTAAGGCTCGTGCCATACTTAGCCATCCTTCGTGGATAACTCAGAGATTGTTTTCCGCCAAGACTTATTTCGCCAGCCGCGGATCAGGGCGTTTAGGCAGATTCTCCGAGCTGCAAAACGTTGGCGGCTTCCACTTGATCACGGGCGCTGCCAGTGGCGACTGGCTGTGCCTCTTTCAGTGATTGCTCAGAGTATTTCTTCCGCGAGTGTATCCGAGGACTAGTAAGCCTGCCTGTACCAGCGGAAATCTCTGCGTTTGCGACTCTCTCCCACTGGTAAGCAGGCCGCGTCTATTTGATGTTGATTGCCTGATGGGAGCGAGGACATTTGTTGCTCCAGTCCTTCTCGAAATTTCTTCCAGTTCACCAGGGCATGCTCTCTCGCGAGAGACACGATGGGTGATGAGTGAATCTGGTACAGGAGAGGTAGGTGACCCGAGAGTGAATTCTCAAGTGTGACTGTTTGCAGGACGGTTTAAAATCCCTTTTGCAATGACAACGTCAAGGACATCATTCTGTACGTAGTTGATGTCGAGAAGTAGGCGTGATTCTCCGGCGCTGAGATTTCCAGGTGGCATTTCTCCTGTAGTTCTAGAAGCCTTCTGCCCACCGTATTAGTGACTCGAATCCGCATGTGGAATTTGCTGCTCAAGTCCCCGCCCAGGACGTATCGACCTTTGGTCATTCTCTCGATTTCAGCTGAACCTCTAGCCTTGACTTTCCCGGGAAAAGGACCATATGTTAATGTTCCCGATGGCCGTGCATAAGGCCGTCCTACTTTTTCTATTCTGTCTCCGGATGGCCGGTCAACTTCTATTATTTTGGGAGATTTTTTTGTCAGAATCAGTACTCCACCTTCAGGTCTGTCCATCCGCTCTCGTCCCATCTGACGAGAACTGAGTGCGTAATTTGTTTTCCTGGTGTCAAGGCATGTCTCTTTCAAGAGTGTAATGCCTGCTTGCGTGGATTTTAAACAAGTCCAAGAGCTATTCCATCTTGTTGTGGAGGCTATAAATATTACATTGGAGGATTTTTATCGTATCGGGAGCGAAATTACTTTTGGTGAAGGGACAGGAGGGCTCCGCGAGTCACTTCTTCAATGGGAATACCTGTTTTGTATTTCCCCAGCGCAAGGGCCACGAGCTTCTCCGCGAGTGAAAGCAGCAATGTGGAGAAGTGCGTTTTGAAGGCGTCTAGTTTCTTATCGCCTGTTGTCTGAACGGTTGATGCTGCCGACTGGGCAGGCACCGGAGTGTTTCTAATTACTCCTGGGAAATCACCTGGGGTGATGGTGGTTGGATTATTATGAGTACTGGGCGCCGTTTCGGCGTGCGTTCGATCCCCTCTCAAACCTTTCAGCATATGCTTTTATATTCTAAGCATCCTCCAAGCAGGTGTGCATGGTGTGTGCAGGGTGTGCTCCTTTACAGTTAGCACATTTTACAGGTTCTGCGTTAGGAATATTGCATGCCCGATGCCCGTGACTGCCTCCGCATCAAACAATACGCTCTGCTAGACCGCATGATTTGTTTGTGCCCCTCCTCACTTGTAACCCAAGAACACATATCAACAGATATATTTTTGTCTTCTGACCCGAAAGCGCTCCCGCTCATTTGGTGGGGAAACAATTCTATCGAATGAACTTATACGGATGCACAGTAACGCTGTTCCAAGAAAGTTAATGACATATGTTCGGATTTAATCATTTTTCACGTAAGTTTAATTATTAGCAAGTGGTAATTAATTCAATTGGAATGAGTCGACTGTGAGACACTGTCCTCGGGTTTTGACAAAACCACGCTATAAATGGCAAAAGGTGGTAGATGAACGGTAAAATAAGTCATGAAATGTCAAACCCACTGGATGTAGCATATCCTTAATTCTTTTCGCGCCCTAATTTCGCATATGATCGGTATTAGGTTTTCTATTGCGTTCAACAGATTCAGGCGAGATGTAGTGGAAGCTCGTCATTCTGAGATAAACCAATTTGCACTTTTCCACGGATTTTGAAATCTGTGGAAAAGTGCAAATTTATTATTCTCGTAAGGTTTGCTATTATCATAGCTATTAGTTTTGAGGAGAGAGCGTAGTCCCTGCTCCCTTTTTTGTATGAGTATTTGGCTCAGCACAAAATTACTCGGTTAACTGTCTCTGCACTGGCTTCCGCGGATGAAATGAAGGAGACTAAGGCGTGGTCGTAATGACGAGATTCGTAGATATCAAATAAAATCCACGGCAACCTGGGAAACAAGCGCAAAAAGGGCGATGAATGAATTTCAAGTTTTGGCATGCTCAGGTTAAGTGACCGATAAATATACACCGCTATGTATGTAAACAGCTTCATTAAAATGGGATGGCAAATGGTTTTTATATTTATTTCATGCTATTGTATCACATTTCATTTGTCAGTCTCGCGTTGGGAGTGAAAACAAAGTCCCTGGTTTAGACCGCACATCCGCGGAAGTCACGTGAGGGATTGGGTTCAAAGCTATTGTGAAAGGTAATACTGATTAGCCGGAGGCAGCACTCCCTCAACTGGATTTTATAATCGCTGAACCTTACAGGAATGCACGAGCTAACGCAAGTCCAAGGGCTTCTCGAATGAAGCGGATAACTTCTGTGAACTGCACAGTCGGTGATAGCGTTTTAGACTAAGTGTTTGCCATTTTATTTCCTATCGCATTAGCCAGTCAACAATAATTTCGGTTCTTGTGATGCAAACATTTCATTAGCCAATACTTAATTATTTCAAACATTGAAAAAGGAAACTATATGGACTATTTTAATATTAAAGTGCATCGATATAATTTTTTTATCTTAGGGTTTATAAATTTTCTGTTAACATGACGGTTGCAACTCACCGCATTAGTCTTGAAGTAAGACGTACCTACGGTGAGCTCAGTCATGATATAAAGGAGCGGCATGCATATCATTACTCCCGCGTTTAAGCGGTCATTGTTTTTCTCGGGCACCATTTCAGGATAGATAGGGAAAATGTCATAGTCAGTCGTCTCCTGAGTGATTCAGACCATATCCAGGAAGCGAGCTAGCGAAAGCAACTCCGTGAGCCCGTGCGATAAACACCATTATGCCAGTGCTGATATTATGCTCTTCGCGTTAGGTTTCAGTAGGCTCGCAGGATGTTGAATGATAACCATTTGCATTCGCGTCACAAGAATGTATTTCTAAGCGTGTTAAATTATGAGAGATGGGAAGGTAAATAATTTATATTTACTTTTGATGATTTGTGAGAAAGTGGTGGAGAGTGGAAAGAATTGGGGGTGAATGTGTTTGAAGGAACGTCGAAGACAAAGCATATTTGTTGTGTCAGGAATAGAAGAGTACGCGTGAAAAATGTGCGAATCACGTAACAAAAAGAAAGAGCAACATATAAGTAATGAGTTAAATAAAATAAGTTTTCTGTGATTAACTAAAGAGCGATTTATTTGTTGGGCGTGTCAACCAGGGAGGACGGTCGTATGTGCAATCATTTCCAGAAGTCTGTGGTCAACGTTGGGCATAGAATCGGGAAAATGCAAGCAACGTTCTTTATACGAGGGGAAATCGTAAACTTTTAACTATTACTAAAAATAATCGAGATAGAAATTTAATTTCAATTTTGTTATTCTTAAGACTTCTCTTGATCGTCACCATCCAGAGCAATAACATTTCTCCCAGCGTTTCTTGACCTTTCGAAGGCCGTAACTGTAATGGTAGAACTCAGTAGATTGCGTCGAAAATAATTTTTCAACCTCTTGAATTACCTCATTTTTGTTGTCAAATCTCCGACTCCGCAATAGTTTTTTGAATTCCGAGAGTGAGAATAAGCCACATGGGGCGAGGTCGTGAGAGTAGGGCGCATGTGGCAAAATGTCAAAGCCACATAGGTTTGACTTGCCGGTCGGGCCGTGGTCGTGGTCAGGATGTGACCGCGTGGTCAGCACGTGTTTACTTCTGAGGGGTCGTGGAACCCAGCGTGCGGACACACACCTGTGACATGTGCTTTGCAGTTCTTCGTGGATATTTTTCCACTCCCTGCCGAAGCTAAGAATTGTCTCATTCATGATCATTTGGATGGTTGCTCTTCGGTTTAATAGGATGAAGTCCTCCACTTCATTCACGCCGGCAGCATCTTCCGTGAGTGATGGTCTTCCACTTCTTGGATGGTCAGTAAGGGACGTGTAGCGATTTTGAACATTCCTTTTCCACCTCACAACTCTGTCAAATGACGGGCTATAGTTCCCATAAACAGCCATCATTTCATCATGTACTCGCCGGGCACTGTAAACTTACAAATAAAAGAACATAACCACACTACGAGCCTCTATCTTCCCCATACTGCGAGTTGCTTCACTCCACGGCTTCCTGTAACAAAACAAATTAATTACTGTAATTAACAGCATTATCTACAAAATTATCATTTAATATTCTAAATAGATTTTATCAAGATACCTCCGCTATTTCTTCGTAATAAATACTACGTACACCCACGTATAAACCATTCCATGCCGGGTAAGCACTTAGGCTGTGATAGTTTTAAGCCTTTCCGAGAGGCCTGAAGGCCTGCCAAGCACGTAATGTCTACATAATCAAAGTTTCCACGTTCCTCAATTCTTGGAGCAGCGAGAACCGCCTGCAGGTGGAAGGGATATGATGTAAACGTAAAAGCAAACGTATTTAAAATCTGAATGCGGGTGCAGTGTGCCGCTATTCCTGAACTTGACGCAAATAAAGTTAACGGCTGCTGTTTTATTTCAATAAAATGGTCGATTATTTGGTTTCATTTCTCGTCCTGGCGCATCAGTGTTCGATTCCCTAGTCGGGCACTGCTGGGTAGCTGGAACGCTGACAGAGCATCCCCGTAAACATAGGGTGCTAGCCAAGGCAATGATAAAATCACTGGAGAAAATGGTGAGGCTTGCATTCGGTTTCCACACTAATCCTCTGGCCGTCTTCCGAAGGGAAGAGGTGAAAGTAAAGAGAGTGCCTACTGTGTAAATACACCAGAGCGTAAGAGAAGGACTGAGGGACTTGCTTTTAACGGAGGGTCGTGGGTGAAGAAATTTCAACTCCTCCGATTACATTGGGATTAATATCTCATCAACCTCGCAGTTCCCATCAAATGAATCACCCAGGAACCTTGCGTTGCAAAATCTAACGCGGAAATTCCAGATACGGATTCCTTTGCGTCGATAATTTGAGGGAGAAACAATGGAGAGGTGATCGAGCGGGATGAATACATTTCGCCGCTTCCAAGGATCTCCGAATTTTATACCGAAGGACACATTTTTGCGTCTCAACGAGTTTCCAGATGGGTGCCCTATGAAAAATAAAACAGATTTTTTCACATATTTCAAGATGCGTAGATGCACGAATTCACTCAACAAGTGAGTATGCTTACCGCGTATGCGGCCTGTACAAAGACGGCGGTTCACGCACCTGAGCGCTATTTCACCGCGTCGGCGGGGGGATGAGTGAATGACCGAATGACGGGGAACAGATCGAAAATAATATTAGGGTTTTGAATTGAGTAGTGCATTATTTTCTGCGGCAATATGTTCAATACAAGAGCGTGAGTACACATGCAAGGCTGTAAAAACGCTGTCGAACGGCAACACAAAATATAAAAACAAGTTACGGCTGTTCAAATACAAAACACAGAAGTATGTCACTCGTGCAGTTATCATACGTTCAGGCGGTCCTACCACCTAAGAAAACTTGCGCTAATTTACTGAGACATCATCGGTGTTGTCCGTGAATTCCGTGATCATTCGGAAACAATGCCCCGCGGCCATATGTCGAGCATGGATCGTCGCTTTAATCCTAAGGAGTTCAAGGTCTCAACGTTAAAAACCAACCCATTTTGTGCCGACCTGGATCCTGGAATGTAAATAAGTCAGGATGAAGTCCATCATCTTTGCCATCTTATATTTCCGGATCGGCCTTTAAATGGGAAGGAAGTGATGTTGTAACAATTCAATACGGAATTTTTATGACTGAGCTCTGGTTAAACCAGTATCGGTTAAGGCGTCAGCCGGTAAACACGATAGTGGAATATGGAGACCTTCCTTAGTAAATGGGTGGAATTTGAGAAAATATGAACCTTTGGACTTGACGTATCATTTACCCAATCCGAAATTAGACTAGCCGCGAACCACTAACCTTGAATTCATTTAGGCACTGAGGTGTGGTGGTTTAAACCTGTCACATGCCTCCTGGGCGGCTTGGAGATGTAGAAATGATGAACCCAAAGCATCGAACAATACATGATGACCAAATTGGCCTCAACGTTGGAGCACGCGTAAACTTCAATACTCTCATGGCTCCTACCAATGTAAAGTGAAATCATTGCAATTATTTATCGTTGTAGACTGTTTTCTCGAGTGGAGGAACGCTATGTACTAACTAAACACACCCCTGCGCTCTACCGAGGTCTCCTAAGGAGCCAAGAATTTCGAAAACTCCTAACAGAATAATTATATTTTTCCGTGCGTCATTTAATAATTCGCTCACCTTCGTGGCGTCCAAACCTTCAGCCCCTCCTTCTCTCCCACGCACGATGCTTTCGTCTCCCGCGACCTCCAGCATCACATTACCCCTCAATATTTTTGCATCCACTGTTTCCGTTTGTTTCCTAATTTCCACCCAATTATCTGTCTTCCCCCATCATATAGCCACCCCCCTCCCTCTCTTCTCAGTTCATTTTCTCCACCCGTGTCCTAAATAGCACTTCAGTCAAGGTTTCTTGTCATTAATACCTCTTGAAAATATAAAAAAAATTAATGTTAGAACATCGAAATTAGTTAAAAATTCCTTTTCCGATAGAAATGGCAATAAATATAAATGCAAAGTTTATGACCAAGGTAAAATAAGGAATGCTTGCTCGGTGATGTACAGATGACATGACATCTAAGGTAAAGTAAATGTGTTGTTGACAATTATGAATTCTTAATTAACCGACCAGTCTCAATAAGCTGGGTAGCGAATGGTGCATTGGAATGCAAAGAGTTTGGCATATGATGAGTGCTCTGGGTTTGTCCGTTACTGCCCATTCTTGATAACTTGACGGACCGACAGAGTGGTAACAGATGTATACGAGAAGATAGACAGCTGGGATTACAATTAAATTGGACAGGAGCTGCTGTGAAATGTCAAAATGCAGAAATATGTGAAAGTTCAAGATTTTGTTTGATGGATATACTGTACATTCACCGCTGATCACATTACACCATTATCTGGAAAGACGTATGAAACGATGATTACCCTAAGGCAAGGAAAGTAGTTTGACAATGATAGAGTACGTGTATAACTAAATTTTAATCGTCAATTGAGTAGTTTTTTTTAAATACTACGGTGAGTCTCCTCCCCGTAGATCAATAGTTTATTCCAGTAGCAACATACATAGTTATACAACACTGCTATATGTTGATTGAGGGGATACCTGCTCACGCTTAAATTCCCCTTTTGTCCACAATCGCCAAAGTTACTCGATGTGAGATTTTTAAACAGTTATTTGCATGAACTCTCAAGTATCCAAAACATACATGCCAATACATTCGGAATTACACACTTAACCATTCACAGAATACACAGAACATTTGAATTTAGGCACTTTGAGTACAATTAGTACATATTTTCACAATAATCAGCACAAGTACAGAAACATACAACATAATATATACAGATAAAAATAATTTGTATCGTGAATGTATGATATATTTTGATTTTTCGCCTAGTTGTAGAGCACGTTAAATAGGAAAATTTACACTGACAATAAAATGCGTTACATTGCTTAATTACCACTCATGTGACGAAATCAAAAAGGAGTTTACAATGTAAGATTTCAGCGGATGTAACATATATTTGGACAGTATAATGGACGAAAATGGACGTAATGGCATGAAGATAGGAATTTTCCTCGCCGAAAGAGCTCTTTCAAAAGATGACATATTTTAGAAGTAGTTAATTAAGAAGACGAAAGATGTAAAGGAAAGGTTTGTGGACTCATAGACGTGGAGCGTAGCGTTCTCTGGTTCAGAAACCTTCTGTTCTTTGAATGAAATGGATGACAGTTCATTGACGGCACGCGAGATGCTGCTTTGAGTTGAGAAAATAGCCTGACACTGACGAAGGCAAACGAAAATATGTGAGGTATAGTAGGGGAGTGTTGTAATTGAGGGAAATTAGAAGATAAAATTAAGTGCAAGAAGGTAATGCTGAGATGTAGTGGAATACTAAAGTTGGTACAATGAGGGAGAATCGCAAATCACTCACTCGGGAGAGAGAGGAAATATGCATATATGAATGAAGGAGGGCTCAAAGTTGTGAGTTGAAAATAAAATTATCCTGAGGCAAAATGTCTTCATGCAGTGGAAGGTCAGTCATAAGTTCACGAATTGATTTCATAAACTTGATGGATCTCCCAGAAGTTACCTTAATCCTAAGACTACCTAAAATAACAGTAATTAATCAAGTATAATATAATCATTATTTTCCGGTCCTTTCCATTTCAGCGTGTTAGAACGTCATTATTACACACAATCTCATCATCACGTACAAAATGGAGGTGATCTCTTGTATCGACTGGAATACTAGAAGAGACCAGATGAAGATTGCAAGGAAATCTAATCTAGATTATATCACTGCCACGACACGTTTATCGATGCCATTTTCTTTGCAAATATTGCGAAACATAACGCAAATCTTCCCCTTGCTCGTTTCCACTTGGTTCTTTTTTTTCTCAACAAAGCTTTCTATGCAATAAAATATTCCTATCAGCTCTAATTTATGTTCTCCTGCTTAAAAAGTACTTGTAGGAGAATATTTATGATCGCTCTTCGTCCCATGCCCCTTACGTTGATTCAGTAACGCGCCCAATTCCAATGCCTGGGACTTCGTCATCAACAGTCATTAGAAATGAATACAAAAATATAATCATATTTGAGCTATCTATGGTAATAAGGCAGTAATTATCGTTTGTTTGACTGTTTAATGAAGATGAATGATGAATTTTTCTTGTTCATATGTATGCATATTTTGGTACTTTGGTGTGTTTCAGTGTTGTGAGATGATTCATGCTAATTTATAAATTTCTGAAGTAAATTATGCCTTCTATTGACGTAGTGGAAGGCCGTGTCCGTTGCGATGACACCTAGAGCCGCGCTAGTGGGTGCAATGATGAAAGGCTCCTGGTGGAGTCACCCCTGCCATTTAGGATGAAAGGTAGTTCACACAACATCTCTTCCCCACTGAGGTGGATGCAAAAGCATCTGATCGAAATGGGGCGGCCATTTGAGTGGCGGTTTCACCATTGAAACAGAAAGGCGGCATCTCAATTAAATATGCAATGATAATGTGATGGGCAAAGATCGGAGAACGAGTCCTGGCAACTACAGGAGTCATCCCACCGGGCCGTGTGCAGAGCCCGGCCACGGGAGAGGGTGGTCATCTGGGGGTGGTGGTCAAATATTAAGAGTAGCTGAACCGAAAATATTGGTCGCTATTCAGGTCTACACGCCAAGTAACCATAAAGAGGAATGAACAGACAGGGTATGGGGTCAATTAGAAGTAATATTTACGCATATCATTTGGAGGAAACATTAGATAATTATGGACAGAGTGCACGCGGCCTTCCGCCATGTCAAGTTTGAAATCTGTGAGGGGAAAATATACGAGAAAGCCCACCCCATGGACATCAACCTAGACATGTGAGAAGGAATTATGGATTCTGATGATCCCTAGAGCTGTGCTGGCAGAACCAATGGTAATTTATCTGGGTAGGGTCACCCATTCATGATAGGTCGATAGGTAGGAACTAAGCGAAAGGAAGTCAGATCGGCGTCTGTTTCTCAGTGAGGTGACTGTAAAGGTGTCTAACGACAGTGGGGCGGCCATTGAGTGATGGTGTCACGTTTTAAGTCACTAAGGAGGAAGGCCATGGGAGAAACCTCCACTAAATATCCAATGCTACTGTGATGGGCACAGACCAGAGTATGAATCCTGGCAACAATGGGATTTGGTCCACCGGACCATATGCCATGTCAGGCAGCGGGAGAGGCGGAGGTCATTTCATAAAATCCTTGACCAGTAAACGCGGAAGTAGACGCACAGAAGAAGACTGGGCCAGTTAGAATAGCGAAATGAAATATTAGGTCAAGATTGAGGACATGAGGTTAAGAAAATAAAAAGCAGGAGACGGAGAGAAAAAAATAGATACGTACTCTAGAGGCACGAGAGGTGAGATGGAAGGGAGGGAAGCAGGGACAATTGGAGCGAAAATTATTAAGTATTATATAGTGAAGGGGAAGAAGCCCAATGAAGGATAGCACTATTATTGATCACGAAGGAAGGATGTGAGCATAGAACAGGTGAGTGATCGAATAGTAATAGCAGAAGTAAAAGCTGAACCAACGAACTTCGTCGTTAATAAGGCCTGCATGCTAATTAGCGACGATAGGGGGGGAAGAAATAAACAGGGTCCATGTGCCGCTGGGCGGTAACATTCGATGGTCACGGGTGATTAGAATGTGGTGGTGGGCGAAGAGAGGGATGGGAGTGAGGTAGGGGACTATGGCTTAGGAACAAGAAACTACCGCATGGAGAAAGCAATGGAGTTCTCCGGGAGGAGTGGTTTAGGCCAAGTTCCAAAATATTTATAACAGTTTCAGGTTTAACTTTGTGGAATTCCTTCATTATGAGGGTAAAAAAAGAGACTTTACACTTCCACAATAAAGATTTAATATTTCACGACCATGGTTTCGATGCTGCGCAACATCCTGATGATGAAGGGCAGCATCGAAATCATGGTCGTGAAATATTAAATCTTTATTGTGGAAGTGTGAAGTTTCTCTTTTTTACCCTCATACCGAAATAGTCGTCGGTATACGTGAAAAACGCCCGAGACTTGAGAAAGATATCGGTCAAACCATATTGTGGCTAGGCCCAGATTTAAGAAATACGTGATTAATGACGCTTTCGCGTTAGACGCGTATGCGGATGCAGATCTAAATTTAGCACTAATGAAGTGGAGCGTCAGATTCAAGAGGAAAGAAACAGGAAGAGAGTTGAGGAAATGGAATGCAGGTGAATTGACCGGAAAGATAAAAATAGAGTATCAGCAGGCCCGGGAGGAAAGTATGAGTGAGGAAAGGGAAATGGATTAAATGGAAGAAAAATGGGAACATATCAAGAAAGTGATATCAAAATCCAATATCAAAGCTATAGAAATTATAAGAAGTAAAAGGCCAATGAAATGATTGAATATGAACGAATTGATTAGGAAGATAGACGAGAGTAGGGATTGTAACAGTATAAATATGGAGAATCAGGCTGAAGGAAGTACCACAAACTAAAGCGGGAAACTAATAGGACGAAAGAATGGTAGTAACCACGCAGTGCGAGGATAAGAAAGTTTACAAAGGGAGGGTGACAGTACCAGTCATTGACCCCCTCGTGTTGAGGGCTTGCTTATACCGTACCGGTGAGTAAGACTCACCCTTACCGCCCAATTGACAAATTGAAATAAAAACAGCATTCATTGAGTGTGACGGTGGTGTGTGTGGTGTTTGCGTGAAAAATAAACTTACAAACTACTCCCGGGGTCATAAGAATGCGGAAAGCGATGCCCGTCTAAAATTTATGATTACCTAATATTACGGGTTTTTAATCCTTTTTTTAATTATTTTTCTGAATGTATTTCTTTTTTTCATTACATTTTCTTAGTTTAGTTTTTTCCCATATATTTTATTTATTCTTTTTATTTATACTTCTTTATTATTTTATCTATTTTTATACCTTCAAATAGAAAATTTAAGTAACATTAATGTACCCCTGATGGAGCACGAGGAAGACGAGCGGAGAGGTTGAAGAGCGACAGCGAGGGGAAATGGGTGCGACATGCATAGAGGTAAAAGCCCTCTGAGGAAGCTGGCGGGAAAAATATGTGCACACCATTAAAGATACAATGGATGCATCTTCACGTTGACTATGAATGATTCAAGAGGGAGACGTAGTAATGGAAATTATGCTAATGACATCAAACCACCAATTTTAGACACAGAAAGAGTATATACGTGGATGTGGTTAGCTTAGTGCCACGCGCACTTCTTTGCGAAATAGAGGACTGCATGGCAATTGAAAAAAAATGAAGCTTTAGGGATAGGTAGGAAGAAGAAAAAGAAGAAGAATTGCGTTATGCTAAGAAGCTTTCACAAGGAGGAGGCAGGGAGGTTTCCTCGCAGTTTTGGATGTAAGGTCGTGTTTTTTCAGGAGGGGTACAGAAAAGTATCATTGTACTTTTGTCTAGGCTGTGTTCATAAAGTCTATCTTAACCGGTATAATACCAATAATAATACGGTAAATGTATTTTCTTCTAAATTACAGTTGTTTGCGTTAAGAAAACTTGTAAATACCCACAGAAAGGTCCGGCAAAGAGTCGTTAGTTTAAGACTGGGAAAAATACGTCTGTCCCAAAATTAGTATAACCTATTTTTCCCAGAAGGACGGGCGGGTGGAGGTTTCTTTGTCTGGGTTCGAGGGAGGGGAGTCTCAGGAAAGGCTGGAGAGCGGTGGCAGTTGGCTCCCAGCCTTTTCGAAGTGCGTGTCGTTCATTTGCGAAACCTCTATAACGTGATCTCGTGACGCTCCGTCATGAGCTGATTGTTGGAACAGCGCTACGTCATTACATTTTTCATGAAACTGGGCAAAATCGGGAAAGAGACTCATGCCATGCTCAAGGGAGCTTATGGTCATAAGCGCCGTGAGTAGATCCGCTGTTTGGAGTGACAGAGGGCAGAGAAGATGTTGAGCACGCCGAATGTTCGGGACGCCCTTGGACATCAAAAATTGACGAGAATCTTGCAAGAGTGAAGGAATTGTCGAACAGAGACTGCAGATTAAGTGTTCGCATTGTTAACGATGAAATTGGCCTCCCTAAAAGTGATGTGCATCGGCTTATGACCGAAAGCATGGGCGTGAGGAAGGTGTGTGCGAATTCGGTGCCGCGAGTGCTCTGGGACGAACAAAAGGAAACTCGTACGCGGATGTGCCAAGAGCTTCTTGACCATGTGAATGAGGATCGACATTTTTTAGAGAAAGCCCCACCAGACTCATTCATCTTCTCCCGTCTCAGATCTGAGCGGAAAGGACGTCACCACGGCACGGTGAAAGCGTTACAACAGGTCGTGACGAGGGAGCTTGGCAGCATTCCGGGCGCCGCCTTCCAGGAAGCGACCGCGGCGTGGAAAACCCCCTGGCAGCGGAGTGTGGACGCACAAGGGTGCTACTCCGAAGAATTTTGCGTGAAAGTAAATAAATAAAGAAAGGCAATAATTTTTTAAATGGACTCAGTCGTACTACTTTTCGTATAGACCTTGTATGGCAGACGGTTGTTGTTGGGGGAAGAGAGGAATCTACTCGTATATGAAAGTTTCATTTTGTATTTCATCCAAACTAGTCGCAGGAAATCCATTATAAAGCTAAAAACCCCAAGCTCATTTACAGTTAATGTGGAAAAATACCTACACATCAGGTATGAGAGTGTAATATAGGAGCCATTATATTTGGCCTATGCGTCACCTAAAGTTTTATCGATTAATTGTAACCCATTAAAAATTAATATTAGCATTTGACTGTATTCTATTTTGTCTTGGTTTCTCCTTAACGAGAATCTGCCATACACAGAAGGTTTACTGAAAGATTCCTCATTATTAAGGTTCCATCGGAGCCTCTCAAATTTTGTCAATAGGTTTTTCATGCGGAAATATGTGCTGAAACTTCTATTGCGGTTGATTCTGGCTTCTGATTTCCAGTGAAGTCTCACATAGTTCCAATCTACTCAATCAGGCACCATATTGTAATTATTTAAGTAACAGAGATTCCTCGCATAAATGCATCCCGCGTCAACGTCTTACATGCTGTCAAATAATACAGATATTAAATAATTCTGTGTGAACAAGGACGTTCTAATCCTCCGCATGAAGAGAAGGGGTAGAAGGGGAAAGAAGGGAGTTCCTCCAACTTCTGGCTGCCATTGCTATCAAAGATCAAACCATTACCAAAGTTGAAAGCAGCATATAGATTCCATTATTTTTGCAAGGAAAAAGGGTCTGAATATAGCGAGACTCTGACAATCTTTCATAGGTCACGCACTTTTGAAATTTCTTTGCGGCGCCGAGAGAAAAGTGAAGTGAAAAGTTAAATATGGCGATAGTTGAATCACTACCATAAAATACTTGATCCTCTGTCAACGGGAAAGTTTCGATGACTTTCTCTACTTCGGCCAAGTAATGGGCAATAAATTCGAGGCCCTGAAGCTGGAAGTGAGGTGGCCGAACCGGGGTTCTACATGTTCGAAGCAAGGCATAATTGTTTCCTACGCATTATTATTTGGTGTGGTAGGCTACCAGGCTACCACGCCAATTCCCACAACCTTTCGTTCGACCAGTGTTTTGCTCTTAGCATATAGGCAGGTTTTAAAAGGACAAAAACTATGCATATCACGCAAATTCCAAGGTCTCTGTTAAGCATTAGAAACGTTTTCATTACAGCAAATCGTCCTTCAGATCTAAGGATGCAAAATGTCTAAACCTCTACTCAGCTGACATTCACTTCTGTCACCACCCCCCCGTGACAAATTTCCCAATATTTCCCCAATTTGCAACCGCCCCCGATGTAAAACCTGTCCTCTTATTATGCCTACTCCCCTCTCCCTACATCCCCTCATTGCCCCCTCACCTCGTTCCCACGCTAATTGCCTCTCAAAAAACATTATTTATCTTTTATCATGCAAACATTGCACTTCCTTTTACATAGGCGAATGCATTACCCCCTTATCCATCCAAATGAATAATCACTGGTACTCCTGCAATTCTGCCTCACTCTCTTCTCTTCCGATCCCTTCACACGCCAATTCCCACAACCTTTCGTTCGACCAGTGTTTTGCTCTTAGCATCCTAGAATCCCCACCCGATTCAGCCATCAATATAGGGGTGAGAACTCGAGAATCCGTGTATGTATTAGCTTTCCGATCTTTCAAAATTCCCACCCTTAACCGCCATATTTAATTTCCCTCCCAGCATTCCCTGCACCTCCCCTCCCCGCCCAGACCCCTTACCCCTCTCCAGCATATTTTCAGTCTTACTTGAAGAAGGCCTCGGAGAAGGCCGAAAGCTTAAACAATTTACCGTGTGAGTGTCCTTTTAAGTGTTACTATTTTATTTGTGTTCTATTGTGCCGTACATATATATATATATATATATATATATATATATATATGTGTATATAAAATATCTTCGAAATGGAACGCTCTTCGGCGACACACAAATATACGAGGGTCATCCGGAAAGTAGTACCCGTTCGTGAAATAAAGACACAAAAGTAAATATTAACAAACATAAAAAATTTTATTTGAAAGAGGATACTTTAAACTACTTCTCAACATAATCTCCAAGCAAATTAAGGCATTTGTCATAACGTGTGACAAGTTTCTGTATTCCTGCTGCATAGTCCTTCGCCGCCAGCTCATTGAGATACGCGAGGGACCCATCTTGCACAAATTTTTGCATAATGCAGATGGTGTTTAACAATTTCATGAACAATTGTTCGAGAAACATTGGGAAAATGCTCACAGATGTCATCAATTGTGACGCGCCGATCGTTCCTCACGAATTCGTCAACTGAGCTCACCAGTTGGTCTGTAATGACAGACGGTCTCTCCGAACGCTCATCGTCGTGTGTGTTCCCCCTCCCCATGTTGAAGTTGCGACACCACCGCCGAACAGACGACTCGTCCATTACATTGTCTCCATACACCTCCTTTAATTGGCGATGAATATCACATGGGCGAACGTTTCTTGCATTGAGGAATTTAATCACTGCCCTCACTTCACAACTGGCGGCGTTCTCAATTTTTTTTAAACATTGTAAACAATCACAGAAACAACACAGGCAATGCTAGCGTCACGCAACTTGGCTCAGAGAAGGCAGACAAGCCACTGAAGCTATCTGACCTCGTCCAGCGGCTACTCGCGTCGTCAGCACTTCATGCGGCACGAACGGGTACTACTTTCCGGATGACCCTCGTATAAAAAACACAGATGTAGATTTTTAGAATATAGAGACACAAAGAAAGGACACTCACAATTTGTTATTTTACGTTTCGACAGCACGGCTGTCGTCTTCAAATATATATATATATAAATATATATATGTATATTTCTATATGTATATATATGTATGTATATGTATATAAATATATATGTATATATATATATGTATATGTATGTATTTATATATACTATATATATGTACATTTATATGTGGGTCGCGGTAGTCCAGGGATAGAGCGTTGGACTACTGACCGGAGGGGCCCGGGTTCGAATCCCGGGTAAGGCACTCTGGGCACTTGCAGCTCCACCCAAGCTATGTGATTTTTCGGGCACCAAATCCGTAAACATAACCGGCCAATGGAGAGGCACTGGCAGGGGCACTGGCCCCCCCACCCTGATGTTTGATTTTCACACGCCGTCGGGCTTAGTACTAGGTGAACTCTTCCAACACCTACCAAAATGACCTTAGGGTTGATTACTGTGTTAATGGTTTTTGCATTCTTTACATCTTTACTGCTTTAGCTAGGGGAATTTTCAGGTACCACATCCTCCTGGTACCCTGGTAACTATAACCGGCACAGTGAAAGGAACTGCCCCCCCTATCCTGATACGTTAATTTCACACGCCGCTGGGCTTAATACTGGGTGAACTCTACCATCACCTACCAAACCGACCTTTGGATTGATTACTGTGTTTATGGTTTTACATGATGTGTACGTAACCATCGGATTTTACCGGCATATACCTAACCACTGGTTTCGGTTCACGATCATAACTAAGAATTTTGCCAGATCTGGAGACGGGATGGTTCTTAGTTTATAGTAATGGAATTCCTACTTCTACACAAACAAAAACATAGCTGTGGAGAGCTAGGAATTGGCGAGCATTTCCGCAAGGAAATATAGAAGGTAAAAGATGAGATTTTAAAGGCATTTGAAGGCCAATTTAAGAGTCTATAAGTGGAGGACCATAAATTTGAGCAGTTTCAACCCCACAATTATTTGAAAATTATTTTTAGACAAAAATGGGCAAATTGATGGAGACCTTAGGAGAAGATTAGTGTTGCGTGAAGCAGCGATAACAAAGGGAAGGGAGCAGGACCTTGGGTATAAAACGAAAAGAAAATCTCAATGAAAACCTTGAAGAGGGGTATGGTTTTTGTAGGATGCGGAAGAATATTTTTTTAAATAATTGACGGCAGAGAAAATAATGGATCATATTTTCGCATAATAGAGATGGCTCTTGGTAGAAATCCGAAGAAGATAGATAAAATGAACGAAGGAAATATTGGACAGAAGGGAGAATTGTTGATAAGGGAAGTGGAGCGAGGAAAGGGATGGGCGTTCTCGATAACATGAAGATATGCATTTGAATATACGAGCTGGAATGACCTGAGCAGAGCTCGTATATGAACCTGAAAATTGGTTTACTTAAATGCAAGCTTAAAAGTA
The DNA here is from genome assembly GCF_022747635.1 of Hetaerina americana. Lineage (NCBI taxonomy): Eukaryota > Metazoa > Arthropoda > Insecta > Odonata > Calopterygidae > Hetaerina > Hetaerina americana. The sequence continues at coordinate 3,692,753 of NW_027286719.1, read as the reverse complement.
CATATTTCGGTTAGCAGGGCTTTTCTCCAACGTGAACTTAGAATTTTGCAATTCATTTGCTATGCCCATGCAACACCTATGTTTATCCGATTGGAAGATTACTGATTATATTATAGAATAGATAGCGTTAATTTGCGCTCCTACTAAGCAAAAATATACTCACAAAACGAAATAAATATGTGAAAATATCCTTGTAGGATGTGGAGTTCTGGGGTTTAAAAAGCAAGAATCATTGCGAAAGAAGAGTAGAATTCTTCAAAAGCTAGGGGTGCTAGGGGTGGATCAAATGGGCAGATGAAGTGAGAGCGTGTTAAAGGAATCATTGAAAGGGAGATCTTAGGAGAAACTCCAAAGCATACATATGATGAGGAGAGAGATATAATTAGAATGTAGGAGATATAAAATTGGAATTTAGGAATGCAAGAGAATGGAGTTCAAACCACGCCGATTTGTTCTAACACCTAGATGGCGTTAGAAAGAGAAGAATAGAGGGCTGCCTTCGGACTGGAATAACAAAGTAAAATTGCCTGGGCAAAGTAAGGTTAATACTAGAGTTTTTATGTTGAGTCTAATGGGTGATAATGCTCAAAACACACTTGTCGACGATTCACCCGCCATCGCCCTAATTGGAAGCGTAGGCGGTGCAATAGACGTTGATTCAGTGTCACTAGTCAGCATTTACTGTCTCCTGTCAGTGATTATTGAAAGGTGAATGCAAGTCATTCTACTGCCTAAGGCACCAACTTGGCGTGGTTGCAGATAAGCGGACACCTATGCATTATTACATTTTAAAAATATTCGAAATCCACGATTTGAAGAAAGACACACACTCGAGTGCCATTGCGTCTTTTGAGCGACCGCTGCTTGATAAAGGAGGAGCGCCCAGAGTCTCGTTCAGCGAAACAAAACTGTGCGACTTATGTAGAAGTTTTCACCGAAAGCAAATAAAAGAGTAAGAGAGAGATAAATACAGAAAGAGATGACGACAAACGTAAGGTATTCTAACTAATAGTTCTATCACATCCACGCGTTTAGGTATGCGAGCCGATAAAGATGAATTCTATTGGACCGATTGCTAATCGTATGGATTTAAATGAAAGGGACATGGAGGGACTACTTCTAACCTCACATTGAATGAATAGCCAAACCACAATGGTAATTTGATTAGAAAAGGCTGGCGGCCTTAACGATTAAATGAATTATTCCACTCGAGAACAACACATAATCTTATTCTGTTCTCAATTTCACGATCAAATGTTAAGTTCGCTGGTGGCATTTCCCTTCCCCATTGGGCGGCTTTGCAAGGTGATACGCAGATTTTAATGTTCAGTTTGTGTGTGTGGTAGAAAGACCTCATTTTCAAGTCAGTGAAATTCGTCGTGTTCTGGGAGCCGTTCGCAGTCCAACGTCGTCCAAGACGCGGCGAAAGGGGGAAGGAAAAAGAGAAACAGGCTTGAGGAAATTCGGGAGGGGTCAGATAGGAATGGAACAAAAAATACGTCCATCAAGCATTTTTTGCTTGAAACGGGCGTACAAGTTTGCGTTTTATGCGTGCGTCCAAGCGGGTTTGCTTGCGCAAAAATGTAATGAATCTTTTGTGTCGCATCTCAGCTGCTGCGAAGCGTCAAACAGGAACCAATATATTGTTGGACGAAAAGGATCACCTGTCCCTTCCTGCTCCGTAATATTGTTTACTTGAGTACAGTAGAAAAACTACGACAAAGATTGTGGGAGGAAGAAAACGGAACGCGGTAAGGGAATGGCTCGTGAGAATAATGAGTGAAGTGTTAATGAGATGCTTTCGACTGTTTTAATTCTTAAGTGAATGCCAACTCGAATACTTGCGTACTCATTGCACCCAACTTCCCAAAACTTCCTCTGGGGAATGTTTCTGATGATAAGCACCAAGTTTTCTTCTTATTCTGTCCGGAAAAATTACTATCAACGCGAAACAAAGGTGAGTTCTCAATACTGACTCCATGACAAGGGAAACAATCACTGATTTCGCATTTCACTTGGGTTCACACTTTGTCCTTGGTAGTTCCGTCGAAGCTTCGGCCTCAGAGTGCTTCATTAAGTGGGAAAAGCTGGGCACTATCACGGATCAGATTTTCCTGGGCCTATCGCCTTCGATATCTCTAACGCAATTTACCTCTACATCATGAATAAAATTCAAATTTTGACTCTAATTTACTGACAGTGAGCCAATCGGTAACGATCACGAGTTTGCGACACCTTAACAATTATTACTGGTAGCGCAAGGAGTCGCGTCATGTTTTGTTTCTAGATACGATATTTGACGAGCAATGCCAATGTTGATTTGAATATTCGTCTTCCATCGCGGGACTAAAGTAAAAGATAAAGTGCGCAAGTCTTGAAGATTCATGACTGCGCGTCCCGGGCCACGTTGTCAGCGTCCACGCTGGAACTGTTCGTACGACAGGCATCAATTCAATATCAGATGTCCCTAGCTGTATTTACACAGTATATTCTCGTCCATTTGAAGGCCTTAAACTGCGTGGTCGGCGAGAAACACTCAATTCAATTTGGATTCGTGAAGACGAGCGGGAGATTAGGAGGAAATTGAAAGATTGAGTACTCCGAGCCAAGTGAATTTCGTGCGAGTACTGATATACGAATGAGATAGTACATAATATTTTAGTTTGCGAGCGCGCACACCGAACCGTGGACCTTCACACTTGCTTGTAATACGTACCATTCTCAGCGTGTCTTTTGAGAATCTGTAGGTTTCAATGCCTGCAGAGTGTAACTTATGTCTTCAGATATGAGAGGAATGGAAAAAACTGAATATTTAAGTTGGCCAAAATGCTTCTTTGCCAAACAATTTAAATGGTAAGCTGAAAGTTTCATGAACATATAGCCTCCCTGTGGTCTACGCACTATTCCAAAGTCATCGGTCATCAAAAGTCTTTAGAAATACGTAGGTCGTTCATTAATTCCTTAGAAAATCGGAAAGATGACGCTCGCACTATCCTAAAATATTTTCTGTCAATAAGCCTCATCAATCTCTAGACTGATATTTATGTTCCAGTTATATTCATCGCGTGGTTTCATATTCATAGTCGATTAAAGCATGAAACGGTTGCTTATTTTGAAAAATGGAAAAAAATGAGTATCGTGCGGTCATTTAACGATTCTTTCTAAAAGGCTTAACCTCGAATTTGTCAAAGCCAAATGGATGAAGTTCGTGGCATATGTGCTCCCGTGTTAGTGACTGCTTAGAATTGGGTAAATGAGTTTAAAGGGGGATCGAGATGGTGCGGTGGCTAACGTACTTGCTTCCCACCCCAGAGGGCCCAGGTTTGAATCCCGGTGGTGGCATATATTTTTCAGTGGGATCCCGATCCCTACTTGATTGGCTTCCTTCAAAATAATTGACAAATCCACGTTTTGAGTGATAGACGAATCATAGTTCGCAAAATAGTTGAGGCCACATGCATGTCACAAGGTTGTACAATGTTTTCAATTTTGTAGGCAAAAATTAGGTGAGGAAAGAAATCTCGGCAAGATAGGTGCTGTGCTTGCTCTCAGGGGAGAATTAACGCATTGGTGGTCAACTCGGAGGCTGGTCTCGCGCTTTTCCGTCGCTATCTTGACGAGTTTCTGACGAAAGCTCATTATATATTGGACCAAAATTAGCTGAATATTAAAATAGGCGTTCCAGAGCAAGTGGAGCGGTTAAGCTATCTCTGAAACGTTTTGGACCAAAATGGTCAAAATTGTAGCGACATAAGAAGAATAATTAATTGCATTATGCAAAAAAGCTTTCACAAGATGGAGGGAGTTTATGATAGGGAGGTTGAATTTATTATTATCAGTAACCTAATGGTTAAGGTAGGTTTTGATTGGTATGGCAATAATTCCCTGGCCTCTCCTAACAAAATACAACCCGGCATCCAACAATTATGTAAGCCCCTCTTCAATTCTACATACTTCCTTCTTCCCTTCATTACATCAAACATCCCTATCCTATTCCTACCCCTTCTTCATTTGCCTAACACTCCCAATTGTAGCTGTCTTCAACATCCCAATGCCTATCCAAAAGCTCTGCATCCATGATTCTTGCCTCCTTTTGACTTCTCGGAACAATCCTTTCTCCTCACCACCATGCCTTACATTTCCTCGTCTGCTTTCTTATCTGTCCAGTTCTCCCCTTCCATTCTTCTCCATATCCACATCTCAAAAGCCTCATATCTATGCCTATCATCCTGCTTCAGCTACCATGTGTCTGTGCAGTATGAAATCACACTCCATATCAAAGTTTTGATGAGCCTTTTCTTAACATCTTTACTCAACATCCCTGTCACCAGTTCCCTCCTCCGTGTAAAAGCTTCTTTGCCTAACACAATTCTTCATTGAATGCAGCAACTTCACAGTGTATAAATCATTCCCCTAGACCGATTTTTACACTCTGAAATTGTTGCGTTTCCATGCATATCAGTGGATGACTCTGTCTAAAGTTACTGCTGCGGCATCTCCCGCAGTTACTTGGAATAATTCTTTGTATTATGACTCAACTACTTTGATCATTTTGGTCCAGAAAACTTTTTAGATTCTGTTCCAGGTGCTCCGGTTTATGTACTCCAATTTTAAGAGTAAAATTAGCCTTCTTCTTTATCAAAAAACACACCCTTTGTTTTGTTTACATTTATTATCCTCCCATGCCTATGGCACTGGCTTTCCAACGCACTCAGCAATGCTCAAAAACTCTTGGTTGACAGACACAAACTACGACCTTATCATCTGCAAACATAACTGATTTTTTTAATTCCCCGCCAACTTTCATTCCTATATCCAGTGCTTCCCATGCCTCTTCAGCCATTTTGTCCAAATATATGTTGCAAAGCACCAGTGATAATGAACAACCCCGTCTTATCCCTCTTTGCAACACTGCCTAATCCCTAATGTCCATCCACAACTTGAACCTGAGCAATCTGTGACATGTACAAGGTGCAGATATGTCTCATTTACCTTCAATCTTTTGCAATTTTCTGCAATTCATTAATTGATTCCACCCAATTACCCTTATCAATTTGCTCTCTTGACATCTACCAATTAAACTTACACATCTCGATTGCATTCTATGTTCCTCTCTATTGCTGACCTCACTACTGCAATGGCATCACATGTGTCTCTCCCCCTTCTGATCCCAAACTGATTATCCCTTAAGTAATAATCTGCCTTGCTCTTTATCCCCTTGTAAAGAACCACTTTAGCTGTGTGCAAAATCAATCTTTTTGTTCTGCATATATAGTTATAACATATGGCTGCCTTTCCCTTTTTTGGAAGAGGAACTAACACGAATCAGGAAAAGTCTTTTTCACTGAAACAGCACACATGTCATTTGGAAGTGCTCAGTCTAAGCCTTGAGAAGATTGTCATTTGAAATTCCTCCACAAATGGAGCCGTGAAGAGGGCGAAGGAGTGATATTATTGAAAACTTGTAAATTGGCTGAATGTCATATTCAGCAGACTAGTAAGTGAAAAACCAAAATTACATCATATCACATAATTATTTGCATTTGGTAAACATTAATCATTTCCATGAAAAGCTGTGTGATTTAATAAAACGGCTGTCTGATGTAATAATTTGCCAAAAATAATATTGATTTGTCTTTTTTTTTCAGACAAAAAATGTCTGGGGTAAAACGGCATTTGATTATTTCATAAATATTTACCAGCACAAAAACGTAAATAGATAAAATTAATTAATTAAATAAATCCACCTTTTGTTCATGTAAGGACTACAGGTATTTAAAAAGTATGTGATGAGTATCCTGTGAGTAGACAATATCACCATTTTGTAGAAATTCTCAAGAATGTGAAAAGATGGAGAGAGAGTTTAACATTTTTTCCGGTAAACCAAGAGAATCAAAAAGCTTGAAGATAGAGTAAATGTCATTTCATTATTTCATAACCATTAAGATTTTGATTTTAAGCTAAAAAATTAACTCGGTACATTAAAAGCCATTTTTTATCAAATACAAAAGTAATTCAAAGTAATTTTAATTTTAGCTTTGTAAAATGAGGATTAATTAAATAATAGAGGGAGTTTTTATGTTCATGCCGAAGCAATTATTCTTGATAAAATGGCGAGAATTAAAAAATGACCTTGATTGTCTATGCACAGCATTTCTCCTTGATAGGAAAAGGCACAAAATTGGAAAAAGATATTTTCTCAAATCTGTAATGCCCATTCACCAGGGTCTGTAAGTCAACATATTTGGTTTCTTTTTCCATCTGTGTATATGAATGTTAACTAGTGGCACAAATGTAAGATGAAGCACTATGGTCATTCAGCAAACAGAATGGATTCCAAGAAAAAACAAGTGAAATTAAGAAATATCCAGTTGCAGTTATGCACATGCACCAAAGTGAATATGATATCCATTTTGCAGAGATATCAACAACAACTGAAGTATCATTTCAAACTCCAGTTTGATAGGTGAGGTCAGTACAAAGCAGCTCAGCATATAAAACTCACAGAGCGAAGCATGTCCCCTGTATTGAGGTTTCCTGGGAACGCCTGCTATTTGAAATGTCATACAGCTTGGGTGATGCTGTGAGGTGTCACCTGGGTATGGACCTGGGTCCCCCGCTGAAAGTGGTTGCCATATACCTACCCACCTATTACCCACTTGGCTACCACAGCATTGCTACATTTTTCTCCAAATTCCGAGATTTGGAATGTTTAATGAGAATATCTTCTTTCAGCTACATGTATATTTAATAACGGTGTGATTAAATTAGCAAGTAGCGTATATGACTGTTTGTTTATGAAAATCATAATTTCTTAGGTAGGGTATTATAAGTCATTGATTATGTAACTTGTAAAATTGTATTAAATTAACCTAACCTGGATTTATTCATCCTCTATTTACAGGGGAGATACCGATTTGGTTAAAAGGATCCTTTGTCCGGCTGGGCCCAGGCAAGTTTGAGCTTGGAAAAGCAAATGACTTTGTGATGAACCACTGGTTTGATGGATATGCAATCCTATACAAATTTGACATCAAGAATGGAAAGGTAAGATGTACATTGAGATAAGAAACTCCAGTTACAGCTGCTTCCCCGAAAAACCCTGATATTCATTATGAAACACCTGTATATGATTCAATGTTAATGCAAGGAATTATATATTTGCAATATTTATGCAATTGACTTATATAAATATAGTTCTGGTAATTTAGAGCTACTAGAAATATTATGGAGCAACAAAATTGGGCCGTATCCACACCTGTTCTAACCTTTAGATCAGTTGTTATTGGTATGGACCCATACTTTACCAAAGTAAGTTCTTGAAATGGAGTGGCAAAGAATTTTTCTCAAAAAGCATTGCTTGAAAAATGTCTTCACGATGTTAATAATGGAGAATTGGTGGAATTACTGAAGTTTTTTTCTTAATGCTTCACATAGCTAACTACCAACTCTACTTACTTCACTACTAACTTCACAACACTAACATCAACCATGAGCGAGTGATGCAAACTTTATTGCCCTGACTGTTGGCCTGATAGAACGTAATTTATATCTTTTTGTTTTGCATCTGCCATATCTTCCATCCATTATCCAATAACTCTATGAACTCTTTTAGGTGATGTTCAGTAAGAAATTTCTGCAATCAGATGCTTACAAGAGAGCTGTGTGCGTTGGCCGACCTGTGTTTACAGAATATGGGACAAAGTCATATCCAGATCCTTGCAAGAATATATTTTCCAGAATGATGTCATCATTAGTAAGTGTATATATTGTCCCTCATGTAAATATAGTTTAAGGTAAATTAAAGTATTACCCTTTGGAAATACTTAAATTTTCCTCTGGTGCCAGTGAGAGTGGAAAGAAACTATTTAAAGAAAGCAATGCATATGTAGGTACCACCATGATTGCCAAATATCTCCAGGTAGAGACCATTGATTCAATTAAATGTCCAGGCTTTCTGACAAACATTCATTGACTCTGGCACTCATTTAGGAAAAACTATGTGACTCATAATAGCATTTATACCTCAGCTTGATCAATCTATGCACACATAGACTTAAGAAAAGGTACGGACTGCCAACAATCAACAATTTGTTGGCTATCTGGAAATTCTTCCATTGACTTAAAATTATCTATGCTTGATGAAGTATTAATAGTTAATAATAATAATAATAATAATAAATTTATTGGTCCTGTTGATATGTTAGTACATATATAGGCCTTGTCAAATATACATTAAAATAGTAGTACATATTACAAGATTTAAACATCATACAGCAATATTAACAGTCATTTAAACAAGAATTCTTTTACATTGTAAAAACAATTGTCAAGTAAATATTTTTTTAATTTAATTTTAAAATACACCAGTCTTTGCTCATTTTTTATTTCTATTGGCAAATTGTTAAATAATTTACAACCCATATACGTAGGCCCATTGCTGAACATAGAAAGTTTATGAGAACTTGTTACATAATTGGATTTTTTTCTGGTATCATAGTTATGCACATTTTTATTTGTTTTTAAGTTAAATTTACCTTCAAAAGTTTTTACAAATAATATGGATTCATACATATAAATGCAGGATAGAGGCATAATCCTCAGCTTTTTAAATAGGCCTCTACAGCTCTCTTTTTGACTAGCATTACAAATTGTTCTTATTGCCCACTTTTGGAGTTTAAAAATTCTTTCAGATGGAGGGGAATTTCCCCATGCCACTATGCCATATTTCAATCTGCTATAGACATGTGCATAATATAGACTTATGGCTGTGTCAGTATTCATAAGTTTTTTCATCCTTCTGATTAAATAACAACCAGAGGCAATTTGAGATGCAAGATTATCAATGTGACTATCCCAACTAAGACATTCATTTAAGAACAAACCAAGGAATTTAATACCTGTTGTACGTCCTAGACTGTTGTCTGTAAACTTAATATATGGACTACAGTCAATTTTCTTCTGTGGCGTATGAAACAGCATATAGGATGATTTACTCTTATTTATTAGAACCTTATTATTAGAACACCAACTCTCTATGTTTGTGACAGCTTCCTGAGCTGGTAGAACCACATTTCCTGCCTGCTTTAACAGATGATTGGTATCGTCTGCATACATGAATACTTCACCATTTAATGAGTTTGGCAGATTATTAATGTATAACAGAAATAGCAGTGGCCCCAGAATGGATCCTTGGGGAACCCCTCTAATAACCTCCTGGTAGGAGGATGACCATTTTTTCATATTTGCACTGGAAATAGTTACACATTGCATTCTCTTTGTCAAGAAGGACCTTATTAATTTGGTTGCAATACCTCTTAGTCCATAGCAATGGAGTTTATGCAGAAGAATTACATGGTCAACAGAGTCAAAAGCCTTTCTAAGATCATAAAATATACAAAGTGTCTTGGCGTTATTATCTATGCCATCAAGAACAGAGTCAATAAACTTGTATAAAGCAGCGAGCTCAGCAGAAAGTCCTTTAATAAAGCCAAATTGGGACTTTGATAAAATACTGTTTTTTATTAGGAATTCCATTATTCTGTTTGCAATGACAGATTCAAGTATTTTTGAGAACACAGAAACTTTTGTTATCGGGCGGTAATTGTCCATTACCTCCTGATTCCCACTTTTGTATAGCGGAATGACTACTGAGAATTTCAGTTTGTCAGGAAATACACCTGATGATAGAGAAGCATTTACTAAGTGAGTAATGGGAGCTAAAAGATAATTGCTACATTTCCCCTTAAGAAGTGAGCAGGGAACCTCATCCCATCCAGCTGAGTCTTGCTTCACTTCTTCCATGCACTGGATAATTATGTCTCTTAGTGCTACATGTCCTAGTTCATTGTGTTATGATACATTAAATTAGCAAATTTTTAACACATACATTGGAACAGGTACTGAGACAGTGATGCTTCTGGCAACCTCATAAGGCTATGGTAAATCCCACCACTACAGTTATCAACCTGAAGGCTGGTTTGATAGTTAAGAGTAGAGCTCACCTTGTACTAAACTAAGCTCAACAACGAGTGTATTTCACACATCAGGGCAGGAAGGGCAAGATCCTTTCCTGTACTGCCGTGTGATATCTCAGGAAGATCGGGTACCTCAAATGTCACAGAGCTTGGGTCCAGTTAAGGCATCCCTAGGGGGCATCTAATGCTCTACCCTGTCAGACTACCATGTCCCCCAAATCCAGAAGATCTCATAATAATTAAGTATGTATACGGAGTAATTAAATTGTATGGAACAAATTTTCTATCTGTTCAATTTTATTCCACAAGGGCTCTTGAATAGAGAGTTGATCATAAATTTTCATTTGCATAATTAGTTTGAACTTATAATTTTATGCCATATAGTGAAGTGTGATGTATATGTGGTATAAGTTTCATTGATTAAACTCCAGTTTTAAGTATGTAAGTGGCAGATGATGCAAGTTGCTCAGCTCTCCTTAGGCAAAGGAGTTAACACTTAAGTTTTGCTGTTGCCTGAACCAATTGTCAGGTGAGACCTATGCTGTGCAGCAGGAGAGAACAGGATGATGGCACTCTTATATCCTAAATATAATGCCTTCTAGACTACCATTACCAATCACTTCTTGCTGTGAATTTGTCTAGATTCAAGTATTTGGCAAGTTTTTCATGCTGAATTTTGGTATGTCAGCACCACACATTCCTACCCCATGAGGTCATTGATGTATGAATGACCTTTACATTGTCTCTTCCTATCCTTCATCTTCCAATAACCTTACAACTGTCAAAAAATGATCTTCCTTGTAAACTGAATTCAAATCTAAGAGCAAAGAGCTGAGCCTCCTTTATCACATCAGTATGTTAGGCAATACCAAACTCATAAAAGAAAACACTGCATCCACTACCTCGAGAAACCTCTCTGTGCATAATGCTCCATGTTACATGTTTTCTTTTAATGTTGTGTATCTTCAGTGCTATAGTCAATATTTGGTTCAGTTTTACTGCCAAACAATCCCATAATCATCAAGTATAATTTTGGAGAGTCACAAAATTACAAGGAAATTTTGACCTTCTGAGCTGACTCTCTCAGTGTTTTCTGAACTATCTTTAACAGATAATGTTGTACAACAGTAATGCACTTGTACTACAGAATGATTTAAGTACAGCCCATTCTCGTGCACAGATGTAATACTATTCCTCATTCTGCCCTAATCCTGTTTTTATTGCCAAGTTGTACCCTCATGTAACAGCTTTAAATAAAGGGATGGTAGAGTAAGTATGTCTGGCTCCATAGAATGCTTTGACTGCACATTGCTGAGGAGTCAGTTGAGTAGGTACATATCAGAGTCATCTAATTCTATGTACTTGTGTCTGCAAAATATATAGTGTTTAGTTGAGCGTAAGAATTATGTTCCATGTAGTATGCAGTTTATGCATAGTTTCAAATGTACAACTTGAATACTGATGCATTGTTGAAGTATTTAAATTATTTTCAACCAAATTCATAACAGCTTGGAGGAAAAATGTTCAAAGAAAACTTTTAAAGAGTTTTGGTACAGCACACAGCAGGAGCCTCTACCAAACCTGCCACCTGGATGGCTTGGCCTGACTTGGTCCAGATTATGTGGAAGATGATTAGTGGGAAGATGCTACAGGAGTCAATTAATTAGCATAGGTTTATTGAAATTAAATGTAATAGTCTTTCCATTAGAACTGAAATTTCCATTTACGGGATTCATTTGACTGAATTTTAAACTATCAAATAGTAAGATGATAAAAAGTGATCTGTTTGATTTTTGTCATAGTCTGCTCAGGTTAAAAAGCAATGTGAGTACTGCCTACAACTAAGTATAGATGACACTACATGACTCCATTAGAGAGAATGATATTATTGAGTGTGACTTAGAAGTAAATCTGTTCCAAAACAGACTACAAATTATTATGCTTTCCATGCAAAATACTTCATTCCTTAACTGAATGGCTCAACATGACAAAATAGAATGCCAAATGCCTGAAAACTTATTCCATAACTCAAATTTTGATTTAGATACAAAATAATACACTTTAAGCGAAAATAATTAGTATTTTAGTTTTACATTCCTGGGGAAAAGGATTGCAAACCAAAAGGTGATATGCTCTTTTTTTGTCGGCATGAAATTTGCAAAGAGGACAAGTAAAATTTAAAAATAGTGCTAATATCCATCACATTATGTCTATTACAATAATCACAAGTCTCAACTTTGCCTCTTTTACCAGAAAACTGTCATGGAATTTTTATGTATTTTGTTTCTATTCTTTCAATAAAAATATGGAAAACTAATTTTTTATATAGATATAAATGAATGAAATCTTTATATGATGTATGATTGATTTGGAGAAATTCCTTTTATTGCAAAACCAAAGCATAAGAATAACTTTGTTTTCATGATATGATTATTTGATAACGTTACTCTCTGGATTTTCCTCACAATCAGAAATTTTCTGTTGAGAGTGCCTGTTAGATGTTATATATAATTTTCAAATTCTAACATCATCTTAAACATGTGCCTATCGTTTATCTAACATCAACTTATTTCTATCTCCAAAGATACCAGATGTGACAGACAATAACCTTATTGGTCTCTATACTTTGGAAGACAGCCTTTACGTAGCCTCAGAAACAAGTGTTTTGATCCGGGTTAATCCCAAGGATTTGGGAACTTGTGAAAAGGTAAATCCCTTCAAAAATATTAAACTCATAAGGAATATTCTTAAATTTATCCTGTAAAAACTTGCTTCCACAATTCCTTTGCTTATAATAATCATAGTACTAATTATTCAGAAGGAAATACACAATTCTGAGCTGACTCTCTAAGTGTTTTCTGAACTATCATTAACAGATAGTGTAGTAATGCTTTTGCACAACAGAATGATTTAAGTACAGCCCATTCTCATGCACAGATGCAACACTATTCCTCATTCTGCCCTAATCCTGTTTTTATTTCCAAGTTGTGCCCTCATCTGCCCTTTAAATAAAACGGGTGGTATAATATGAATGTCTGGCACTGTAGAAAGCTTTGACTGCACATTGCCAAGAAGGCAGTTGAGTGTCAAAACATATCAGTATTAAAACAATGGGTTAGTAATTGAGTTCAGTTGAGGAAAATCAATTTAATACAGTTTATGAGTTCAATATTGAGGTTGTTACACATAGGTACATGTACCTCACAAGGTCAGTGAATTGAATTTCTTCCCTTAGAAAAAGTGAGATCTCCGAAAAAGCATGTGTTTGTTAAAAATGTTTATGGTCATATACCATCATGAGCATACATTTTAAAATAGATAATGTTATTGCCTGTTTCCAATGTGCAAGAAAAGATTCATAAGATATCCTTCTATCGGCAAATATGTCGATAGCATTTTGAGCCAAGAATATTTAGCCTTCTTAATTGTCTTTCTGGAGAAAATCCCTATGATTAATTAAGCTTGATGCATAGAAGCAGTGACAATTTTTTAAATATATGTATTTGAATATATTATCTTGTGTAAAAATTTAAATGACATACAGATTTTACGTGACAATGAGCATTCAGAGAATGATCTCCATATGAGGGAGCAAATTGCAAAATGGAATGAACCATTTTTCCTTTGCCCACTAATAGCTAAGGTTTTCTGATAGCCATAGATGCTCATAGATTGAAATTATACCCACCTAACCCCAACCCATAAGATGGAGACTGATTTAAGAGCACATTTTGGAGCAAAAAATTGCATTTTATGGGCTGGGAAATATGATAGTAATAAATTTTGTCTTTTGTTTTTTAATTCTTAGACAGATCTTGTCAAGTTTGTTGGCTTGCATATTGCAAGTTCTCATGTAGTGAAAGATGAAAAGGATATCAGCTATTGCCTTGGATCCTCAATAATATCTGGAATTAAGCACCACATTGTAAGAATACCACAATCAACAGGTGGTAAGGCCAATGATGGTGAGTGGATTTTGCTCTTAAATCTTTGATGCTTTCATCTAACCATACCAAGTATTATAGCTGATAAATTCATTGCGCACTTGGTTGTAAAATTTTCATTTGATTACGCTGTATAATAGTTTATCATTTAAAATCACCAATTCAAGGTAAGGTTAGGGCATTTTAGGTTTTACTGCTGCTTATCTAAGACAATTTTGAAAGATATCATATAAAGGTAGATACATGGTATACGGAGTATGATGGAGAGATGAGCCCTAAAAGTAATTGGAATTAACTTCAAGGCCAAGAGACTGATAACATGCTGTATGTTGAGAGCAGGTGGCCGCGTATTAGATGTGATGCAAGAAAAGCTAAAATCAAAAGAGGAGTAAGGCAAGGTTGCTGCTTATTATCAGTGTTGATATTTAATGCAAGTATTGAAAAGGCAATCACTGAGATCCAGAAAAATATCAGAGAGCACACAGTATGATTATAAGGAGAAAGGGTAAATATCCTACAAGTATGATATGCAGACGGCATATCATACTTGCAATAGGAATTTGGAAAGACTCGTTTGAAAAAGAGGAAATATTCCGCCCTTTAAGTAGTAAGGATAAGGTAATGATGGTAAGAGCAAGAGGGCCATAGCAACCAAAATAAGAATGGCTAGAAAATCTTTCTTTCAGAGAAGGCATACTACCAAAGGCAAATAGTATGATCATTGGCATGCGTAATCTATTCATTCAAACATATGTGAAGCCGCAGTCACTGAGAAAAGACAATTGGAGGTGATGGAAATGTGATGCTAACAAATAATGATGAAAATAAATTGAACAGGCATAGTAGGAAATAAAGTCTTTCAAAGACTGGGTAAAGAGAAAATATGGAGGGCAGTTACAAGGAGAAGAGGAAAACTAATTGAAAAATTCCTGAAGACCATAATTAATGGAAATATAATAATAATAATATTTTATTGTCCACTGACCATACATATCATGTAGAGGGGGAGAATTACAGCAGAATGCTGAGGATGATTGAACAATGGGAAGCAGGTGATGGAAAATTTCAGTGCAGGGAGCAATGAAAAAATTGGGGGGGTTAGCAGAGTTGTTTGGAAAAGTGCTGCAAACCAATCCTAGAAATATTTTTCAAGTGATCATAGGATAAATAATTATTTTCATGCCACTATGTCATTAGATGCCACAGACAAATTCATTCATGTACAATATGCTTCAAGAGCATATGATCAGCATTAGAAACTTACTGTTAATATCACTTTTGAAAAATAATTTAATGGATTAATTTGCAATCATGTTTTCAGCATCAAAATACTTATTTTTGATATTGCTTATGTTAAATCTTGTAATTGTAATTCTCATTAATATATAGGTTAACATTCTAAAAAGCTATTTTTCTTGAACTGATGGCAAACCTAAATCTTTTCACAGCATGGAAAAAATCCAAAATAGTGGCAAGTATTTCTTCACCATATAAAGTGAGTTACAACTATTACCACAGTTTTGGGATGTCTCCAAATTATTTTATTCTCATTGAGCAGCCCATGTTGGTCAATGCAATGAAGCTGCTAACTCTTCCAGTTAAAGGAAAAGCACTTAAGGAATGCATGGAATGGCACCCTAATGAAATTGTAAGGACATTAGCATGCATGCCTGATTCTTCATTTAATACTTGTTCTGTGCATTGATTCATAAAATAATCATTTGTAGTGGTTCATAGTCTTTGATGCCTTCTTGGTGTAAGTGTACTTCTTTCCTCATTTACAGAACAGATTTGTTGTTATTGAGAAGTCAACTGGTAAAATAATTCCAATGAAATATAAATCATCAAAACCTTTCTTTGTTTTCCATCATATCAACACCTATGAAGAAGATGGTCATGTGAGTAAATATTTTTTTCTCAAGACTTTATCCTTACTCCAAGTGCTTACAAAGCATAAATGGTTTACTTGCTTTGTGTATACATCATAAATTGAGCCCTGACATAGGGATGTAACAAATAGGGTTTAACTCTTTCTCTGCATTTCTCTCTCTCTCTTGGGATTGACCATCCACATGCAGTGGAATAGTGATAGTTACTTTGTCTGCATAGCTGTTCTAGTGTAAAAAAACAATCAATAAAAAAAATGATTTTAGATCTTCAAATCATTTTTGCAATCATTTCACTATGGAATATTTTGCAAGGATTAACAGGCTTGTTGGTGGGTAGTTGGAGTTGCTCACAGTATCCTATTGGGTGAACATAAAAGTGCATTCACTGCAGTGAAAAGGCTAATTATTATTATTGGTAATCTCCTGGTTAAGGTAGGTTTTTGATGTAAACAAGCTACCAAGATACGAAAGGGTACCGTAACAATTTCCTTACCTTTTTCCTAAAAAATGCAATCCAGCATCCAACACTAAAGTAGAGCCTCTTCTATTTCACAAACTGCCTTCTTCCCTTCATTCCATCCAACATCCTTAACTTATTCCTGCCCCTTTCTCATTTGCCTTTATCGTCTTCAACATTTTATTGCCAATCAAAATAAATTCTATTCAGAAACTAGCGGGCCATGGAATGGCCCCATGTGCATGCAAAAATTTTAATTGTCTGGTATTTTTCTGACTGGAATTTCCTGAAAAATGACCCTTCTCCTCTGTACAATGGTAAACTGCAGCTAATTATAATCATAATTTATATAGATGTAACCAATAAAGATGGAAGGAATTTACAGAAGAACTGCATGGTACAGAACTTAGGCTAGCAAGGTTAGAAATAGAAAGAGAATATGATATAAATGAATATTGGTTAGGTCCAGCCATACTCACAATGACATAGAAAGGGTATTAAGGAAATGAAATCAAATAAGCACATGGGGTTAGACAATATTCCTGCGGAACTACTTGAAGGTTTGGGAAAATGTGGGAGAAAGTTTTTATGGATTAATTCATAGCATTTATGAGAAAGGACTCTGGCCAGAAGACTGTGAGATCAGTGTTAGTTCCTATTCCAAAAAAGGTAAAGCCTACTTCATGTGAGGACTACAGCACAATAATTTGATTCTGCTCATAGCCGAAGTGGTTCTCAGTATCATCAACAAAAGGATGGGGAGAAAGGCAAATAGTTTCTTAGGAAATGATCAGTTAGGTACAGGAAGGGGAGAGGCATGCATGATGCCATACAGTAATGAGATCTCTTGGGAAAAACTAATGAGTATATTGTAGAAAATAGGAATAGATTGGAGGGATGGGAGGCTAATCCGCAACCTGCATGTCTCATATTGCTCAGGTGAGAGTGGGGACATAGAGTCTGGATGGGCAGTGTTAAGGAGAGGTGTAAGGCAGGGTTGCCCATTATCACCTGTGCTCTCTAACATATATTTGGAGGAAATAATTGAAGCGGCATGGGAAGAACTGATGGTAGGAATGAACGTTGGCAGGGAATTCATAAAATCAGTTAGGTGCATTGATGAATCCAACTGTTGACTGGCTTTGTCAGTCAGCCGAGGGGTTGCAAGCATTGCTAAATGAATTGGAAATTTATTGCAATAGATATGGGATGATTATCAATATTAATAAAATCAGGATTATTTTCCCAGAATGAGAAAGGCTAAGTCAATGTTTAGGCAAAAACTAGAGCAGGTAGAACAGTTTACGTATCTCAGAATGGTTTGGATCAAAATGATCGAAGTGTTAGGGACATAAGGAGGTGAATTGCATTAGGCCAAGAAGCTTTCACAAGGAGGGAATCAATGACAGAGAGGTTGAGTAAGGATGTTAAGACAATGCTCGACAAAACTTTTATGTATGGTGTGGAAACATGGTCATTAAAGCTGGATGATAGTCTTAGATTGAAAGCTTTTGAAATGTGTGTGGAGATGGATGGAGTAGAAAGGGAAACAAATGAGGGAAATGAAACAAATGAGGGAAACAAATGGACAGAAAGGGAAACAAATGAGGAGGCACTAGGTATGGTGGGGAAGGAGAGGGGTTTGTTGGGAGAAATCCTAAAGAGACAGAAAAAATGGATGCAAAGCATATTGGTTGGCAATGGGATGTTGAAGAGTGTGATGAGGGGAGAATATTAGGAAAATGAGGAAGGAGCAGGTAGGGATGTTGGATGGACTGAAGGGAGGAAGGAAGTATACAGAGATGAAGAGTGTCTTGTTTTAGAGTAGGATATTGGGTTGTCTCTCCTTAGGAGAGACATGCAAAATATTTAGTTTTTGTCCATCCAAAACCTACCTTAACCAGTAGAATACCTCTAAATAAATAAAAAAATAGATATAAATATTTCAAAATAGGCCAATATAGAAATAGTAAATAATAAATGCATGTTAATTTTTCAGTTAATTGTTGATGTTATTGCATACGACAGCCCAGAGCTGCTGGAGAAGCTATATTTAGAAATACTACGATCTTCCGAATTCTCTTATTCCGATCTGGGAGGAGGTAGAAGGTTTGTCCTTCCACTACCAAAGCAAAATGAAACTGTAAATGTAAGTATGATATGTAACTCATATTTGTAAGGCCTATCCCAAAAGAAATAGGACTGAGTTGATTAAAAAAATGTATTGCTAGAATTGATACATTCACTCAAAAGTCTTTGAAGTAGCACCCTTGTGCTTCTACACAGTGGGTTTTTTACACCTTGTGTGCCTTCTGGAAAGCCATGCCCAGAATTCTGTTCAGCTCCCTCTTCACGACCTGTTGCATTCTGCCACCAAGCCATGGCAACGACCTTTCAGCCCAGATTTGAGGTGAGGGAAGAGGAAGAAGTCTGGCGGGGCATTATTTAAAATATTTGGATCCTCATTGACATGGGCAAGAAGCTCTTGGTGGATCCATGTGAAAGTTTCCCTTCATTTGCCTAAGAGAACTCACGGCATCAACTTTGCACACACCTTTCTCATACCCATATTTTTGGTCCCAAGTCAATGCACATCACTTTTAAGGATTCCAAGTTCATCATAAACCATGTAAACACTTAATCTGCAATCCCTGTTCAACAAAGCCTTTGCTCTTGCAAGATTTTTGTCACTTTTTGAGGTCCAAGGGTGTCCTGAACGTTTGGTGTTTTCAACATCTTCTCTACCCTTCTGAAGCAACTTGTGCCACTCAAAACACAGGAATTACCCATGGCGTTATGACCATATGCTGACTTGAGTATGACATGAGTCTCTTTCTCGATTTATCCCAGTTTCATGAAAAATTTGATGGCATATCGCTGTCACGGCAACCGGCTTATGATGGGGCGTAAGGAGGTCACGTTATAGAGGTTTTGCAAACAAACGATACACACTCTGCAAAGGCTGGGAGCCAACTGCCACCAGTCTCCAGCCTTTCCTGAGACTCGTCTCCCTTGAACCCAGCCAGAGAATCTGCCGCCTGCCTGTCCCTTCCATCCGGGAAATAATTAGTCCAACTTCTTTTGGAACAAACCTTGTATGTTTTTACAGTAGCAGGATGAGGAAACTTTTTTTTAAGGAAGTCTTGATAAAATATTACTTAGTTGAGAAGCTGTTGTGTTTCATTTATATAAACCATTAGTTACATAATTAGGATGGCTTGTTCTTGATGATGCCATTGTATGGAATGGACTTCAATGCAGGATCAAATTAGGCCCTTTGAGAGGACTTCCATTGAGTTTTCTTTTCATTTCATTATCAGAGAAAATGTATTCATATATATTTCCTTTGCTTCTCTAAACTCTGTTGTGATAGAAGTACATACAGTGGAACCTTGCTTAATGAGCACCTGGCACAGCAAGTAATTCGCATAATTGGCAAAAATATTGGTCCTGAAAACGACTCTCTTAACAAGTTCCTTTTCGCATAATGAGTGATGAGGAGAGGTGGATTCCTGGATTCATTGTCAACCTGCTGCTGGGATTTGTCTCTAGCACTCATTACACTAGCATCTTAGCATTACTAGTGATCACACATTTTTTCAAACTTGTTTCGAAACATATTATAAGTGATTTTTTGTGCAAAGTTTAATAATATTTTATGTATGGTTTTAACATTAAACTTGAAGAAAAGTCCATGGGAAAAAAGCCATGAGAGAACAAAAATAACATTATAAATGAAATGTAAAATCATTGAAAATAGGCAGCAAGGTGTGAGCCTGGCTGATATAGTATGTACATCAACAATCGATTGACATCAACGATTGGCCTTCTTCAAGAATACGGACAAGACTAAAGAGATAGATGTTTCAAATAGAGTGAAAAGAGTATAAACTTATACACTTATGTATTCTCACCATTGATGAAAGGTTGCTTCTCATATGCATGAGTGGAAACCAATTACAATGCAATACCATTAAAGAGGATGTAAATTTTGAGAAGGGGAACAAGATTTTTACTGACCTGGTTAACAAGGTGTCAGGATCATCCATAGCCAAACAAGTACTTAAGGGAAGCTGAGAGTGGTTTGAGAAGTTACCAAGAAGAACCGTCATCTACGGTGCTGTGAGGCATGGTGAAGCAGCAAGCTCTGAGTCAAAGGCAGGAGAGAGCCTCATAAATGACTTCAAAAAGCTCTTATATTCCAAAATTACCTGCACAACATGTTTTTAATTTTAAAAAGACAGTTCTCTTCAAGAAGGAAATGCTGAAGAGAGCCTATATTTGTGCACATAACAGTGGAAGAGAATGCATTGCCTAACTACAAGGCAATGAAAGGCCATCTCAGGCTGCTATTTAGCACAAATGCTAGTGACAATTTGAAAATCAAATCTCTGCTTATTTACCATTTAGAAACTCCTTCAGAAGCCTTCAAGAAGTGTCAAGTCGAAAACAGCTGGCTAAATGAGATGTATAGGTCACAGTAAACTTTTGAATAATGCCTTACATACAAGGTATTGCCCTAATAAGACAGGGGCGATGCTTCTGCCTTATTAGGGCAATATAAATTTATTTAACGATCATTCTGAGTAACATTTTTACCAAAGTTTGAAGTGTTGGGGAAAAAAATGTCTCTAGACAGCATCCTAGTAAAAAGAAATTAGGTAGACATCATAAATAATTAACAATTTATTTTGATTTGATCTTGCTTTTACAAATCGGGTTTGAATTCCTGGTTGCTCCATTCCACAATAGAAGGAAAGGTGAACGTGATCTACGATCCTATGTATGCATAATTTTCTTTGAATTAACCTTGTATATAATTTATTTATTTTCAGCATGGCATTATGCTGGTGTTATGAGGTTCTACTCCATGTCAAAATAAATGGGTGATATTAAATTGTTTCATATAAGGAAAATGCCATCGAGTTAAAATTTACTTGTGCAGGGTACAAAAATTTAAAATTTTACTTGCTTAGGGAATTTTATTTTTACAATTACAACTGGAAAAGAAGTAGGGGCAATAGCATTAATCTTCCAGTACCTAATGCAATAATAAAATATTAAATTGCTGCTTGAAATAGGAACACTGCTATTATATTTACATTAGATAAATGATTCATCCAGATAACATTTTTTGCTAGCATGTGGTTTCAAATCCTAAATAAATTTGGAATGATATTAACAGATTAATTCATTTTCCTCAGGATATAAAACAAAATTGCAATCTTGTGACTCTGAAAGGAACAGAAGCAACAGCAATAAAGAATGAAGATGCCATAGTCCTTACATGTGAACAATTATCAGAACCAGGATATGACCTTCCTATAATTAATAAATCATTTTTTGGAAAAAAATATAAATATTTCTATGCAGTTGGTCTCTTTGATGTTGGAGCATTCCAAAACTCGGTGAGTATTAATTTTATGACATTATAAATTAAATGGGAGAGTAATTCATCCCCATGGGAGCTTGTAATAAATATAGATTGATTGATAATATTTGTCTAGATTAAATTTAATGTATAATTTTTTCAGAAGTTCAGTGAGTCAAAAATTGAAAACAGACCACAGATAAACTACTGGATTAATAATGAACTCCATTGGGGTGAAAATTTCAGTCAATAACATTTTCTTCATAATAAGCACTTTTTAATATATGGTGGAGTTTTTAATTCCTGATCAACCAAAAGAAATCAGTGATAATGACCAGCTATGGGTGTAACTCCAATCTTTGACTGGACAGTGGTGTTGTAATTTCATGGATATTTTTAGCCAAATTTATGGTGCAGCAGGGCATGTACTGTAAAAGTATCTCAATTTACAGTTACACCCAATGGGCTTTCTATTATTTCACTTCCATATTCTTCTGTGCAACAAAAAGCAATGATGAGGAGATGTAAAAGTGGTAGCATTCCAGCCTCTAAAAGATATTCGAAAGAAAAATAATTTTGCAGGCCCTGCAGGTTGTACACTCATTCTTCCATAGCTCTTATGAGGGCATTTTGTTGAGAACCAAGCCCCTTTATTAAAAAACTTCCCCTAGGAAACTTGACTGATACTCCCCAACCCTATGAATTAATTTGTATGCATCTTAGTAATCTCAGTAAATAGCTATGAAAATACCAGTTACCATTTTTATAGGTACTTACTGGAGTTTTTCCTGGAAAGACTTTGTGTTAGGGAGATTATTTAATTTACTCCCTTAAACCCATGTAAAATTGTCCTTGAACCAACCAACTACAAAATATTTTCACAGGCCAAATTTTTCTGAGTAGCTAAGAATGGAAAGGTCATTTTGAACCTCTACAATTAAATACATTCCATAAGAAAGATATGAAAATAACCATGTATAAGTACTATCAACTTTTATATAGAATTGGGGAAAATTTTATTCATGCATTTTATCACTTGTTTGTCATAAGAGTCATCGGAGACTTTCCTTTAAAAAAGATATTACTTGGCTAAAGATTTCTGGGCTATTGCCTAGCACAGAAACGAGGTTTCCTTTGATGTTCAGCCCAATGAAGTCTGCTTGATATTTCTTGCATCCTGTCAGTACATGTATGAAACTACAAGTAAAACTGTACTACTCAATTTGTACTATGGGGAAATTTATTCAAATATAACCTACAGTATTATGGGGATCAGCTACTATTTCTCAAACCATCTTTAAAATGCAAAAGAAAGCTATTAGAATCATCACCAGGAAACCTCATAATGCTCCATCAAGGCCTATTTTCCGTGAATTAAATTTGCTACCACTCCCGTGCATCTACATTATGTTTTTAATTCTATATATAAAAAATAACATTGGCAACTATTCTCTTAACTCTGCCTATCATCATCATTACACCAGAGGCAGGAATGGCATCCATTATGGGAATATAAGAACTAAAGCATTGAAATTAGGACCCAATGCAATGGGCATCAGATTATATAACAAACTACCCAAAAGTATCAAGGATACAAAGGGAACTGCTGCATTCAGGCATAAATTAAAAAGATATCTACAGCACAGTATGTTCTACTCGGTAGATGAATATCTCAACAATATTCCCAATCAGTAAGTTCATAATTTTAGTTTCTAGCAATGGTCGTGGTCTGATTCATGTTGGTGATCAATAATTTTTCTGAATTTGATATTGCATGTGCATGTTACAGTCAATGTTCATGGGTTTGTACCAAACATTTATGTAACTATGAGCACAATTTCTTTTATGTATCTTAATTGAGCCTGTGTCTTTGCTCCTCTTTGACGTGCCTTATATCATGTACATACACCACCCACCTGGTATTTTTGTATTGTGATCTCTGGGAAAATAGAAAGTAATAATAATAATGACAGATGGCCATTGAGGCATTAGAATCTTCACAGCGAGGTGGATTTTTATCTTCAATGAAGACGTAGGAGTGTGCCAGAGCACAGTGCCCTATTTTCAATCACATGATGGGACCTCTTCCCATGTATGCCTTTCCTATTTAAAAAAGGTGGCTATGACCTATTGCCACACAAGAGAGGCTTCCTGGATGTAGTTATCTTTGTGGACCAAATGATCAATTGTTGATGTACTGCACCAAAAACCTCATTAAACAAGAGACAGAAGGTCTTGCCTCTCTAGGCACCATCTAGTTGCCCAATTAGTCAGCAGTTCACCATTCTCTTCATGAGTTTCCAGAGGCAACTACTCTACTAAGATATGGGATATTAGCTTCTGAGTTCCCTCTTCTCCTCCCCAGGCTTTGCAATTGATAACATGATTGATTCCCATCACTTGTCCGGAAATTTTCCTTCCAAAAGTTGGTTGAAGGCAGCTAAAATATCATGGATTGAAGGCTCGGATATATTTTTCAAGAAAACATCATACACACAATCGGTACCACCCTGCTATGGTAGCATCTGCCATAGCAGGGCTGCCATGACATAAATGGTTCATTGTAAAAATGTGCAGAGCACCCTTTTTGAAAATCAAAGCTTCTCCCTCTCAGGATTCCTCTTAGCTATCAAGAAGAGTTGGTGGTAATTGAAGCTGCTTCAGATGGTGGAAAAAAATGGTCCTGTTTTGCTTATATCCAAGGGAGACATTATATTGAGGGGCTTGACATACACACCAGAGATGCAGGATAATGGTCTCATATAGACTCCTTATTTAATAATTTTAGCCCAGAGATGACATGTGGTCAGGGGCTACAGCATAGTAACGACACCACTGCTTTTTTCCTTCCCTTATCTAAATAACCCCAACCCCTGCCTTCAATTTCCCATCCTACCTCACCCTCCTACATAGCCACCCCATCTCCTCTGTCCGAAGCATTTACATTCAACTGCTGCATGTGAACGAAATTTGTACCTGATGTGCCGCTAGTTGGTGAAATGCATTGTATCTTAAAATAATGCCAGTGGGCAAGTACAAAATCTTTTAATATCGATACTCCCTAACATGTCAAGGTGTACTCACTGTTACAATGCACGAGTGTTGACAAGCAGAGCATATGACTAAGCCTATGGAAGGAGAACCTTCCATTATTAGTGTTGAAATGTGTCTTCTTCCTATTATTATTCAACAAAATAAAATTAAATTCATTAATAAAGTTTTCTAAAATCCACCCCCTTTGATCCATGATGGACATAACTCCTCTCCAAAGGGGGTTGTGAGCATTAAAATCAATAGGAAAACCAAATGTTATCACAAGTTGTCTGTTGAGATTCTCAAGATTTCTTGGACTACATGGTGCTCACTCTGGGAGATATACATTACAAATCACTTTGGGGGTCTCCACTGTGAGTTTTTGTTCATTTTGTTGTTTAGTGAGCTAATGAGAGTTAAAAACTTCCTCAGTTGTCTTTTTGTTCCCAACCATAGGCACAATACACCCGTCTAAGTCGTGGAGCCAGTAGTGCACATTTTTCAAGAGTAATTCCATTTCTAAGCTGTTTGAGAATATTTCGGACAACAGGGGTGATAGGGGAGGATCTCATGGCCAAGCCGTCAATTTCTTAAAAAAATAAAACAGTTCCCTCACTCCTCTTCTCCTCCTTCCAGAGATATATACAGTGTCCTCACTCTGTCCAATTCGTGTCGGTTCTTGCCGTCGACGGCCGTCCGAAGTGATGGCCGTCTTGAACGAGCTCCCTACCCTCTTGTGCCACTCAAATACTGAGGAACGGCTTAAGGCAGTGTCCCCATAAGCCTGCTTGATCATATCGAGGGTCTCAGTTTCCGTCTTCCCGAGTTTCGCACAAAACTTCACGGAATAACGTTGCTCTAAATTCAGATTCATTTTGTTTTTCGACGCGGACAAAAAACTTGCTTCACTAAAAACGGTGTCCTCACTCAACGACAGCCCGCAGGCGACTGAGGTTAGTTTTGGTCTGTTGCTAAGAGCCCCCTCCACCTTACCCTGCCAGGCAGACCCCCCTCCACCGCTCCGTTCGCGCCAGAGAAAATCAGTCCTACCACTTTTGGGTGCGACCCTGTATACTGTTTGACTTGTATTTTTACCTGATGATGTTATACTTTAATGAAACCTAGGTAGTAAATAAAAAATTTTTCTATGTGGAAAAGACAAGAGGTTTAATTTCAATTTCAATTGTTAAGAAAAGTTGCCAATGAACACTAAATAATTATGTTTATTGCATAGTTTAATTAGGGGTGTTAGTTCATCACTGATTTTTTCAGTGTCTTGGCATTGTGTAATACATCACCTGCTCATTGCACTGATTCCTCTTCGGGGATAATTGTGAAAATATTCTCGATGTCAAATTGCACTAAAAAGGCCTTTTTGTGGCACTTAACCTATTGTTCCATCAATTTACGCTTGACCATCATGGCTAGTGAATGTGTGGGGGAGCCGATGCCAGAAACCACAGGACATATGGCAGGATAGTTTGTGGATTTTGGGTATGCAGTAACACCTGAGAGCTATAGGATACATCTCTCTGACTTTCCACCTCTTTCTGCTTTTCTTAATTCACTGTTCCTTTGTGCCTGGCAAGACACACTTCTGTTTCCGAAGGGACTCATCCATTTCCTTCACTCAGGAAGAAGTCCCACGTGAAGGGCTAGCAGAGGGCATGATTTCCTGCCCTTTGTAAATATTTTTAGTCAGTGACTCAGCTTTAGGTTACTTTATTCCTGTCTTAGGTAAATTATTATTTTCTGTTGTTTCCTTGGAGGCTTTCAGCTTTTGTTGATTCGGCATATTTTTAGATAGTATATTCTCAGTAGACTTCTTCATTTCAGTGCATAGATCATTCAACTGAATTGGTAATGTAGCCTTCTTTTTGAGCTGAAAAGTATCAGTAGCAAAAGAGTGCGATGACAAATTGTCAGATGCAAATATTCATCTTAACAACTGGATAAATAAGGTTTTCACTTGTGTGATTTTATGGCAATGATTTTGGTTCATTATTCAATGTATGATAATATTTAGAAATTGCGGAAAAAATGATTCAGAGTTTGCACAAGGGACTTATCTATGTCATGCCAGAAAGCTTGCCTTCTTAGATTACAGCAGAATTCAACCGTCTCCTGCCCCTTTAAACTGGTTGACCTTTAGATTTGGGGAAAAGTTGAGCCTTTGCTTGGTTCATCATGGCTTTTTAGTTCGGTGGTGGATAACTTGAGGATGTCGGATTGCTGTGCTGATGTGGGTGATGTATGGATGACAGGGGATGCGATAGGGCAATATCAGGGGGCCCTTGAGTGATCGAGGGGAGATTAAACTATTCAGACATTTTGTTCTCATATATTCTTGTTAGGATGTATTGGTGAGGGAGGCTGGGGTGCATATCAATATTTGCAAAAATACTGTTCCAAATCAAAGCCCAATAAAGGACATAGAATCCCATAACCATAAATTTAACATCCTTTTGTGAACTGGGTATACTATAATAGCACTGTATGGGCTGATTAACTGCAGTGATTTATATGGAAAGGCCAGGGGCCCGGAATTAGCTCACATTGAAAACAAACATTCAAGAAATTCATACGGGAAAAAACAAACTCCTGGTGTTTGTTCATGGGGAAACTACTTCCATGCCAGTGATAACTGAAGGTCACAATCACTCTACCTATTAGTGGTCCCTTTTAGGGATGCTCTGGATAGCCTCCAGTTAAGTAAAGCCACTGCTATATTACAAGCACACAAGTTGGTTTAGAGAGAAATTTAATCACTCGCTAGAGATCAAATTACCATATTCACACTGACTCCCTAGAAGTGGTCTGAAAGTGTTCTACATTCAATCACCACGAGTTCAAACACACCAAAGAAAGAACACACACTCGCTCTGGTATAGGAACTGTTTTCTTTGAAGCGGTATACAGGGAAGTGATGTATGGGGGCATTCATTTATGACCCTCTTGAGAAGAATTGATTTGCTATTTTTATTTCCAGATCGTTAAGGTTAATGTGCATACTCGAGAGATCCTGGTTTGGAAGGAAAGTCCCTACACGTACGCTGGAGAAGTGCAGTTCATACCACATTCTACACCCACTGACGAAGACGACGGGATCCTTTTGTCCTGTATTACAGATGTTAGAAAAGAAAAACCTGACTACCTCTTAGTGCTCAATGCAAAAGACCTCTCAGAAATTGCGAGAGCAGAAGTCTCAGCACATATTCCAATTGCTGTCCATGGTGTATTTATATGAAGGATGTTGGAATGATTAATTTAATATAATACAAAGAAATTTTATTAATGTTGACTGTGTGTTTAATCTTGTTTGGTTTTAATGAGATTAGCTTTAGTTAAGGGAAAAAAATGAATTTGTGTAATAAGTATTTGTTATTTTCCCATTGGGCACACTCGGAATTGAATAAAAATCTTTGTACTCTATGATGAAATATAGTATAGTGCCGAGAATGTATATAAAAGACATTTTTTTTGCAAAAATTACCTCATCCCTCTCTACCCCATTTTGTATGTTCCCCTGAGCGCCAGGATACAATTTTACCAAATAAATATACTTAAAGGTCTGGTAGCATTGCAACATATTTGACCGGCTCAGTAGCTTAGCGACAAATTTCAATTTGGTTGGTGAATTATTCATTATCTTTACATGTTCACTCAAATGATAACATGGATCCAAAAACCTGATGTGTCACTACAGACTCATGGTAGCCCATGAACTAGCTAAACCTTAACCTTTTCACTGCTGTGACCATACCAAGTATGTTCACATGGTAGGCTTCTGTGAACCAGATAAAGATGAGTTCCCTATGGGTTTTCTTTGAGAGAATTCCAGAAGACACTGGTCTGTATAGGACAAGGCAGTACAGGAAAAGTATGAACTTGTTTTTTAGCCCAATTTCCACAGTGAGGTAGTGAACCTTCTCAGTAGAGATCTATCATACTTTGAAATGTTATAAAAATTATGTTCTTCAAAATAAATTAATATATTTTTCCTTAAATAAACAGTGAAATGAGATTACTCCTGTTATTTTCATGTTTTTATTATTTAGATTTTAATATTATTTCGGGAGTAATAAAGGTTACGGAGACAAAATTTCCGCCACATGAGAGAAGTAGGATTCCAGAGAGCCAACAGCAGCAAAAGGGTTAGGTATGACATACTATCTGCTACACCTCTCCCATTAATAGTGATCGATAACATGATACTCATTATTTCCAACCTCTTAACAGATGTCTATTGCATGATATATAAGGTCATTTACCAGGTCAGGGCTTTCTGGTCCTCCCGAAAATCTGTTCTCCAGGAAAAAATGCCATATCTCCCAGTCTATTTTGTGCAGAGAAGGTTGTACACATTCTCATCACAGAACTTTTCCTCCTCTGAATCAAGAGCATTTCTGGTGAGGCCCAATTACCCAAAAGCCCACGTCATTAGGAAATGTGCGTGCTTTATGCCTCTTACCTCATGGCAGTCTTGAATTCCTCCCATTAGTTTTGTCAGGGTGATCCCAAAAGAATCAAAATGGGGAGAAAAACAAAATAAAAATTAAGCCTGTTCTGCTAACTGCCAGAGGGAATCCTTGAAACCTGGTTAATACCTAAGTGATTCATGTCCAAGTAGGATGATTGGGAGAACGAGCACAGAGAAGTTAGGTGAAGTATAATAATATCAAATTTTAATTCCATAACAAAAAGATAGCTGTGCCATATGATGACTTTTGAGCAACGTAAAATCTGAGAAAAATTCCATCATGGGAAGGGAAGATATTTAAAGCACCATATAACAAAATACATTTAGCCAATTCTCCATTTGGGACTCTGTCATGATAAGAGTGGCTAGTTGCAGTACAAAGCCTTCAAGTGGATGCTGGTTCTGATTTAACTTTGAGGCTTTTGTTGCATACTCTCACTTGACTCCAGTGATACGCTGGTACAAACCACTCTGTTCCTGTCATATATTCCCTCAATAGTTTTTGCTAAGCACAATATTTGGAAAATACTTGCCTTCTATAATGGAGATAAAGATCTGATAATATGTTTTATTCTTGCTTTGGGGTGAAAATACAGGCAAGGTAATATTTAAATGTTTTGTGAACCAATACACAAGAGGTGCATAATAATATGGATCCATTAACAGTTCAGTTCCTTGTTCCAAGATTTTACTTCAGATAATGGCCAATTATGGGGTTAAAACATTATTTCAGGCAAAAAAATACATGTTTCCCATAAAAGCTTCATTGAGTATGTTCTATTCATCTCTATAAACAGTAACTGTTAACCCTAGGGGCATATTAGGTACATATTCTCAATTTACAAAGAACATTCCAAAATGCCCATTTTGCAGCACAACCCAATAATTCAGTGCTCTTGTATTACCCATGTCCTTTTGTCATCGAGGCTTATTCAAATAATAAATCAGGAAATTGACTGTTTAATATGACTTGGTGACAGCAGAATTCCTCTATTTTCCCTGGTGGCCTATTAACCACCCCAGCACATCCACCATCTTCCTGGTTTCCCTCAACAGGTGGTCAGCAAGTTCCAAAGGAAGGAGCCATGCTTGCTCACCACTAACATTGCATTTTCGCCAGACTATGTTCTAGATATCATTTTCATAGCTCTCCTTACTCTCCCTCCTTGATCTTTGCAGTTTTACCTCATCTCAATGCCTCACTCTGTGACACATATGGTCCATGAAGTCTTTCTTGCCAAATCAACACAAACGACGGTATTTAAGGCACACCAAAAGGTGAACCTTTGACTTCTGTCTTAAAATCTTAAATGCGCATTTATGAACGGATGTTCTCAAAACATTGGACGAGTTGATACCAATAGCAATAGGTGGAATCCACATCAGTCAGGCTGGCTCTACAAATTACTGTAAACATTGGACAGGTTCAAAATTATCTCTTTAATAGTGAGGTTGGTACAAAACATTACAAAACATTGTCACAAAATTGATACAAAAGTATCACAATGCCAATAATCTCCATTTTTGTAAATAAATGCTAGTTCAGTTTGATGCTATAACCAACAATGGAGAGTTATAAAATTATAGTAAATTGTATAAGCCTTACAATAGCCAAAATGCAGTTAAATGTTGAAAACAGATGTCACTCATACAAAACCTTTCTCCCCCATTTCACAAATTTTGACCACAAAAGGCACTTGAATAAACACGTTCAGCATATAAACAAAGATTTCTGGGGATAAAACCTAAAGCCACTAATAAATGACTTGACTAGGGTATTATAAGCATGCATATCAGACAATGTACACACTACATATGTCAACAGATTATCATACCTGGGAACCACTCACACTTTGGAAGGTAATAGACAATACCACTCTTACTAGATGGGATGTAATGCCAATGGATTAATACATAACAGATTAATTTTAACCACATAAATATGCATTTTAATATCTAAGGGCATATAGAAAATTCAGACATCCACAATTACCAAAAAAGATAATATCCTAGACAAACTGAATTTATAAAACATACAGTATATAATTCACATTCCCAAATATGGCATATTAAAATATAAAAAAAATTTAAAGTAATGCAATTCTAACAAAATGGTACCTGATGTACCTTACCTTTAATGACATTTTATGCATTTCCCAACAATAATATAAATCAACTAGTAGTAGTCAATTTTTCTGACAATTATTTTGGTGTTCCCCACATAAGTGAGCCACCAACGAAACACAAAACTAAAAGCCATTTCATATTGCATTTGTCTTCTAAGAAAAGTATATGCAATACTTTTGGACGGTATGGACACGACTAAGGCAGTACAATTCAAATATAATAAATATATCACCTTTTATTTTAAGGTGAAAATTGGAAAACATTAAACCATAAGACCAGGCTTCATCATCCACGGCTTATCCAATACCTTTATCGAATGCAAGTTCATTGTGCAAATACTTTTCAAGTAAAAATTAATTGAATGCAACTCATTTGATATATTTCCATTGAGAATGATATGAAATTTATGACAACTGTCTGAGCCAGGGGAAGAGTGAACCTCTTTTAAGTTCCCATTTTTCCAACAATTTAGATTATACCCTATAATTTGAATGAAATACAAACAACATAGCAGGGCGGCCAGCAGTTAGTTGGTTTGAATTGTCACAGATACAAACTCATTTTTTCCAAGTTTTGTGCTACCATTTTTTTCCGCCTCATATCCCCATTGTACACTCCTTAATGCACAAGTGCAAATATTTCATCTTTGTCCCCCGTAGCATATATACAGGTTAATAATGGATTAATAAAAATATTTTTTTTTTATTTGATGGCTCTCCTAATTAAAATACAGCATATGGTAAGAAGAAGACCTCCCTTGTAGTTTTGGAATCCTGACATTTGGAGTTTTTAGCTTTTTTTAGCATCATGCAGTATGTTAATCGTGCCATTGGACCTTTTTGCATTTTTTCATTGCTAACATTCAGAAAATACAAACATGTAAATGGCTGTCGACACAAGCTCATTTCAGCTTTGAGTAGAAAGTCATCATGACCCTGCTTGGAATTGATTTTTCCTCGAGGATTAACTTTTAAATAAAATAATACAAAAGCTAGAAATGCTTTTTAAAAATCAAGAAATATTCTCTACCTACTTGATAATATTGGATAATATCAGTAGGCACTTAGTGTTAGTGAAGAAAGCATTCCTACTATGGAGTACAATGGTATTCTAATTCAAAGAAGCAATTATCTAATGATTACTACTCAGTTGCACTGAAGCAGCAGGTAAGCAGTTGTTACATAGCACAACAATCAGTTAGGCCAATTAACTGCATTTATGCTCCTTCCATGGACACAGATGTGAGGCGCAATTTTTTACCTTCTTGTAGAATACATAGCATGCTAAAGCTGCTATTTATAAAAAATCATTCGATTTATCACTTATTACATTCTAATGAAGTAATTACATTAAGTATATTATCCTCCAACTGTCCTCCATCTATTTTCCAGTAAAATAACATTAATTTTTATAATTTGGTAGTATCTAATTTTCAAATTTCCAGGTTTTACTGCTCAGTTACAGATTTTTCATGGTATTCCCCCATACATGATTCATCCCCTGTGTTCAAAGAGGGCTGGCCAGCCTACACTAGGAAAATAACCTACAAACCAATTAAGAAACAAACCCATTCACCTATTCCAACCAATGCAGATTCATTTAGCACATATCACACATTCCAGGTACCAAATTATGAATAACCTATTCACACTGCTTCACAACTCAACATGTCAAATCAAAATATGGATGAAACACAATTGATTCCATTTATTTCAATCGATTTACTATGTAGTTCTGACCCACATGAACTCTTTATGCAAAACTAGAGCAGAGGGCTTTTGAAGTTTTCTTGCATTTCTAAATGGATTTAGTTAAATGATTCCCAGCATGATTTGACAGAACTATGATATAAACCCTTTTCAACTTCAAAAATATATGGGTCAAGGTTTTAAAATTTAAAATAATATGGAATGTAAAAACAACTCTAATACTAGTATCATTTTGGTAGTTATTTAGTTCTGAAAATAAACACCTTCCTCAAACAAATTAAGCTAGCTGTTACAATTGCACAAAAAAGGCTAGTACTTGTTTAACAATATTTGTGAACAAATAGAAAAGGTTTCAAAAGAAAGGAGAAAACAAAGATTTCCTATAAAAACCCTCATGACTTTTTCACATCCATATTAGGAATATAATCCATGGCCATCAAGCAAGCAAACACCGTCATGATCATTTTTGGCTTCACCTCGGTGATGTCTTCAGGGAGGGCATAGACAGTTGCCCCAGTTTTGCGAGCCATTGAGATGGCATATTTTGCATTTGCCAGGTTGTCCTGGAAAAGAGAAAATTAAATGACTAACTGGATAGTCATGTGACTTTGCCAAGTCAGGAAATGGTATCCATCAAATAAACTCAAAAGCTGTTATCATTCGCTCCAAAGGAGAAATTGAAGATCTAAAACATGTAAATAAGAGCAGCATTTAAAATTTGCTCTAACTGCATAATTCTTACATTTTGAATCTCTTAGTCCTTATTTTTTCTGGCAATACAACGCAGAAACACTGGTGGCCCAAGGCCCGAAGATTTCAAAATACCGACTGCGCGCCTTAATGCTGCTTTACAGAGCAAGTTAAAACAAATGTTCCATTGTAATAGGAGAGGGCAACAAGCAATTCACAAACTATTGCAGAGCTTGGGCAAGTCATCCCCTACGATTCTATTCATGTCACATCTGTTTCCTAAGTGAGGAGTAATTTGACACTTGGTTCAAGAGCTATTAGGTTCCAAGGAATGAATTTCTTTGATGACCTCATTGGGGTGAGTAGTCCCTTCTTCCACCTACCCCCTACACATTACATTAAAGGCAATCACAAACATCCAAGTCCTCGGCGGAGGAAAACCCACCTAGGCAGGAATCGAACCTGCAACCTCTGAGTTGGCAGGCGAGGACGTCACCCCACCACCACCAAATGAGGGAATGCATTCATACACAGGGTACAGGAGAAAAACATTCCAATTTGTGGAAAAGTAATAATGCAAAGCAATTATAAAACAATGCCCATAAGAGAGGGTTCGAAAGACTAATACGAGTGGGAGGTTGTTCGTACACAACAGCACAGGGGGTAGGAAGGGTTTAAAGAGTCATAGCGCATGCCAGGTGTTTTGTTTTAATTGAGCTCGTGTAACTGCAGAAGAGAGGTGTGAAATAATAGAGAGATGGTAACATTTGGCAAATCAGATGTTTTGGATAGCAATGATCTGGGAACTGGAAAGGTATGGGTACGGAGGAGGACTACAGGAAGTTTGGCAGTTATTCAAGTCTTAAATTGAGTCTGTGCTGCATTGGCCAATGTAATAAACTGGGCCAAGTTTGCCTCCTTTAAGGTAACACATTATGTTGCTTGAGAGGCAGAAATAAGCCAGAAGAAAAGAGAGAAGTGCGTAAGGATTAGAATTTAATTCATAATTTGTTTCATCAGAAAATTGCTTCTTCACATGCCCCAATTAATAGAGCATCAAATATCAGAAGTTATTAAAGGAATTAAAACTAAATCAAAGACAAATATTTACCTCTTCAGCACCTCCATCTCGAACAAGCTCATAGTTGATAGCTCCTGGTTTAATTGAATCTATTAGATCAAGAATAACCCTTGCATCAGCCAAGGATGAATCCTAGAAATGAAAATCTTTGTCAAGCTGATATCTTATAGATTATCACTTCTTGTTTTGACCAAAAATATGTCTTCCACAATTGACTTAATCCACATTCACTTTGTACGGGATGAGTACAAATATTGTTCTCACAGCATTGACAATTAAAATTCTTCATCAGTGTATGTGGCGACATTTCCACAAACATTACACCCATGTGATGAGAGCAAAATATTTTTTTAAAGATTTTAACATTCAGATATCCAATGTGGAAGAACATAGGAGTAAGCAATGCAAAAATAACTATTCCTTAAATATGAAACAGTTCTCACCTGGAAACTTTTCAAACTGCTAGTTTTACCAGCCTTTGTCAATTTATTATTTACCCACTGTACAATTTCTTTTTCAACTATTGGACTTCCTGTATTGGCAAGTTGGGTAAGTATTGACAAAGTGTAAGCCCTCATCAATTGCCAAATCAGAGCTGCAACAAAGAATTTTTGATTCAGGATTATGGTTCACATTTCTTAGTTTGATTGTTTGAAAAACTTTTTTAGCTACATAACTATTTATCTTAGGTACTATTTACATAACTTTACCATCTTAAATATTTATTAGTTTGATAAAAAACTATCTTGGTTCAGAGCAAAACAAGTTTCAAATGAATTTTGTTTAATGGATGACGATTATAAACTTTAAAAATTAATTTTTATTCCATTCCAATGCACCAAGTAGTATTAAAAGCATCAAAAATGACTACACACAATAATGATCCACAAATTGTGCAATGCAAATCAGTTTACACCAAGAAATAATACTCGAAATATTACTACAAATAAATTGTCACATGAATTCAATGGTATTCTGCCACAAAGAGTGAGGTTGTTTCATGTGTATGTACATTGTCTTTCTTACCAAGAGTGAGTGTTGCATTTCCATCATTGAGATCCTGACCAGCAATACCAACCAAGGAAAATTTAAGTTGCTTCCCCAGCTCAACAGCATAATTACAATTTTCAAGCTTTTCCATGAACTTTCTCAGTTTTGAGAATTTCCTGTGAAGAGAGAGCAGAATCAGTGAGCCTGATTGCTTGGAACCACCCTCTCATTATGTAAAACAGACGTAACTCGACAACCCAGGCTCAAGATCTCCCAAAACAAAAGCAATAAAACCTTCAAAAGAAAGAAAACCCTCCGTGCATCTCAACCAACCCCGAGGACACTTGAAGACTTCATTTGCATAACGTTCTCTACCAACAAATATACAACCAAACAATTAACTGAAACCATTCAATGAAACATGATAAAAATAAAAAAAACAAAAGGGTAAAAACATACCTATGCACTTTGTTCCAATTCACTATACCAGGTTTGATAATGTCATACAGTTGGAATATTATAAGGCCATCAGCTAAGTCTGAATACAGCCAGTTGACATGCGGAACCACACCCATTGAATTCATCCAATTTCGATATGCTGAAAATTTATAAATATCATTAGTGGGATTAAATATTACAAAGGACTTGTTAGAAATTCTAATTCACGCTCAAAAAATAGTCACCTATTGTTTCTAAATATCCTAAGGGAAAAGTGACCAGTCAATGACAGATATCCG
The DNA here is from genome assembly GCF_022747635.1 of Hetaerina americana. Lineage (NCBI taxonomy): Eukaryota > Metazoa > Arthropoda > Insecta > Odonata > Calopterygidae > Hetaerina > Hetaerina americana. The sequence continues at coordinate 3,656,268 of NW_027286719.1, read as the reverse complement.
TATTAACTTCAGAAACTATGTTTGTAATGCCAAATTTGAAGAACGAAGTTTGCCCCTCATTACATTTACATACAACTGATAATATAGAAAATGAAAGAGGAAAAATATTCATTGGTTCAACCATGCTTCCCAAAAAAATTATGATTTTCTAATGCCAATGCCTCTTTTCAACAAGGTAGACAAGTATGCACCATATCCACATAAAATTAGTTTGCCAGACTAATTAATTGCTAAATGATCCATTAAATTTAACAAAGTTTAAAATATTGATGACATATAATAATAAATTAGTTATCTATAGTTAATATCATCATCAATTAGTCCCAAACCACTCCAGCTATCTTCAATAAAATCTTGCAGAATTCATTGGCCATTATCTTTTTGCCACAGGGAAAATGGTTAGCTGTAATATGGTCAAATATCAGCGATATGAGCAAGTGATACACGAGTGTTTCTTCTCGGGATGGTCTCTTTTCAGCATGTACGAGTCAACCGAGCATTGTGTCAACACTACTAAAATTAACAAGGGACAACAATACAATTTTCTAACGTTAAACTCTCTTATTACATAAAAACCTGATAGATTCACTTAATGTACATTAATAAATAGGATAATGTGATTATTAAAATAGCTAATCACATATTATCATTGTTGATTGACATTACTCCACAATTACTGAGCAATTTTCTGAGGCAATTCTGTGATGTATTTTATTGAAAATAGGATTAAGTTAACTTTATGCAAGAAGTTTTTACACTTGCAGATTCAATAAATGACTGGTTCCCCAATTATCCTTCATTCTATTGGAATTAACTGATTTAAGGATTCCACGAACAACCCTATGGATTAAGTACTCACTTTTCTCTTCTCTTGTTTCCTCTATATTTCCCAAACCTTCCAAGCTGGTCTCGGTTTGCTCTAAGCCTGGGTGGTTGTTGAACAAGTTAGCCACAAAAGCCAAGTTCAACTTATAAATACCATTCACTACATCATTTGGAGTAACAAAACTTCGGCATCCAAGCTTAGAAGCTTCTTGCAGCATGAGTTCAGCACGGGCCAAGTGATTAGGTTCCTGGTAGAGAAGTGACAGAATTTTTAAAATATATTATCAACACTGCTTATGCAATTGAAAATACATAAGAAAATCAAAAGCATATCTAATGACAACACTACTTTCTTCAATTATTCAGCATACATATAACATCACAAACATGCACAACTTTTGATAGAAATTAGGCATTAAAGGAGAGTGGTGCATTTATCAGATTTCTTGTGACTAGGCAAAACATCAAATAAATCCATTTTCTGATAATGCTAAAAAATTATTCCAATTGAGTTTTTAGGGTTCCACGTGCATGCGATGGGTTTGGATGTCAATTGAATCAGTAACAACAGCTCATTAACCTCTCAACTGTTATTCAGTTTTGTCAAATAATAATAGCCATGGCATCTTTTATCAACTTAGATATTCCAGCTTCTCTGTGGAAAGTATACCAATACCCTATCAGCTACAGCCAATTTGGACCACCAGAGATTGATCCCTCAAGGCATATTCTAAAATAAGGATCACGTAACATGTATTTGACAGCATCCCATCTTGCACAGGAGAAGTACAATCCAGGATTCCAGAATAAAAGTTTATGACAAATGAGAACAGAAATCAGAGGTTGATGACCAAATGAATAGATAAATATTGATGCTTAGTCACATAATATTAATTTTATATCCAAGGTTTCGACTACCAAGACTTATTCTACGTCATGACGGGCATTTCCAGCATGTACATCCTTCTGACACTGCTGACTGAACACTCGAACATTCATCCACAGACTGATATACTTCAGAAACCTACAGAATATGTTGTTGTTCTGTGCCACTGTGTACCAATGTGCCAGTGTGTCAAAACAGAGTGCCAATGAGGTAAAGAAATTGACGATGTTTAGGGGAATGTTATAATGCATATTGTAATGCTATTGCATGGAAATAGTCTGGAGGAAAATGGCAATTTTGTAGTAGTTCAGTCAGTCTTTGTAACAGATAGACATCCAAAGAGGAAATAGGGATTAAGAGCTAATATTTTCAGGGAAAGATACACAGAGTGGAGACACTCAGAAAAACAGGAAGCTCTCATATCAGACAAGAGAATTGAGTATCAATCATTTAGCATTTCTTCCTCAACAAATATCACTATGGTATTTATTTCTATTCATTTTCACGAATACAATATTATTTCAATTTAAATATGAATAAGTAAAAATAGAATTGAGCTTTTGAAGGGTAGTGTAAGGAATAGCGATCCTCTAATTTGAGTACACCTGAACCCAAAATAATTTTAATCACGCTGAAAGGAGAAAAAAAAATCTTTTTTACAGATAAGTTGATAAGAATCAAAAGATGAAATTTGTGAGGTCTGTTAATCCCAAGGCCTTTGCATATTGATACCAAGTGCAGGACAAAGACAAGCAGATGTACACTTCTTTGACTGAAAAACATTTCTCAATAACTGCTGTTCACATGCCAATACGAAGGATGTGAAATAAGATTAAAATAAAAGTAACTAGGCTTTCACTCCTATCACAAATGAAGAGTAGCCATAGATACTCCAAGTTACAACAACAAATAAATAACATGTATTTTGTGTACTGATATTTCTTAACAAAAAAAATAAAAGCCACTAGAAAACTTACTGCTGGCGACACCAAAATACACGAGAAGAAAACAAGCTATAGCCAAGCATATCATGAAATACTTTCAAGCAATTTAAGAAATTAATTCATAATTAAATTTGTTGAGTTCACAAATGGATGCATTAAACTGGGTTTATGAGTCAACACTAAATCACAGTGATAACCTCAGGGTAACGAGGAAATTGAAACAAAACGTACAAATGAAATTTTTTTTAAATTTTTTATTCCCACAGATTTTGCAAAAAAGTATACCATGTGGAAATCATGTTTTCTGTGCTTAAACATTCTAAATGCAGTAGTTTTCCATTTACTGCATAGTTAAGATATAAGAAATGAACATTCAAATCCCGTAAGTCTTCTGAGAGCACACTTTGAAAACAGTTCAAGTATAACAGATCTAGAAAAAAATATACCTGACACATTGAACTACAGAAATTTTCATCAAACAGCCTATTTCCCTGCCCCTTTCATTTAATATAGCTAATTAAACAAGTCCTTGCAAGCTAACATGCAAGAAAACCTTAAAAAGATAAGAAATGAAACCTGTACAGGAATTAGGCAGCATTCCACAATATTGGGCAGTGTATTTCCATGAAATACTGAATGGAAGAGGAGGTGGTGAAAATGAACAAAGTGTATAATAGAAGGAAAGAGTGGAGGAGGGATAAAATCAAAAGTCACCACGAGCCCAATCCACACGGAGAATGACCCAGCTTAGAATGAGAATAACAAAGGAATCGCACCCCTCAGTGTTGTTGACAAGGCTTTCGTAAGATATTTAGCTAAATGACACAAAGGTAGTAGAACGGAGTGGAGGAGCAACAGTGTGGATTCAGGCAGAATGGAGTAACACAGCCAACAGACCAATGCTCTTCACTGACAATGATAACGGAAAAGTGTTTTGGATTTGATTTACAACATTAACTTTTCACAGAATTCAAGCAGGTCAGAATTCAAAAGTGTGATTCAGACAATGTGATTTTTTGTGCAAAGTTTAATAATATTTTATTCATAGGTTTTTAATCATCCATGCAGAAAAAAAACCACAAGAAGACAGCCATTGGAGAATAAAAATAGCTATAAAATGGGAACAGATGTTCCTCAAAGGGAGTGACAAGAATATCTATGCAATGGTAACGTAGTATCAGCAATGTTGAAAGGTTGCTTTTCATGTAAAAACGAAGAGCAATTACAAGGTGATTCTATTAATGAGAACATCACTTGTGAGAATATGACAGTGATTTTTAAAAACCTTGTTAAGAAGATGCAAGGATCATCAAAGGCTTAGGAAGCATCACTCTAATAAGACAGTAGCTATGTGCACTAACAAATTTATTTATTAATAATTCTACATCGCATTATCACAAAATTTTGGAATTTCAGCAAAAATAAATGTCTCTCGACAGCTTTCTAGTTAAAAGGAATTAGGTAGAGATCAGAAATAATAAACTAATTATTTCCATTCTTTAATGTTTTCTACATATTAAATCACATTCCAGGTTGGTTTGTACTGCAATACGAGCAAAGATGAGAATGATTCACAATCCTAAACAATGTGCCATATTTCCCAGCACATAAGCTGCATTTTGATTTTTCAGTTTAGAATTTATGAAAAATACTTGGATTTGATAGAAAAGATATTATTATTTAAATGTTAGCATTTAACCCTAAGCAAATTAGATTACTATTTTAAAAATTAAGCAGCTTCACATATGTTGACGTTTATACGTAGTAGAATCATAGATATTTGACATGACTAGGCCATAACACCTTTAAGCTGCCTTGTCCCTATTCTAAGGCTATATTCTAAGGCTTTATTCACAAATTCAAGTTAAAATGCAATATTGGATGGCAATTTTCCATCTGAAGATCGCATGAGGTTATTATCACTTTCACTTTTTATGGGATGCTTAGTTTCTCTTATTATTGTGATATTATTGAAATTCGCATTAGGGGCAACCATTTTAAATGCCTTTACAACACACACATACTCATATCACAGAGGGCTGACATCCCCTATCAGCCCAACACATTCTTGCAAACTTGGGAGGTGTACAAACAACTATCTGATCATATACTAGGTGTCATTATCACATCAAACTTAAAACTGGAAAGCACAGAAATTAGCTATGAGTTTGTGACATGCATATTTGGCAAAAATAATAATGAAATAGTGAGAGAGACATGCTACTTATAGATAATTAGTCTTCACATTAAATATAATAAAAATAAAAGTCACTACATCCATGACCAACTACTACAAAAGAACACATCATTCACAAAACTACTTCACAAAATCTGGGGTCGGAGCCACCAGAGTATTGAAGACTCAAGGCTGTATTAAACCAATTACTAAGGTATTAATCACTGGGAATTTGTAATACATCAAAGGCATAATCGAAACCCTAAAATCATTGGCATGTCAGGCAATAATGGCAATTAGCATAGAGAATCAATAAACAAAACTGGGAAACATACAACAACATTTCTCTCTTCACAATTTCTTCTCTCTACTTTTTTTCATGACCGTTATCCGAACATTCCCTTAAATGCAAGCAGCAGGGTTTAGTTAACATGTTTAGGTCTCACCTTAGCACCTGGCAAGTCTTGATTTATGGTCTTGGCTATCTATAAAGCACTATCCCACATTTGACCATTGTCCTCACAATAATTATATTGACCTTGGGATATGAAACATTACCTATAGGTAAAAGTTCTTTTGGATGTGCACAGAGTTGGGACTCAAGTTCATGTATCATTATTATTTTCAGCATTTGATGCTACATTGTAAATATGAGGAATTGCATTGTAAATATGGCTAAGCAGAGAAATTGATATAATGTATAGTCTTTGAGGATACAAGGGAAGTAATTAATTGGACATATTGCTACTCATATTTTCTGAAAAATTCAACAGAATATTTTAATTAACTAATACATGCAATGACCATATTAGAGTCCTATGCTGTCTGTAGAACAAAGATTAATGTAATAATGCAAAATAAAAAAAATCAAACTCCAACAAAGATAGTATATACAGTTTCATCAATGAAATAATCATCATTAATATGCAGGAGCTGCAAATAATAGGGTTTTTCATTAATAAATTTGGCCAAGAAATTTTGCTGAGAGTTAAACAGGTACCTCAATCGAAGCCGATTATTCTCAACATACATATCTCTCATAGTTTTCACATGATAAAAGTATACAAATTTAATTCCTCAGTCAATCATTAGGGTGAACTTTAACATTTATTTTTCATGATATTACAATTATCTTCAAATAAAGTTTATTCTATACTTTATCAATCAATCTTTACAACCAATACAAAATACAAATCTATAGAATGCAACAGGAAGCTACTGGTCTTTCTACGATTAACACACAGTGGTTTCTTGCTTTACAATATTAATTCATTCCACAAAACTGATGGCATTCTGAGAGCTCTTAATATGAGGCACACAAATATTCATGATGATTCATTCCTACTGACAAGTTACATTACAAATGTATTCATTGAATTATGCATGGCAAATTAAAACACTAAATGTGTATAAAATAACCAATGTGGCAAATCAAACTATTTTCAACGCATACTTAATAACCTAATGTGGGAGTGTCATGAGCTCAGCCTGAATATTCTTATGACGTCATGTCCCCTCACTTACTGTCGTCATGCAAAACTTGCAACAAACTAGACACACTCATTGTTATCATGAATATGGTGAGCAGCAGGCTGATCAAAGCCAATATCCATAAATCCCGATGAATTAAAATAGCATAATTCTTGAAAGACAGACAAATGAAATCTAAGACTACGATATGAACAATTGCTAGCCTGAAAGTCTTGATGATTTCCTGCACAGAACTCAATTGACTTGTCACAACAATGGGATCTGGACTCAAATAAATGAGACATTTTGATTTTCCCTCAATCGGTACAAGATAAAAAGCAAATTGCATTCCCTTCACATGAGTTTGTCCATCATTCTCCCCAATCAAAGTCAACGTTACTTTGCCATGAAAAATAGGGTGCTCATAAAATAAGAACCAGCATCGATAAAGCAATCATCAAAATTGACTTGGTGAAGAATCGAGGAGAGATATGATATAACAATAATAATGAGATGAGTGATAATGCCAGCGTAGAAAATAGAGGAAGTTTCCTTTTCATTTACTTGTTAATAGAACCACATACATAAGTAACTTGCCAATTTAAAGTGGAGCATGTAACAATATAGGAATAAGGATGCATACAAAAAAATTCAACAAATATTAACAATTGACAACAGATGTAACAAGAGGAGGTCAATATATTCTTATGTAATTATGGAGGGATGAGAAAGAGCTAAGTCAGCAAATGTATTGGAGGAATGCAAAAAAGGATCAATGGTATCAGGGGGTGGGCGACTTCACCAAAGAAGAGAGGCAGAAGAAAATAGCATTTAATCAGTGATAACCTGGGAGTGGGCATGTAGAGTAATGAGCGTGTGCAAACAGGTCATGGAGGAACTGTGAAGTTGATGGGGGAGAGCAGTTTGGGGCAGTCATGAGAGAGTAAATAGTGTTGAAAATGAACTTTCAGTCAGATGAATATCATGACAAAAACAACACATGCAACAGAATTTGATATTGCCTGATCAGTTTTCAGCAGCTACTATTTACTCCCTCTGCTCGGACCATAGCCCTGTCAATGATTACAGGCTAACTGATTTAGTAACTAACATTTTATTGAACACTGCATCAATCTGTACTCTACTTCTGTAAGCAATATCTTTTCTTGAGAAGCAAAAAAGAATGCAAACAAAATCAAAATAAACTAAAAACTGATTTGACACCGTGAAACGATAAGAATTATAAAAACTTTGTCCTTAAATAACCATACCAAAATTATCTTTACTGACTGCATATAATGAATGTTTTATGAATTATGGATCACAAAAAGGTCAATTGCTGCCTAAACACAAAGTTAGAGGGGTCTTATCCATTCCATCCTCCATATACATACAATTAATTCAGTTATTGTCGCTTAGGCTTACCATGGTCATTGACATCCAAAATGTATCTCACGAAAAATTTGTCAACCAAAAAGTAGTCTCATGACAGAGAGAATATATTGAAGGCATAAACGGTTGCTAAAATATGAATACTCGAATGCATTACGTTACGATTTCGGTTGAAATAGGAGAAATACAGATTGATGTTTTCAATAAGGAGTCAATATACTATTGGTGTTCAGTCAGTATAGGTATTTATTACGTACCTGCCTAGGGGAAGAGTGTCTCAGTTGGGGCAAATACTGACTGACACACACATTTTAATAATTCCAGACATAATGGCAACTATGATTTGGTCTCAAAATACCAATGATTTGTTATTATCACATGTCATTAAAAGGCATATTTTATTTTAAGACAATGGTTTCAAAAGATTTCCAAAACTTTTACGCAAAGTATCAACCAAAGTATTTAATATATCACATATTGTTAACTTGAGCAAAATGTGCACTTAAATTTAAAAAAATTCTACTCACTGATTACATTTATTTTCTAATATTATATATTTATTGATTAATTTTCTATCTGCATCAAGTTGAAACAATATTCTCCAGCTTTTAATACAGAAATATTAATGCCAGTATACCATGGTATATTTGAGTCCATAGCTCGATATGGCATCGTCTGCTGGGGGAGCTCAGCACATGGAAACATCAATAGAATACTCACACTTCAAAAACGGGCATTAAGGGATATATTTAAACTAAATGCAAGAAAATCCTGCAGGGAGTACTTCAATCGTCACAAAATCATGACCATTCCCTGTATTTATATGTATAATGTGATTTTGTATGCCTGAACCCAAAACCCCTCACATGTCAGAAATAGGGATGCTCACGAGTACGACACCAGGGGGTAAGGATAATTTTCACAATGGCCATTGCAGAGTAGCAGCACTACAAAAAACTCCAGAAGTTTCAGGAAGACTGCTGTTTCATCAACTTCCTTAAGAGTTAAAACGATTGCTCCCCCAAGAAAATAAGTTCAAAAAAAGTTTAAACATTTCTTTTTAAATAATGTTTTTTATAATGTAGGGAATCCTGTTTTTTTTTAATCTTTAATACTCATATATTTCATGTACATTATTATTCCTATGAATTTGCATGTATGTTAATGCACCTATGAATGTAATTAAATCTAAACGAAGCCCATACAATTATGTATTGTTCTATGGCGAATTAATCTATCCATCTTTTCTAAGGGTCAGTCATCATAACTGATGAAGTTATCGAAATGTATTAAAAAATAAAACTTGCGCTCAAAAACTCCGGCTAATATCCAAAAATCTGCTTAAAGAGAGCATAACTACACAAGATTGATACAATTCAGATTAAGATCAAGACTGCTGATTCAATCCCGAGGAAAATTAGTGATTTGCTGGCCCTTAGTAGATAACAGATACTTCCTAAATGAAGTGTGCAATATGCTTACGGGTCAAAAGAGTGAAATTGCACAAGGGGACAAAGCCCAAGGGGGACAGTTATGACAGTTAAGGTCTCATCAACAAGTAGAGGGTCCATGAAATCATGCACATACACCAAAACCAATACATAAAAAATTATAGTTAAGTATATTAAACACAGGGAACAAGCCTATCTTTGTTGTTAGAGAAGCTGAAAGCACACAACAATTATGGGTCTCACAAGAGCTTACATAAGTACATACATCATCCAATGAGACAGCATAATTGGTATATGGGCCAAAATATCTTAAACATGTCTCTGTAAAATAAATGGTGATAAATTAGTATATTTCAATGCATTATACCAGGGGCAGCAACATATGGCTTCCTTAAGCCCACAATCCTTTACACCAAGGACTGGACCAATTGGATATTTACTACAATATATTTATGCTCAGTAAGCTAATAATAGATAAAAGTATACTTTTGAATGGAATGCTTTACCTCTGAAACTGACAGACCTGACCAAGACACCAAAGGTTTCCATACATATGCATTACACCATCACCATATATATTAAATGTTAGTTTTCAGACAAAAATAATGCAATCATTCTCTCGATGGTGATCCAATAGTGTAGTCAAAAACTTACTCCAAAAACATAAGCCACAATGTGCCCATTTTTCCACAGACAAGGTTTGTATACAAAGTATCAGGAAAAGTTTCATGAAAGTCGACGTTTCAGATACTGCTACAATGCCTCAAAATTCTTCAACGTCCCTTGAGTGTTAACACACTGCTGCCAGTGGCTTTTTCATGACTAGAAGGCTCTCTGGTAGGCAAATTCCTGAAGGTCCTTTACATGCATGCAAACTTCTTTGATGGATGGCTTTTAGGGTCCCATAGTGGCGCCCTTTGAGGGAGGATTTCACTTTCGGGAATAGGAAATAGTCTGCTGGTGCCAAGTCTGGACTGTAAAGGATTTGGGGAATCGTCACAATGCCATTTTTGATGAGGCAGTCACCTTAAGTCATACTCTGCTCTGGGTCATCTGCCAAGACCTGCCAGACTAGTTTGGCTCAGATCTTTCGCAACGCCAAATGCTCAGGGATAATGGTGTGCATTGTCATCCAATCAATACCAATATGATCCGCGATCATGCGCACACTTAACCGACGGTCTGAATCCAGCACTTCACGAACACAGGGCATGTTCTCATCGGTTCTTGATGTCAACAGCCGTCCAGTGCAGGGCTCATCACCCACACTCTCTTCGCCATCTTTTAAGAGCTTGTGCCACTTAAAAACTGCAATTTGTGACATTCTTTCATCCTTGAACACTCGATACTGCATTGATTGAATAATGTCCAAAGTCTCTTCCCCACTCCAACACAAAATTTGACGGCGTGACACTTCAATCACTCCCTGCATTTTGCCCTTGCACCAAGTCACTTGACCGGGGTTCACAACTAGCCGGAACACACGCATTAAGCAACAGGCATGTGTTGAAGGTCAGCCCCCAACCACTGAGCCTGCACAGTGTGAGCATGGACATGCACTGTGAACACACAGTCACACCAAGAAAAAATTGCTCCCGACACTTTTAAAAACAAACATTGTACTATAAATCTCATTATTCTTAAAATCAAGGGACTATAATTTTAGATTGCAAAATATCTCTGTGCAAATTAAACAGACTTAAAAAAAATTTCTTAAAACTCAACATCTAGGCATTTAAATTTCAGTACTACTCTCTATGCCCTTTAATATACAATATTGATAAGGTATTAGAAAAAACTTCAAGGATTTCATTTCATTGGCTTTTCAACCACCTGAAGATGTCACACGTAAAGACACTGGTCATACCGCAATTAAGTTTGGTGAAATCTATCAAGTTTTTTTCTAATACCTCAAGATGCCATTTCACAAGGTTTGAACCTGATAGCATTGAATTGAATTAGAGTGACCTTTGACAGTTCATTAATTCAAATTTTTTACACTGTTCAGGAGAAAATCATTTCAGCCATGACTACTACATGCATTAATCAATGAAAAATGAACTCCCATCTAGTACTCTAATCCATAAAAATCAGCAAAACTTATTTCTTTTAGCATATATTGAAACAATATTTTTTATTATCCTCTTTCCATGGCATTCCTGGATTGTCTCAAATGTAATTGTCATCTGCTACTACCATTTTAATAAACCAAGAGGATTGTTCTGAAACAGAAAATGCAGCAAAATTTTCTTTTATCATAATGCACAGTGCTAACCCCAATCAATTTGCCCCATGGCTTTCATAGCTCCTTTGAGTGTTAATTGCCTGGGCATAACTGTACAGTTCTGATGACTTGCCAGACCTTACTGAGGCAAAACTAGCTGTGCACTAAAGATTCTAAGGGCAAAAATTGAAGGGCTTTTTCGCCCAACACTGGACTGTATACATCTAAAGACCTGATCCAACCAGTAGACCACAGGTTGCATACCCCTGGTGTAAATTATTCCTAGTATCCTACCCTCTAAGTATACTTCAAGATAACACAAAATATATGCAATGGAGAGAAGGTAACTGATATAAGTGTACCTAGGGTGTGTGAAATCTTTTCGTCCATCACTGGATACAAACCAAATAATTCAAAATAGAATCCAAAGGAAGGCAAATATTACTTTCACTGATATATTATAGATGTAACCATGTTCATTTATTTATACGGCTTTATTTAAGAATATGTAAATGGACTGACTCACCATCAATGCCATCATTGTCACTCCACTATCTGCAGGAGCAATTTGTTTCATTAGATATGTGTAAATTTCAGAATCCTGTATGTCACTCTGGAAGTTGTTACAACGCCTGCAAAAATAGAGATGCGAGATAATTATAGGCTCTTGGAACGATATTGCACGGCAAGAGAGGCCAATGGCAGAAACAACAAATCAGCCCATATAAAAATCAGGGTTCAAGAAGGGGAGCCCATTGCAGCATTCGGTGTAAAGGGAGCAAAAGCTTAACTTTTACGAAAATTTTAGGGGCACAATCCCCACGCTCAATTTACTTATTATCCTCAAAATGAGTGCCAATACTTTCATTCCATTAAAGTAAAGAGCATTCATCTCTTGACTTGCCTTTCCTGAGGGGCTATTTACAGCTAAAATCTTTCATGCTAAGAAAACTAATAAACTTGATAGTAAAAGACTTAATTTTGGCTATCCATAATTAATACCCACATTAATTTTAGGGCACTGATAAGGATAAGCATAAGAGACAAAAATAGACATTGCACCTCTGAGATTCCATCAAGCCATTTAATGGGCTTTTTAACATTTCAGTAGTCACCATGGGTAAAATTCACCAATTGCCCTTCGAATGGGCTGATCATCGTACCAGATCCTGGCCCCCAGCAACTTTTTCCAGCTTCTAAACCTTTAAGTTTCACTAGCATGACAGGATTTTCATCGGACGAGGAGATTATCGTATGTGTTAATGCCTAATTTATGGAGAAAGACCAACTACTCTTTGGAAGGGTTAAAAAAGTTAAGAGGAACACTGGAAATAGCGTAACTACTTAAAAGGAGGCTACGTTGAAAAATACAAATAAATTGGAAAAACAATTGTCCCACTTATTTGTTTGGTCTGAAAATTTTCAGATTACCGAAGTACATTGTAATAATGAAAGAATTTGGGGGAATTTTTCCAGAACATTCTCAATGAGAGAATTTTAGGTGTTGAGAAAAATAATTACAGGCCATCAAATGTGTTTAATTCCATTAGAATAATAATGATCCCAAAAGAAGCAATTTCAAATTTTAAAAATCAGTTTTTTTACATATACTTCTTTCAAAGAAAAAAATACATTCGCTTTTCAAAAAGTAAGCAAAAGCCATCCTCCTCTGCATGATTACATATCTCAATATTTCATTATTTGCTAGTGACGTAGTTAAACTGATCACTGCTTTCAAAATCCATGTTGAGCATAATTCACAAATTAAAGAGTGAGCCAGATCAGTTAATATTTACTTTCCATGTAAAACATAACATAAGAAGTTATGCCTGAATATATGAAAATTTGTGCAGGGAAAAATATTTTTTTATCACATCAGAGACTTTATTATGTGCAAGTAAAGAAATCATATACAACTACTTGATAAACCTGGCCAAGCAATGCAAATAATGCATATGTGAAATTATCTCTAAAACTATGCATTTTTGAAACTAAATATAATACTTGCAATTGATTTACATTAGCTATAGAAAATATCATCTCCTGTAAACTAAAAATGTCCACAAGATAAATAATCACGTAAGGATCCAAATAGCTCAGTAAAACCCATGCGTAGAAAGTTCTTTAGTTTAATACAAAAACATGGAATATTAATAACTGGGCCACTAGTTTGTGTGTTACCTGTGTACTCCTGCCCTCTCGAGATGATGGTTCACCCATCTTAATAGGATGGCCTCTGGCGACAGCTTCATCAAGTCCTCAATTTGTTCTCCTGTGTTCAGCAGCGTAGTTAATCCAGGACAATTCTCCAAGGTTATTTGATTGAACAATCCAATCTAGTAACAAATCAAAATTAACTAACATTAAACCCTTCATTAAACACACACACAGAAAAAATACTAAAATTTAACATATTTCCCATTAAATGTGAACAACTTCTGCTGGGGTACGCATTCAAAACAAATTACATAGCGTCAAAGGAGTTCCACACATGCACACACACATTACAAAGGAACAACATCCTCGGAAGTTTCCAAATTTTATGCTGTTCTCTGAATTTAAATTATGGCTTATTATTCAAGAAGAAAATTAATTTTTTTAGCAATTGAACAAATATTATGACACAGAAATGTTCAACGCAACTTTGACAAAATAAATATTCAATATTATTTGAAAAACAGAAATACCGAATATATTATTATTCTTTTCGAAATAAATTCAGTCATTCTGGAAAATATTAAAAAATATATAAATGGCTAATTGAGACAATCCCGACCCTTACAGCCCTCCAATTTGTAAATTAAAATGAATACTAACAACCAACCAATGTAATACAAACATTAAATTAGATATATTTAACATTATAATGCTAATATCTATTCAGCCTATTGATCAAGCCTTGACATTTAATCCTCATGTTAAAATAAAGTGAAAGGAGAGAACTGCAGCCAGATCTTTATTTCAAGTTAAGACTCTTTCCCTCAACTAACATTTACTTATCTCATTAGAGGATCTTTCCATAAAAATAATAAAGTTCAACAGAGCTCGATCCAATGGACACTGTCCAAATTATGTTTCCCTTTGGATAAATATTCACACACTAAGGTTATCTATCGTAAGTTTATTCATAGTTACCCTGATAATCTGCCACAGAAGACCAAGCACCAAGTGAGGTGTTCCATTTGCCAAATCATGGGCATCTATGTTCACTATATTGCACCCTATCGCTTGAGCAGAATTAAGCGCCAAAGTCAAATTTTCATGTTTGGTGTACAATGTTAAATTCTTTTTGTTGATTGCCCTCTCATCAATTGTGTCTGGACATGAATGATTGATAATTTTACTGGAATTAAAAATTAAACATTTCATACAATTAGAATATATCATAAGTTGTCGTGGCATATGAATGAGAATATTGTTTACAGTGAATTCATATGGTATGTGGTAAATAACATAACAATTACAACTATGTCAGAAATGAATCGTAGAAAAATATGTTTTCCAAAATCATTATCTACTACCAGTGGGAAATATTTATATATATATATATAATAATATAGTAATATATTATTATATTTATAGTAATATCAAGTGTTAAGACTGAATGCCAGTGTTAACAGTAGGTTCGTGGTTAAATAGATGTGATCAAAATAAGTAGCAAACAACAAAAAAAAATTTCTTCATAAACAAAGTGAGAAACATTCCATCAACAAGTCAATATAATACACTGAGCATGACAAACAAACAAAAATTTGAACTTATCATGGAAATTGCCTCAACTACATTTGCATTTATTGGGTCATTTAGGCTGACAAATTAACTCATCAACTGTCCGGATGATTTAATAATCAATACTTGGTTGCAATGATAGTCAACATAAAACATCCGAAAAAAGAAAAACAAGATAACTTGCAGAATAGCTTCAGAAGTGGTGACTTCTGCTTAGCGACCGAGAACATATAGATCTCTGAACAGGGCCCTTATGAACCAACCCACCCATGCATAGACACGCACCAAAAAACCCTTTCCCCTCCATAGTTCCTCTCTTTCGCTACCACGTTTAACATGCTAATATAATTTAATACTCACCATAGTAAAATTCCATCTTTCACTTTATCATACAAATATTTTCCCTCTGCATCAATAGGCAGCAAGTGGGATAAATCAACATCAATCCCAAGGTTTGAATTAATCCAGTCAGAAAATGCCAACTGTTCTTCCAGTCGCACTGAGTGAGTAGTTCCTTCACTTGAAGCATTTGACATTCCCCCTAATGTCTCCAGGTTCTCCTTTTTTGACACCACTTTCTTGAAGGTACTCCCGACTTCCTTCGCCTTGAGGTCAGAGCACAGCTAAGCGAGTAGGGAAAATAAACAAAATAAAATTGAGTTAGTACATCTAAGAAAAGAATTCATCAGACAAAAATAATTATTATGAGCATTACTGATTACCATTCAAATATTTTAATCCTGAACTACATGTGCATGGGAAATAATTGTAAAAAAATGCAGTTTTTATGATTAAGTTAAGCCTTATTTCCTTAGACTGACAACAGTTGAAAGTGATGTAGGATTTCACAATGACTAATTTAGAATGAATGTCAGGTGAAATGTTAAACTTTTAATATTCCAAGGAGTTGCTAAGGAATTGAAATTAACTACTAACACCAAAATATAGCCCTGCAAGTAATATAAATGAAATATATAAAACATAGAACTAGAACACATCTTCTAACTCTTCAACTTGGGTCAGCATACAGGATACATGTAGAACTATTGGGAATGAACACTACATGAACACAAGAATTACTAATATTTGAAGAAGTACACATGTTCTGTTTCAAATGCAATAGGCAATTCAGTAGTATTTGCACTGAGATCAAAGCATAGGTAAGAAGATGAGGGAAAAATAAAACATTTTTATCAAAGGTATTTGACAGTTACTCTGAAAACATTTCAAGTCAAATAAATAATGTTTCTTTTCAGCTTATTCAATTAACTAAATTGGCATCCTAATGCATCAACTTCACATTTTCATCTGCGGTTTCAATGCTCTGAGTATTCAAAATATTCCTTAACACCTTGGCTCTAGAAACTGATACCAAAGATTCGATGGAAAGATTACAAATTTGGAAGTAGACAGAAGAGCTGAAGAAGTAGATAAGGCTATACAAATGAGATGGCCACCTGGATTGGGCACATTTTCATAAACAATTGATCAAAGCAAGGACCAAGATAGAAGAGAAGATGGAAGGAACGGTCCCAAGTGGAGGCATAACCACAGTCAGGCCACCTAGGGACATATATTCAAGCCAGATGAAGATGAATGTACAGCAGAAGAGCTTCTACTGGAGAAGACAATTTTGGCTAAGGAAGCATGAAAAGTAAGCTTCATTTCTGGACTGGAGCACTAATCACTGGACTGGAGCACTAATCTTGTTAATTTTAAGTACTCTTCAATTCTCTTTTAAGTTTGAAATAACATTTCTTCACAATTTCACTCCAGGAATATTGTTATACTAACTAAAAACCCCTGAATGACACAGAAAAATATTTGTAAACCAGATATACTGAAATTAGCCCAAGTGTGGCAACTTTTTACTATGTACAAGTAATTATATATCACAGCACAATCCTATTCAAGAATTACAAATAGCTGAGCCTCGTATTTACTCGCGACTCAAGAGTCACAAACAAGAGGAAGGCCAAGGACCCAGCACAAATGCTACCACCTCAATGGCAGAGAATACCTTCAGAGAGAGCACTCACCTTCTCAAATTCCTCAAAGGAAAGCCTCCCTTGGTGCTGGGTTTTCCTCTTGTCATCATACTCTTCGATCATTTGTCGTACTTGCCACCCCGGAAGTTTAAAGCCACACACATCCAGGGCAGTTTTGAGCTCCGACAAATCAATGTACCCATCTCCATTTTTATCAATCTGCAAAGTAGAGACACAGGAAAAAAATCAGAAAACACAATACGAGGATAATATGAAATAGGGAGAACTTAAGTTCCTTCTCAATGCTAAAGATTTTCGCTCATTTAAAAATGAAAAACGTTCTCATTGGTCAAAATTTGAAACTCTGCTGAGAGAAAATATTCTGGAGGCCACGTGAATACTTTCATCTTCTGCTAAGCCCGGCGGCATATTAGGGCTAAGAAGGTACATATATTTGACATTTATGTGGCAACTTTTTAAATATGGTCATACACATATCGGTCAATGAGAAACTACATGAAATTCTAGAGTTTTACGATTCATCTACCAGAAAAGAGTTGCCAAATGGGTTTAACAGAATTTTATGGATCACAGAGAAAAATTGATGCATTTAAACCTTAAATTTGTGAAATAACATTGTTGTCGCATACAACCATTCGTCTCTATAGTACAGTTTACTTTGCCACTCAAGAATATCAAAAGTACTGAATTGATTTTTATTCACCCTAATCAACACTCCAAACTACTTTTTTTAAATTCATCGTTCAAAGTTCAAGTCAGGAAGAAATATATTGCATTATCAGTCATAGTCCAAGGGTTTATAGCTGAAGATACCCTGATATATGCAATCTCTTTATAATGTTTTGATGTATTTTATACTAATTGCAAAACATTTTTTCGCAGTTGTAGTGGGCTACCCAAGACTTTGGAAACAAATTTTAGCTTATACTTTCCACACTAACAGCAAAGTCAAAAGGATTGTTTCATCAGCCACACCACCCTCCATGAAAATGGAGAGTCTATCCATCTACTGATATGGATGTCGTGGCCATTCACGCAAACGAATAAACTGAAACAGCCCGAGCATTAATTAAGTGCGTGGCTCTTGAATTCTGCCAACTACATTGAGATGAAGTAGAAAATTTTAAAATGGAAAATTTCTCAACGGAGGAAGTGGTTATTCCACATGAAGAGCTTTATAGACAAGGACTTGACAGTGTTCAGACCCTTGCACGGTCAATATTGAGGTCTATGCTGCATCTTAAGAGATAGCATCTTCATGGAAGGAACTATCAAGTTCAGACATATAGGATTTCCAAGTCGAGAAAGTTAACATTTTGGCCCAAATGAAAGTTTTGCCAATCCAAGTGCATTGCATTACCTAACATCTGGAAGTACGTTTGCTGACTAAGTCAAGAGTGTTGGACAAAAAAAAATGGCTGTAACATCAAACAGTGAACATATCTGAAGCTTGCTATCAAGCAGCATAAGTTGGAAAAGGTACAACACTCATAGCAGCCAAGATAAAGCCAGTCTCAAGAAATTCCACCTTCTTCCTTCAATTGTCCCACCACTTCAGACACATCTACTAGTTTACATCTGCATACTGCAATGCAATCGGCCTTAGGCAAGTTTAGCAATGGGTTGAGTGCTGATGAAAAGTTATTCAAAAGATACCGAAATCATTCCAAAAAGGCACTAAATCTCTTGCCTGCCCTAAGATGCATTACAATTGCTACCTAAATAATGCATGGTGAGTGATAATTCATATCTTTGCCAAGAAACTCTAGGCTCTGGCAAGGGAGGCTGTGAAAGCTTTGGGCGGTAGGTTTTCATAGCATTCCCTTCCACCCATAAAAATGTTAGCAAAACACTCACTTATTTTACTAGAGGTAAAAAAACCAATTCAAGATGAGCTGAGTGATGGACAAACAGTTCTCAATTCAGAGAAGGTAAACATCCAACAAAAAGTCTAAAAGAGCAGTATGGAATCATTCATGAAATATTGGAACACCACATTGGGCTGGCATAAGGGACACCACTTGGCAGACACACACACACACACACACAAGTACTCTTTGCTCTACGTGAAGAATTGGAGTAAAAAGACATGCAACTCACACATGGGATTCTCACTTACTACAAGTCTCATACTAGGAGTACAAGATTATATGTAAACTAGCCCGGATTGGACAAAGGGAAAGAGAAACCACAAAAACCCTCGGATGCAATATCAAGATGAGAGAGGCACAAAAGGTTAATGGATAATTAGGAGGATGATGATAGTGCTCCTCCCTGTAAAGGGAGGAAAATTACAAGTGGCCTATGCTCAAACCTAATTAAACATTCACGGTAATGCCGACATATATTTCTCATTACTGGCAGAAACACATTTAATTATTTTGTCCTGTAGACAGCTTTCACCATCCTTGATCACCTTAACTGGAAATTGTTTAAAATTACATATCTTATAAACAACGCTGTGTCACCATATTAAATGAACATAAAAGTTAATTCACATAGTTTTAAATCATGCTCCAAAACAGAAGTTACTTTTTGTGAATTGTTCCCACTGCCTAGCTTCAATTCATGAGGGATGGAATGGGATGGGGTGGCCACTAATTCACATGCACTGTCCACCACTATGGAGCAGCTGCTTCAAACAAAGTTTTGAGTTTTTCCAGCATTTGCACGTGCTATTGCTCACATTGTACACAAACTGCTGTCAAACTATCCCCAAGGTACCCTCTTCCCACACCAATAAGGCAGCGATGCAACCCTAAAGGAACCCATGGAACATAGACAGCATCACTTTAAACGTGATGGTGGGCCTCAAACACCACAACTTCAGGAACATGGTCATTAGGGATCCCTCAGCCATCCATGCGGGAATAAAAGAGCCTGGACTTTTTAGCATAGTTAGCCTTTGTCCTACCTTGGGTATTGCTAAAGGAGCCTGGTGGGATTGAATAACCAAATGGACACTGCGTCCCACCAAGCTGTGTAATGAGAAAAAGCTTGACTCCAAGCCATCCTCACTTTTGCACGGGATGAATTGAAAGTGACTGCTGCCAAAACAAAAATAAACTTCATTCACATTGGATATTCTGGACTTGCATATCTCATTCCCAGCTTCCCTTTCAATAACTCGGGCCTTTCCAATTTTCACCAAGTTTTTGAAGAAAGAGAGTTCCCTGAATGTTCCCCTATTATCTGCTACACAGTGGTAACGACATTCTACATTTGCTTCCATGCATTAAAATATTACTGATAAGTTCATTACAACTATGCAGGATTTGGTGCATTCAGCTATTTAAAGTAAATTGAAATGTATAGGTGGATACCCTAGGGAATAATGGGAATGGATAATGGAAACTCTAATGACACTATCCTAAATTATCTTGCATTTAGTTCAGCAATGTCCGTAAGGCTTCTCAGGCAGGATGAGGGGGGAAGGGTGGGTGGGGGGGAGGGGAAGAGCCTGCACTGGAGTACGATTTTTATTCTTTTAAACCTCTATTCATTACTGCTGAAATCATCTTCATCCGTAACACTATACACTCAACTATTTACAAATGCCTCGAAAGGTGGCATGTTGATATCATTCATAAGTCAAGGAAATATTAAACTTGGGTTACGCTTATGAATTGACTGACTTCAATGGATATCAGAATTCAGAATTAAAATCAATTCAAGTTTCCATTTTTTCCCTTTTCAGTCATTAAAAAATAAAATATCTTCAAAAAATTATATTCCATAATTTCAATCCTGAACTCATGAGGTGGTATTAGTCACAAAATAAATGCTTAAAAATTTTATTTTTTCCAACTGTGCCATTTTCTTATATTGTTGACCACAAGAACACAAAAAATGGGATACCAATATCTTTTCTGTTGTCTCATCACCACAATTCTAAACTTCAACTCTCCCTCCCGTATGAACATATGGCTTCGGCATTGATGGATTCACACTCATACCACATCAGCAACAAAACAAACCACATCAGCATCACATCTCTCCACATCAAATCGTGTCAACACGTAGCTGGAGGCATTTATTTTTGGCCACCGGCATACGATAATAACCTCAAAATAGAGGAACTAATTTTGTTTTTTTCTGTCATGCTACAAGAAATGCTTCAAATGAAATAAATTTCATCTCATCCTGAGTCTCTAAAGGGGACATTTCTATGAAACAAACTGTTGTAGTTTTCACAATTATCTCCCATTAAATGCTGCTAAAACCATTTAAAATACAAAAACAATTTCAGACAACAAGGTCAGAATTTGATTTTCACTATTTCTCCCCACTTAGACAACTTTTTACTCTCATTTCAAAACCTCAATAGAGAAAACATAAAAGCCATTAAATGATTTAATTACAAGTATGAATTTTGTGAATATCCATTAATTGTTCAAGCAAAATGCAATTCCAGTATATTATTGGAGAGGAATATTGGTCTAATCCCAATAAAATAATTGGATAAATATTCTACCTCACTAGAGACCAGTCACGTATTCCATTTAAGGGGAAATTTGACGGAAAATACTATATTTTTGTTGCATTTATGCCATGGTTTGTCATCTCAAGGTACTGAAAATTTTCACTCCCTTTTGTATCGCCACAAACTTCATTCTGTTCTGCATGAGAAAATAAAAGTCTAAATCAATTTTAAATAAGAAATTTGACAGTAATTTCAAAAACAATCTAAAATTGAACTAAAGTTCACCCAAATATAATAAAAATATGATTATTTGAAATTGGTGGCATGAGGAAAGCTTCAGAACAATAACAAAATATAGTAACAATTCACTGAAAAGCTTGTAATATTAATGTTTTGCCATGGACTCATTTGGTCAACTTAGACCTACAAAAATACAAACAATTTATAAGTTCAAGGGAAATTTAATTTGTTTTTCAAAATTTTAGCTTTTTCGCGCCGACGGCGGAACCTTTTTTTATGTTTCCTCATTATTTTTAGAACAACGCATCATTGCAAACCTTCTATCAGATAGAAAACAATTGTACGTGTAAAAAAGGGAGTATTTATGTACGTCTAACTCCGATTTCAGAGATTGGTGGCTCTTCAGCTGTAAATGCATGCCGTAGGCCCGCTGAATACCGGGAAGTTTTGACGCAAACTTGAATCAATGCATGAAAAAAGACATAAAGGGTATGTTGCCTCGAATACAGAAT
Source organism: Hetaerina americana (assembly GCF_022747635.1). Taxonomy (NCBI): domain Eukaryota; kingdom Metazoa; phylum Arthropoda; class Insecta; order Odonata; family Calopterygidae; genus Hetaerina; species Hetaerina americana. The sequence continues at coordinate 3,633,987 of NW_027286719.1, read as the reverse complement.
AATGATGAGAAAGACCATTCCCAAGTTTTTATTTGGATTCGCTGTAATTCATCGGAATCATCCATGATCGCCCGGTTAATTGCCTGGACGCTTGTATCCATTCTTATAACATAAAGTTGTCGCGGTGGATAAGTTAGCTTCACGCGCAGACCTAAATTAAGTGTAACGAAACGAAATGCGAAAGGAGCCTTGGAGAACTCTAAGAAGTTCATTTGAAATTGAAGTCTTCAAGGCGAAGTCCAATCACTCGATCCATCAATCCTCATTTTCGAACTTTTCCAATCCATCGCCCACTCTAGCACGGCCATGAACATGCAACCTCATGCCCGCGAGAGTTTCACCCCATGGAGTGAAGTCTTCTGTGTCGGCCAGGAGCAAGGGAAAGCAGTGGGGCATGCAAGGTGTAGGATGAAGGCGACGCGCTTCTTTTAGCACGGAGCGCACCTTACACCGACAGTGCAAATGAAAAGAAGTAAACACGCAGCGAAGTTAAAAAAAAACACCCCATGACCGGAAAAGGAGTCACAGTCGACCGGACGCCATGCCAAACATGTCTCCTGGCATCCGAGGCACGCTGCATCCACCAACAGCAGTTTGCTTGGAGCGGTCTTTGGTCGACTTCGCACTACTTACTGATTAGCAAATCAAGAGCACAGCAAAATTTCTCTCTCTCAAGTCCCGGAGTAATTGCCACGCTCAGCGTAAATAATTGCATGCTAGATCGAGGAGACTACATGCGTGGGAGGTCGTCTCTCATTAAGATTGGACGTCGGCTAAGTAACAGACGAAGGGCTCGAGAAGAGTATACAGTGCCAAAGCATATTTGCTGTATAACTTTTCTCCACACCGTGTGTGTGTCAAGACCGCCAAGTGCTGTCCGACGCACCAGGAGTGCGGGAAAATCTAGATATCTCCGAGAGGGTTCCTCCCGAAGCCGAATGAAAAGGGGGGGAGACGCGAAGGTCGTGCGACGAGAAGTGGGAAATCAGTTCCATTATGATGAGAAAATCCCAGGTTATTGTGGAGAGAGAGAAGGTGTGTATGTGTGTGTGAGAGAGAGAGAGTAATCGAGTACGCACGTCGTTATCTTCCCATCACATACAATGGCCACAATGTAATACGACGCATTCCGAAGAAATGCTATGGCATTCGCCGCAACTCAACTTTCGTCGGACCCGAAGGCCATGTAATTAAATAGCGGGTACGTCGATGCAGAGAACATATTACGTGCATTAGGAAATACATCGCAGGGGAGAGAAATTATGGAAGCGTCTCAAGATGTGGATTTATCAAACTGCTCACACATTGGCGATTTTAGCCACTACCATCATCATAAGGTGGTAACTTTGGGCTGTATATCGATACATGAACCTTAATATTAAGTTTTATACATCGACACAACCAGTATAAATTTGCCTTTAACACTGCGTTCCATGGGCGGTGATACCTCAAGTTAAAATTACAACTTTCCCTCGATCATATCTTTCGTATCTCCCGCACTACGAATTGATAACAAGTGAATACTTAACTGATGGAAGAGGACATCACTCCGTTCCCTTCGCATCGCGAAAATAACACAGTGAACGAGTTTCTTTTCCGTATTCCGCCTACACTTCGCATTGTGTTCTGCTGCTCATAAAACCACACACCTTGGTTTTGGCCGGCATCGTTCGGATTTTAACTGAGGAGTCTGCGGTCGGTGGCAAAATGCTGTACCTGCAAGATAACCATGCCGCCGCAGCCCAAATATCACTGAAAATCTACATAGAAGAACGAGTTGTAGCTATGCAAAATGCTGGAAAATATAGAAAATATCCCACAGATTTCCTTGAGCTACCCTGACCATGCATTGTCAAGTGTGCCACGCTCGAAATAATCTAAAAGAGGATTGGAGGAGCTGAGAGTGCCATCAGCACAGAGATAATATTATTAAATCGCTTAAATGAGCGCAAAAATACTGAAAATGATAATTGAGAAATTTATGCAAGAGGTAAAGATCACCGTAAAAAAATTAGGAGAAATATCGTTCCAAGAGAATCATCAATCAAGACTAATTACGTGGCGGCAGTTTTGGCATTGGACTAAAAATAATTATTGCAACATTAAGCATGTCATCACACCGCATAAAAACCATAAACACAGTAATCAACCCGAAGGTCGGTTTAGTAGGTGATGGTAGAGATCACCCAGTGCTAAGCCCTATACGGCGTGTGAAAATTCACACATCAGGGTATGTAGGGGGGCCAGTTGCTTTCCCTGTGCCGGCTATGGTTTCCCAGGAAGACCTGGTACCCGAAAAATCACTTCAGCTTGGGTGGAGCTGCAATCGGGCTGAAAATGGTTAGCGAACAAAGAAATAATACCATCCATCCACTAGGATCAGGACCCAAACCTCAAACCACTTTAATAGAGAAGACTAAAGGAACTAAGGAGAACAAAATGGAAATTATCAACCTTGCTTCGAACATCTCTTACAATTCGCACCATTAGGACGTACATAAATAACTACCATCAAATTTCCGCAAATTGTACTTGACAACCTTCTTTACACCGCAGTACTTTAACGTACTATATTAAATTTATTATTTTGGTGGATACGTCCCATGGAATGAATATTTAATTCTCGTGAAACCAAATATTTTTACAATTTCAAGATTTACGTATTCACGCCACGCTCAGCTAAAAAACCCCACGTGTAAACTATCATGAAACAATCCCTCACACGAAGACTTCTTATGAAGAAATGGTCTCGACCTAGGAATATATTTTTTCAAAAACCTCAAGATGAGATTTTAAAAAGTCGAAGGATGACCATTGCTTTTGAAAGAAGGTAAAAAAGGTATTTCGCTTTGAATTTACCGCGGTCAATGTACACTCAACCATGAACAACTGGGAAATGGACACGTATCAAATTTGAAACATTGGAGCAGAAGGTAAAACATTTTTAGTCCAGGATAAACACCCAGAAGAGCTGTTCTGCTGACTTAAAGAAATGTACTGAGGACAAAAATATTACCGAACATTAAAAGGACACTCGCATGACACCCTGAACTTTTTCAGCCATCCACTTCGCCGAACTCGGAGAAAGAATACAGAGAACTCTCAGCAGATCCACAGTACAGCGATAGTTTTTACAAAAAATTTGGAAGAACCCAAGCATCCATTCCTTTGGTGGAGAGTTACATAACGTCTAATACTTTTCGGCAAGTTTACTTCTCCAGCATTGGTGAATACGTCAGATATCATAATGGGAAAAATATGAAATGTATGACTGCAAAAATCAGTGGTGAGAGTTCAATCCATAAGTTACACAACAAATTATGCCACAAAAAAGTACTATACATAAAATAAAAAATAAACATGAAATACGCCTCGCCTGAATCGCGGATAGCGAATATTTTTAAAACATACAATCAGAATAAAACTTTCTAATCAATAAGTTAAAATATTAAAGCTTAGAATACTTCAGAAGAGAAAACACCATTACTGAATTCAATTCCATCCACAGCACCCATTAAACCATCAGGCTTTGACACTCTTTTGCCCATGAACGAGATTCCGTTGCATGGCCAAATGGGAATGAAATCAAATAGGCGGGTAGCAAACCCACATGTTTACAAATTATCCGTTAATTATAAAATACTTATACAACTCTCCCTTTTATTCTTATTTATTATTTGTGAAAAAATGAGGCTTCATTAGTTACTGAACATAAATGAAGGAACCCATACATTTGGGCCTTGTATAAGAGCCAAAAATTCCCGCTAAACCACACGTTTATACGAGGCTAGAAAATTACTAAAAATTTATAAGGCACAACACACAATAAACATTATATATCAGTCGACAGCAGAAACAATTATCGATTAGTTTAAGTTCTAGGTCGTACATTTGAAATTTGCTGCTCCGGAGCTTTACCAACGGAGATGAATCCTCTAGTTTTCAGACGCGTGGCAGTGGTCGCATCACACACACGACATTCCCAATGTGATACAAATTGAGCCAAAATTCCTGGTAAATGCATCTCATTGGAGGGAAGAGCGTATCTTTTTTACTCGACTGCCAAAAATCTACACAAACCTGGAAACCGTTAATACATGTACGATGATTAAAGGCGATATGAAAGCGTAGTTCCAGGCGAGCAACTGCCCGGGGTCGGATCATTCTGAGCAGCTTTTCCACAATTCGCAATCCAAAACAAGTTTCAAGAGCACGACTGACGTGTCATCGCCCTCGTCCTTTGACCCCACACCACACCAAAATGTCGCCGGGGACACACTCCACGAGCCACATGTGGACCTCCTCAAGACAATAACCCAGCCGCGGACTAACTTCCGTGAAAATGTTTCACGGCGGTAACGACCCCGGAATTCTTCGATTTTTTTTGTACGAGCGTAGGCTGAAAACTAATGCACACATACTTGTACACCACAAACAACATGGCCTTTAGAAGCACTCCTGGCGGAATGTGGAAGTAACTACCCCTCAACATGCATGCGTACGTTTGAGGTTGTTACAGTCATTCGGTGTATTTTGAGAAGCGGAAATATAGAGACGTGCTCTAGTGCTCTGTCAACGCGAGTTAAACAGCTTTTGCCTTGACTTCATCGTCCGAGGTGTAATGATTACCCTTAAGATGTCTCTTGAGTTGAGGAAAAAAGGAGGGCTTTGTTTGTTCTCGTCTGTGAGTCGGCGTGGTGCTCATCGTGCACAGATTTTACGGTATCCCAATTGTTCAATAATGAAGCCGGCACGTACCTTAAATTCCTATATGGTTTGCGATACGCTTTTGAGTGATTCGCCGGTCATTTCGAATCAAATCTTCGATGAGTTTGCGATGTTGTCAGACGTCCGCTGGGTGTTTCATGAACAATTATGGCTTTTCCAGGTTCGCAACCACGATATTTTACTACCCATCGTATTACATTAGACCTATCAACAGTATCGCCACCATAAACAGCCTTTAAGCGACGATGAATCTCAGTAGGAGTTACTTCTTCAGCAGTTAAAAATTCGATAACAGCACGCTGTTTAACTCGCGTTGACATAGCACTAGAACACGTCTCCATACTTCCGCTTTTCGAAATGAACTGAATGAATGAAACGACCTCAAACCTGCGAATGGATGTTTAGGGGGAATGTTAATTCCACAAGCCACCAGGAGTGCTCCTGAAGGTCATTTTGTTTGTGGTCTACAAGCATGCGTGCATTAGTTTTCAGCCTACCCTCGTATTACCGGGTGTGGACAAAAATGAACAGCCTTCATCACCGCCAAGCCACCAGCAGAATAGCGTTCTTTAGTCACATCCCACTCCATGACTTCAAGAATACACTATCATATTTTCTAAACTACATCGTACTCCACTCCAGACGGACTTCTTGGAGAGCTCTCTCGAGGAACTTCAAATAGAATTCCTCCACTCGGTTTTCACTTCTCTTTCCGTCCATCCATTCCATCCGTCTCCTGTCTCATGGACTCGCCACCCGTAGGAATTCTTCGTCCCGGGACGACCATGAAGTGCAATTGAAATTAGGGAAGCGGTGAAGCATGAAATCTGGGACTGTTACCAATTCTCACCTCGTTACCTGCGATTTCAAAACGACTAATCTGCAATCAATAATTACCAAGTGTTAATTGGCGACGTAGTAGCCTGGTAGGAACGAGGTAGGGAAAGAAACTCCCCAGGACAACCATGATTTGCGGTTTCATCAAGGCTCGGTTCGCGGAGTCCTCCACCCTCGCTCAGCAGCCCAACCCTCACGTCAACGAAGGACATTTCATGAACTACAATGACACAGTAGAACTTCCGTCTCTTAATGACAACACTGGAGAGAGATACTGCCGAGCCGATATATTTGAGTATTCGATACATCCAGGAGCAAGTCACGATCATCACAGAAAGAGTGATACATTATCCAGTTCTTTCCCAATTTCCCCCAAAAGGCTTTCTACCTTATGTTCTCGTACCAAGTGCACCACCACACCTTGCCACACTTATACGGCGGCTCGCAAATTATAGTTGAGGAACCACATTCATCAATTTGTACTTCATATTTCTTTTTAAATCCATGCTACACAAGAACGCAAATACTTACACACGAATCTAAACATTTTTCAATTAAATTCCTATGCCTAAGTTCCTTAATCGCATCTTTCACGTACGTTTGGAGAAATAAAGTCACGACTTTCGTTTACATATGCCTGGGCAATATACACTAAAATGTACAACAATTCAATAAAATTTCCTTTCCGCCTAGAATACTTCCTAAGTATATCGATGCAAAACTTGAACGTTATCCCCAATATTAAGTATTACTTAATATACTTACAAAGCTGACCATCTTTTCTATTGAGTAATTATATCATTACTTCAAACTACGCCATGAGAGCAAAAAAGAAACTTTATACTTCCACACATTAAGATTTGATATGTCACGACCATGGTCTCGATGCTGAACCATGGTCGTGCAACATCAAATCTTTATTGTGGAAGTGTAAAGTTTCTTTTTTGCCCTCATAATGTAGGAATTCCACAAGGTTACACCTGAAACTGTTGTTTATCTAACTACGCTCTTCTTTTGCTCATGAAAAGACTCCTAAAAATGGGCAGAACAAATTAAACGAGAACGTTCTTATCGACAGTACACACAATTACGTATTTATGGAAAGACATTAAAATTGACGGGATGACATATCACATAAATATAACGGCTAATATGACTATGCATTGTACTTTTTAGAGCGGAAAATAGAATTAATGCTTTGATAAGGGGCAATAAATACGTACAAGGTAACTAAAGCGTACTAGAATTAAGATTGGTACACTAGATGTTACACATTGAACTAATCATTTTTCTAAATTAGCTAAACTGGATACACGTTAAAGGGTTAATTTCAATAAGAAATGGTCCAGGATTGAGGACTCCAGGAATAATGTAACCAATGATACAACACAAGTACCAATTACAAGCATTAATTAATGGAGCTGATAAGAATTGAAGAAATTCATAATGGTCGCCGACATTTGCTATCGACATACTTGGTAACTACAGAAATGTGATCCGAGTAGTCGGTAATATGCTAAATATCTTGTGTACCCTGTCATTATTCATGATTTTAACTTTATTGCTGCCTAAAAATATCACCATTACATGAATTATAGAATACATAATTGCTTAAATGGTGATAATGTTAAAATCCATTTGGGAACATGCATTTTACTCAAAACATTTTGAAATGTCCAGATGAGACTGAATTCACTCGACAAAAAATGAATATCAATAGGTGGATACCTAATGCTCTCAATTAAAGGATGCATAATGCAATGATCGAAGGAATTCCACAGGGGTGAGAACTCTCGCCACGGGGCTTACCACGTATCCACGCCCAGCATCGTCTTACAACAGCCACTGCAAAACGATCTCCAGGGAAGTATTGCCTGATAATTCCGCTTTAAGAGAGCGGATTGCCCTGCGGCCAGACACTACTTGAAGAGGAGGTTAATCGAACTGAGCAGGCAGGTCATTTTGGGTCGTTTTCGTAAAGGGAATAGTATATCCTTAAAATACTCCCATCCAATTTGGCCGCACACACTGCAAACTGACCTTTCTGCACATCAATACGGGCATTCGAGGATGGCATTGTCAACTTCCAAAAGTGAGATGTAGCTCTGAGCCCACAAATTTTTGAAGGACTAACTTCCTACGTTGGAAACATAAACAGATCATCATCCAACGAGCTAAAGAAAGGGAGGCCTTAATTTTTAATGAAAGCATGAAAGCTGCTGCTGATGGTTGGTGCCGTTGCGTCAAGGAATGATTGTCTTCCCTACGCCCGTTGACGAGACCGTCACTGTACTCTAACTGCGGATTACTTCTCCGGGAATAAATAGGGAATTATCTCACGAGGGAATCAAAGGCGAGGGGGTGGGTGACTCTCACCTCGACTTCGTTATCTCGACGCAATTGTTCACATGCGCGGTGAATGCCAGTGGAAGGAGTTCAAATTGGAAGAACGCATTGGATCTGGGGGGGGGGGGCTGAAGGACGCGCGGGGACTCGTCCGATGCGCCCGCCGACTAGGATCACACTCTCTCGGCTGACGATTAATACTCTCCCCGCAGGCATTCCCTCGCATCCACCTTCCCTCCCAATCCTCCGTCTAAGTAAGCTCTTCGTCATCCCAAGAGCTCACTAAACGACGTCCCTCCCCACATTCTGCCCGAGATACCTTCCAGTCCCCTAATGAAGCCGTACCGTTATACCACCTCGACGAAGCTTACGGGCGGTGCGATGGCACAGGTGTGCATACTTGGGGCGGCCTATGAAGAAGAGGAAGTAGAAGACGCGATCCACGAGTGAGATGAACAATAAAACAAGACCAAAAGAATACTATCTCAGGATATTGGAACTACATGTTCGGGAAAATTTGGTAAAATGGAGCGATAGAGAGAGCTATATTCCATTTTAGAAGTATTTTTTAAAACCCTGCGGGCCACCGTTAGGGTGTGGGACAGGTGGTGAACACACACCAGAATAATTTTGAACCTAATACTTCTAACCCGTACGATGGGGGTAATAATACATTTTCTACATCACTACAAAGGAGATGTCCTTTCAATTAATGCAAAAGATTTAATCAGTAATTAAACCTTCGCTCCTTCAATGATCCCAGGCGTAGCTCCACCAATAATTTCCATACGCTACTCAGATTATCATAAAAACGTTTTACAAATCTGGCTCCTTTTTGCTCCACGCGATAATATTCGGCAATCGATCCAACTTCATGAGGATGCCTTACACTAGCAGCAGCATATGCTAAATGAGGCCTTACGAGCGAAAGATAACAATTATCTTGGGACCTTTTCACCACATTTACCCAGTATTCTTCCAATAAATCCCAATTTCTTAGCTCTTTTTTACCAAGAGTATCAAAAAAATGTCACGTCCTTCGACATCGGGATTTTTGGTTGAGCATTATTTTCCAAAATTAAATGGATGAGAAAACTGTTTTTCTTCATTCTGAAATTGCAACTGAATAACTACGCTGCACCCGCCCTCAAGCCTGAATCAATTAACTCTGAGACTTTTTCACACCTCGAATTCCAAACGCAATGCAATTTAATATTGGCAAACGAACTCTTGGAACAACCATTACTGAAAAACACGAAAAGGCCAATAGCAAGAAACAGAGCAAACTTCCAATTTGACCACAACTTCTAGGTGAAGCTTCGATACGAGATTTAGGTAATCACTGCAAAAGCTACTAACTATGGTGTAGAGAAACACTAACCAGGAAGAAAAGATGCACCCGGAGGCAGTGAAGAACCGTACGAGTATGAACAGAGCGACAGCTGAAGAGAGATGGGAACATATCAGCAAAAGGATATCGTAATGCGAAACGGAAACTATAAAACTGATAAGCAGGTTAAGGATAAGAAAACCATAGGCAACAGACGAGATGCAAGGCAGATTGACCAGAGAATACTGGGAGAATGTAAACACAGAGTGAGGCATACGTGCAAAGATATAAATTATACACAATTACAGACACGGAAGGAACATTACCGACCTCGTAATCATTTCTGAGCATATCAGAAAATCAGTGTGATAGGTATGGCATGCGGATCAGCGCAAACAAACTAAGGTTATGGCGTTTTCGCGAAAGAAAAATGAATTTCACGTTAAAATAGAAGGGCAAAAACTTAAACAGTTGGAGCAGTTTTCTTATCTCGCTCAAGCGCTTTGGACCAAAATGGTCAAATCATTAGGGACGCAAGAAGACGCGCTAGACAAAGAAACTTTCACGAGGAGGGAACTGACAGGGACGTCGAGTAACAATGTTAAGACAAGATTCGGGAAAACTGATACGGAGCGCGGTTTCGTACGGCGCGTAAACATGGCCATCGAAGCAGGATGCTAGGCATAGGCTTTTGAGGCGTGGGTGTGGAGAAGGATGGAAAAGGTGAAGTGGAGAGGGAAATGGGGAAGTGCTGGGTGTGGCGGGGGAGGGGGGGGGTGCTGCGAGAAGTCCAAATGAGGCAGGGAAGATGGATTCAGGGCGTCTAGTTTGGCAATGAGATGTTGAAGACTGTGATGGAGGGGATAATGGAGGAAGGGGAAGGATAGCCGTGATGGAGGAAGTGAAGTGAGGCAACCAGTATGAGGAATTGAAGGGTTTACTGCAGTGTCGGGTGTGGGGTTATGTTTTGCTAGGAAAGGCGAATAAATTTAATCGCTTTATAGTACGCGTCCATCCATAACTTAATTTTAACGGTAAGACAATAGATAATAACGATGATGGTGATAATAATAATACTAATAATAATGATAATAACAACAATTATGATCATTTATGTACCCGCCCCATGCCATTTCGGCTGCAGGCGGCAAAATTAATACACTAGACTGGAAGGCAAATTCTCTCCTGCTGCTGAAGACCTTCGCGAAAACACGAAAATACGGAATTCATACATTTTCTATAGTTACACTATATATTGGACGATGAATGTACGAAGTTTTACAGAAGGATCCTGATGTGAATATTCCACAGAGGAGCGGTAGGTAAAACTGTCGGAATTTGCCGACCCCGGTGTCGACGGGGTACTGTCTCGGCTGAAACAGCTGAGCTTAACGGGTTCGTTTCCCGCTTGTGTGTGTTTTCGTTAGGCTGGGGTGTTTGTGATTGTCTTTTTTATTACTTTCAAGTTCAAAAAACCGATTTAAGGCCAAAATAGCTGTTTTCGGATTAATTATAAATAAATAAATCTTCAGATTAATAACGATTTCGAATAATGGAAGCAAAGGGCAATAAAATATTTCATTCCGTCTATTATACTCTTTAAATCGAAGAGAATGAAAGAATTAGTAGGCATTCGTGGTACTCGTGAGCATGGAGGCTCTGCACTGCCGACTGAATCAATGCTTCTCACTTTGCAGAGCATTATAAGCGTCGTACAATGACAAAATATGCTCTATCGTCGTCATATGGCCGCAACTAAATTTGAACTCAATCGGCGAAGCAAGAAAACACGAGTAAGGCAAATTTACAACTGCGACTGGTATTCTCAAAGTTCACATTTCGAGAATGTATTTTATGAGATGAAAGACAACGCCGCGAGAGCGTGGATTCATGCAGAAAAGTTCTCCATTCGAGCCGAACACGTAAGGGAATCTGAACGGGGAACTTGTCGACCTGGTTAGGGCTATGAATAATAAAACCTCAAGACTTAAAACAAGATGGTGTGCAGCAGAAAAACAGAACGCAACCAACTGTAAAAACTGGATTTGTCAAGAGCCAGTAATGAGGAAGGTGTGTGGCATTGGTGAGTACGATCGCATCAAGGGTAAATTAAGGACAATTGGAAAGGCACAGGGAAAGGGGCATTTCACAGGAAGGAAAATGCCTACTCACGGTACACAACGAACGCTTAGATCTCATAATTAGAAAATACTTCAGCCACACAAACAATGTTTTTCTAAAGACCAATTGACGAAAATGCATTGGAAGGATGGAATAATTGATATACTAGTACTGAGCTGAGCGGGAATTGAGGTATATTGACAACCTGAAAAGGGACAACTCTATCGGACACATTGTCAGACAAGATGGTTTGCTCGGGGCAAACGCGGGAAGATCAGTGGATGGGAAGAACGGAAGATAACCGCCCCGGATACAAGGAGCAAACATAGGAGGGCCAATATGAGAGCTTGAGTAAGCAGGTGAGTTTAGCCAATCCTAGGATTGGCGACCAGAGATAAATGAGCAGGATTCACACATGATTTCACATTGACACACGCGATAAATCAAGCGATCAAGAAAAAAAAATATTTGCAGGCAAATATTTAATGCGGTAGACGAATATAATTAAATCTCGCGCCTGCACTCAGTTTGGAAATCCAGTGAACCCCCACGATATAGCTCCTTCATTTACTCGGTAAAATAATGGAGTTTTCCATCATACTTCACAAGTTTTAATTACAGAACGAGAAATAGCTCGAGATAATTTCAATCATTATTTACAAAAAATTTCAATTCCACGCAAAATGTGACGTCCAAAAAAAAATGTCATATCATTGCATGTTTTACAAATTAAATCACTCTAGCCCTTCAGTTTTTTTACAAAACGCAGTCCCTACGATAACTCACATCGTTTACCAGAGATAGTGCTTCGTGAATAAGCGTATAAAGGTCACATCAAAATACAGTAAAATTTTAATCCATTCTTACAGAAACGACGTCACAGTAAATTCGTGTTAAAATATCTTAATTTTCTCATAGATTTACGTATTAATATTTGTCCACTCAATAGCTGAGTTTACAGTTTTTACGATGACTTCAAGCATTTAGTAACGAGGGAAAATCCAGGGCTAAAGGCAAGCTAATACGCCAGAACGATGTATTTACAAGTGAACAGAAAATTAAGTGCAGGAAACAGCCACGTATAACTTATACGGCCCACTCCATTTCTCTTTTGGTTCACGCATGATTCTTCCGAAAATTTAATTTGATCGACATCTCGTAAAAAATATCTCTAAAACGCTCGACAGCTCACAAAAATAATATTTGCAGTCGTCTAAATCAAAGTTTAAGTTTTGTTATCTGAGTCGTAAATTGATTCCACGTCTCTCGGAATAATACAGAGTTTCATCGATGATGATATAACACGAGCTCCATCTGGGCGCCAAATTGATGATCAGGATACATTTCAGCCCTCTCACGTCGGCCGTGTTTAACTTTAACTTGTAGGTAGGACGAATAGAAAGGCTTGCTACGTGCCATGTGCATTTCCCATGGTATGAAGAGGACTAAGGGACCACAACACGGACTCCACGACGCAAGCCCTTCGAATCTCAAGCAAGTTTAAGGATGTTCCCGTTCCGATCCTAGTACCAAGTAACATATGTATCTTTCTTTCGTTATTCCAAGAAACTGCGGGAGATGCCGCAAGAGTAACTTTTAAAGGAGTCATCCGCTAATATGCATTTCCATGCAACAATTTCAGAGTGTACAAATTATTCCCCTTGACCGGGATTCGAACCCGGATCCCTCGATGTCCGGCCGAGTGCCAGTTATGCTATCGAGGCGTCCTCTTAATTTCAGAATTTTTTTCTTTTCAGAGTTTGAGAGAATGCTTCGATAGCTTAACTGGCTAAAGCACTCGGCCGGACATCGAGGGATTCGGGTTCGAATCCCGGTCAAGGCAAATGATCTTTCATTATTACCGCCTCCAAATTTTGTTACTTCCCAACATCTCAAATTAAATCTTCCTCGTCTCACCACTCACTCGAAGGTAGATTAACTCTTAAAATTTCTCTGCTTATTATACTTATATGTCCTACATACAACATTACGCATATTATTACAACGTCCTATAACCGGGCCTGTGGTTTTCATTGTCAGTCTTCTCTAATAATTGCTAATTATTTCCATTGTTCAATTATTGTATTACTTTTAATGCACTTATTTTTCTCCTATGGGCTGAACTGATCTTGTTTGATTTATTGTTGAGTACCTTCTATAATGAACATACAGAACAAAATGCACTGTTTCCTTAGTCGTGGAGTTGAATTTATTTGCCGACTATTTCCTTAGTTTCTTGCCCCAGCATCATTAGCATCATTAATACTAATCATTCATTTAAAGCTTCAAAACAGCTAACAGAGTCCTCGCTACCATGGTGAATGGCATTAAACATACTTGCACATTAGCGATATACACTATACGACATCCTTTACAGCAAAACTGCAGAAAAATCCACCAATACTGCATTTAATAATCGTTAATTGTGCACGCATTATATTTTGAAACTGACCCAAAAAAGTGTTAATGCATGCGAGTATCATCCAAAATCCTATCGTCTCCGTAATCCTGGCAAAGGGATTTGAATGCAATCCATAGATTACCATATGCAGTGCCCCCTTTAATGAATTCCGGAAGTAAAACTTTGCTGGCCGGTGCAGCGATAATTAGAAGGGAATGGGGGTGGACTTGGTGCCGCCTCTTATATTTTCCTGCCATCACTAAGATTGAATATACCAAATCATGGAACACATCGTGTAACAGATGATGCCAAAAAAATGCTGCCAAGAGCCGTTTCACCGAAGCCTGCTTTCGCATCAGCACACGGGAGGCAGCCTGGAGAAGCAGCACTATTAACACTTACGACGGCTCCTGCGGTAGCACGCGACCTCTGCCCTCGCTCGTGCACCCACGAACGCACCAACTTCGAATGTAAACGAACCAAGGATGCCATTTTCCTACAATGACTACCACGGGAGTCTAGACTCGTGAAAAAAGGAGGGATTGAAGTAAGAATTATGGAGAGGGAGGAAGGGAGGGGGGCTAAGCACCGCATTCTGATGGACAACACTGACGGACAACTACGAAAATGGAATGCTAAGCTGTTTTTTGTCGAAACAAACGGATGCGTAAACGGAGCCAATGGTTCGGGAGCAACTGGGAAGACAGGGAAGGTTATGCGTGAGAATGTTCAACGAGACTTACCATTGCGAGTCTTACGAACAGAGGACAATTTATGAAGAGACGAAATAATGAGACAGATGAGTAAGAGGAGGACAGAGACGCATATCGAAAAAATGAATAACACTTAAAGACTAAATTTCCAGTTACAACTTTAAATCAGGCAGGTTTACACAGTCCCCGAAAAGAAACGGCGAGAACGTTCTGCGAGAATGACGGCATTTTATAATTACGCTGACTAAAATTCTAAACATGCCAAGCCTAATTTTTCATCTGAAACTTGGGGGAAAGACAGACATATGGGTATCAGTCAGGAAGAAAAGGATAATTTTCTCTGGCACATCAAAACAGGAAAGAACTAGGTTACAGATCTGATTCGTGGTTTAGCATACATGAAATCTATCGAGCCTTCTTAACATTGTGTATCGCCGAAAATAGTTAAAACTTTGATAAAGTGTTCAAATCAATCAAATTAATAGTAATAAAACTTAGTTAAAGAGTGTTCAAATCATTTTCGGACATTTGTATCGGCAATATAACTGACACCTTATACAAGTTTTTGCATCCCCTGGTGAGGTGTCTTTTAGGTTTGGGCAACTGCCTCCCCACTCCACCCCGAGTTTAACAAATTTGTATCTAAATGTACACTCATGTCACATTAACATCAGGCAAGGGTGAGAAAACTACCATGAGTAGTGCACATTATGCGCGGAAACTGGAATTGTACGGAAAATAGTTTGACCCACATTCCCTTGCATATCTGACCTTTACGGAGCCGAATGACAATATATGTATACAAGTAGAGAATATCACTTCCCGCAAAAAAATCCACGACAGGACTTTACTACCACCAAATCATATAATAACGAAAATTCGAAAAATTTCAGCTGAAATAGGCTAAATGCAAGCGTCATTTGACACTCCGAAACGCTAACACAAATAAACACAACGCAATTCAATTAAATACCACAATACATCAAGCAGTTTTCGAGTTGGTCTCCACAACTGTATGTAAACAACTGCCAATGCCACTCGAGTGACTACAATTTAACAAATTGAGGAATGTGTAAATATCAAATGAAACAACACCCGGCAGAGACGACTCTCCGATTTCTCGAGGGAAAAACTCAGCCACTGAAAAGCATTCCCACCTCACATGCCACGCCCACCGCGGAGAGTTGAGCGCCACGCAAATTAATGTATGCGAGTATTCCTCCGATATCGTGACATTACGTGGAGGAGGGGCCACGGCTTCCCCGTGCTCACGACCGGTAGACCGCGACCAAAAGGGGCATTTCTGACCCTCATTGCGTCCCCCTCGAGGCTACACGGAGTGGAGTGCCTCGCACTCACACCCGGCCAGTCACTTGACCCACAACCAAGTACTGCCCGAGCGCTAGGCAGCTCTCGAAGGCTATGCAACCGTGTCAACATTAGCATTCGCCCCTATCAACAAACCTACGGTAGAACCACGGCCAATTAACAACTGAGAAGAAGTAGCTGACTATTCCTTGGCGACAGTACAAGAAGGTAGAGTAGGAGTTGCTCACGTTTATTCAACGACCACGACTACTCGTTCGGCGCCATCAACGAGGGTGTTATCAGCGATTAACTCTTTCCAATATGTCACTTGTATAACTATAGTCATTCGCCCAAAACTGCCATTCGACAGAAAAAAGATTACACTGTTTAACGGAAAAGTGAAGTACTTGCTGCCAATACTGAAGGACATCTTGAAGAACTATTCGAAGGGACTCGATACGGAATTCGGACCTAGTACTGCAGTTGCTATAAATTTACGAATAGATTTTCACTCGTCTTTAGCCAGCCATTTATGGTGGAACATTCCGCCAGCAATATAATTCCTAGAAAGCCTTAGCTAATGATAGGGGGAAGAGGTCAAGGTTTGGGACAAAGCAAAGACATACTTGGCTCGCGACCCGATTATTTGCGTTTAGCAGGTGTTACCCGCACACAAAGATGGGACCACATCGAGCACTCACGTAGAAACCGTAACTAGTTTTCCGTTTGCTATACTGAATGATTCAGAAGTTAATTGAGCCAGCATCACCTCGGGAAATCAAAACAATTCGATTCTTTAACTTCATTTTCTTGTTATCACAAAAGTTAACTTACTGATCAGCTATTCACCGATTTCAAACATGTACTTTTACCCAATTTAAAATTTTTTTGAAGACTCGCGTTCGTATTATCGTATTATATATCGCCATTATTAACTCCATGGCTGCAAACACCGGAAATTTTCCTGAGCCCATTTGACATGAAAAATCACGAAAGTACGACATTTTTAGATTTTTTCAGAAGACATCGAACTGCTTTCACATTCCATCCACACGACGCGAAGTGAACAAAGGGCATAATTCACATGCCTCCTCACTCCCTCCCTCATAGTCCATCCCTTTTCGCTGGGGATCGCGGGAGCTTCCAGAATGTTGTGAGGGAGGATCTGATAACGGGAAAGGGCGTAACTGAAAACTTCACGCGAAGGTAGAAAAGGATGGATGATGAACCGCGAATTGGGAGATTCATAACAACCTTCGAAAGGATATTCAACCCGGTGACTCACTAATTCCCTCGAGGTTCGCATACCATAGTCAGCCTGAAGTAGGAAAGGCACGGGGAGTGTCGAATGAGTCACGCAGCGGGTAAAGGTTTTTCGGCGAGACGATTAGTTACCTAAGCCAAAGCCTTTTTTCGCACGGCGCGTGATGTTTTAGCGCGTTCAGGGTCAAGCACGATTTACGGGATGGGTAGGAGAATAGTGGATGGAAAAAAACGCCATGCCTCGACACTTATCCCACTCGCGAGGATTGAGGTCAAGCTATCGGCACCGTACCGTTCCATCGGTCGAGCTGACGAGGAAAGACCAAGCGCGTCACTCAGCAAGTTGCAATGCAAATTTTTCGTTCGACACGCGACGCAAGAGAAGAGGAGCCCCACCTTTCCACTGAATATGCCTTTACTTTTGCCACAATGATGAGTGCCTCAGCAGGATTAATCCGAGTCGATTCACAAGTCGGTAGATGACTGGCTAAACTTCTTGGATCATTTATTTCCCTCTCCATTGCACCATGCATTATCTTGTTTTTGTACATTGCTTAAATATATTTACTCATTTATGAACACGGTAACGTAATTTTAATTAGCACGGTTGACCTCACCGGCGCATCCGAAATGAAGAATGTCACGATGGAGAACTTCAACATTATTAACATAAAACATTAATGATTTTCATGCAAACCATTCGTAAAAAGAAAATTTGACAAATTAGGTTAATTCGAATCAAACTAGTTCATTCCAGCAGTTTCTGGAGTCCATCCGAGGAAGACGCAGTGGATGAGGGGAGAGCAGGAATTGTAAATCCGTTACGCAGGATACGTACTACTGCGACTAATGAATTACTTGAACGGTTCTACTTTGAGGGGTCTGGATAATGGCTTCTTTCAGCTCGCTCATTATACCTTGTGCCAACTGTACGTATTTTCATGTGTTCCAATAGCTTCCGACTCAAGTTAAAAGCTTTTTAAAAGAGACTTTTCGCTAATGAAGTCATGACCTAATTCGTACTAATTTGGATGGTTAAAACGTGGAAAGATGTTTGAGAATCGTATAATTCACTTTTCTCCACGGAAAAAAGAAACATTTTCACACCGCTTCTATTGTGAAAAATCACGCAAAGGGAAACAAATGCAGAAGCGTCCGCGCAGACATGGATGTAGGGAATCGCCGCGGCAATTCGAATGCTTGACAAGTGTTTGAGACTTGGCGGTTACAATCCAATACCACCCTAAGTACCACGTTCGTGTATGCAAAAGCTAGTTCCGTTTTCATTACTGCAATGACGCTTATGTAAAGCAGATTTAACAATTCTTCTAATGAGACATTTGTGCGGTTTGTTGACGGAATAAGATTTCCTAAATTAAAGTTTTAGGAAGCAACAAGAAAAAAAGAGTTGGTGGCCTAATTACACGGTAATCAGATAGCATATGATCCCAGACTATATGCAAAATAGCAGTAGTTAGTAGGGGAGGCGATCGACGGGTAAGGTTATTCGCACCGCTGAGAACAGGTTGGAAATTTTGTAGGGGTAGGATGATCAGGGAACAGAGGAATGGTGGAAACCCAGCGTCGACATTAGCACACACTAAACGAAAGGCGCCAAGGGGTCCACAGTTAGTACGTCCCATTCGACGGAAGGCGTACTCCGCTCAAAGAGCTCTACAAATAGCACCCCAATCACGGATCGGGACAAGACTGAAAAGTCTTGTCAGCTCCAGGATTCGAACCCAGGTCCTCGGGGTGGCAAGTCAGTAAACTAGCCACAGTATCATTCCGATCCAGTGTCGTTTGCAGCGATTGTGCACAAATGGAGTTTTCCTATTAGTTGCTTGCACTTCGAATTAGACAGAAGGTTCCTTCCCGAGATATGACACGGCACTAATGAGTCGCTTAAGAGCTCGGGGTTGCATTCAGATGGCGAGGATATTTACATCGTATCATTACTTAAGCTAACGCCAGTGATATCTACATTTAAAACTCACTTAGGCACAATTATTCATGAAATAAGCGAATAAAATGTAGCTCTTTGTAAACGAACATTATTGTCAAAACTAGACTTCCGTGTACATAGGAATTGTCCGACCGTACGGAGGGAACGAATTTATCTTTCAGTGTAGAACGAACTAGAATCGCGAATGACTCAACTATCGATCTTACTTTGCCCATGCAGAACGAAATCAAGTTTTTTTCTCAGCCCCTAAGTCGTGAATTTTTCATTAAAAAGATTAAAGATTGCAAGCACGAATTTGCTCTTGTATTCTTCGCAATTGATCCACGTACTAGTCATATTTAAAGAAGATGTGGCTGAAGCACCAAAAGTTGTCATTGCATTTACTACCGTATCCCCAGAGCTTCTAAAAATTATCCCATTAAGTACGCTTTTCATATTTTCTTGATCACTTCATATGGTGAAACATCGCATTTCTCCGCAATTCACACCGTCTCCTGCAAGTTATCTAAGATTGCTGCAAACGCGGGAGCTTAGGTCGTAAATCTATAGAAAACAGAAACTCGTGGCGAAGTAATGGCATATTAAACCGCTAAATGAACACATTCGACAATAAATTGTGGTATCTCGCCCAGGTTGAGAAGAATGACTTTTATTATCGAATTTTTGTTCACGTAAGTACACGACTGTGATTACACTGCTTTCGCAATATTTCTTGAAAAAACCTAGGAAATTACGTGGGTAACAGGAAGTGGAATGGTAAATGGCTAGAATATGAATGGGTGCATTTCCACAGAGTTAACTCATCAAAAACAACTTCACCAGCTTCCGAAGTTCTTGATAATTATTAGGGCAAACTTTGTCGTCCCATATTTATCAGTTTACATTATAAAATATTTAATTTTTGTAATTACCCATAATATCAGTTTCCGCTAACGGTTTAATTGGACGGAAAAAGAAATATTCCCTCATGTGAGAAATCTAGCTTGATCCGAAGTCACAACAAGGCATGGTCTGTGTTGTGAGGGAGGTTATTCACCAAATCAGTTGGTCACAGTTAGTATCCGACGACCACACGCTCCAGTCTGATGAGCGGCACTCGGCCTATCTCGAGATGCATGATCGCTATCAATAACTCAAAGAGACCACGATAGAGGTCTCATTCATCTCTATCTTATGACTCTCGCACAAAAAAGCAGAGCAGGATGTCAACGAAATTTTATAGTCAGTCGAGTGAAATGATGTCAATTGTTTTTTTCCATTGCTTTCGTAAATGCTTTGCTGCCGGAACACAAGATTATGAGGAGTGAAAAGCTGACAATGAATGCCTAACTATTCACTCCAAACAGACTCGAGAAGTCCCGTAAAGGAGGCATTTGTTTAAACAGCATAATTCTTGGAACGGTACATAATAGGTGAAATGCCACTCCTCTACAGCAACTGCCGAGGCTCTTCCGTGCACACACATTCGCTCTCGAAGAGTAACAATCCGAATGTCAATTACCACGGGCATCCTAATTAGACACTGACCACCTCAATACGATTAACTATAAATCACAATAATATACTCTGGCGATCTACGATAACCACAACATTAGAATACGCTCGCGATGAAGACCCTGCCCACGCACTTTCCCATCAAATGACGAATGCACCGCGCGAAACATTAAGCCAGGATTTCTGAGTTTCTCTTCGGGGTTTCGTTCGTCACATCAGGTCGTTGAGTTCGGAAACGAACCGTCAATCACGCTTTAAGGGGGATTCTTTGCGCGTTTTTTTGGATAGGTTGCGGATGTTTCCCGCCAGCGGGAGCACTCAGTACCTCGTTGTAAGCGTCCCTCACAGAAAAATCTGGAGTAGTCGTGAAGAGGTGCATATCCATGGTGGTCACGGCAGCTTACGGAGCGTCTTCAACTCGGCAACCTGCACGCTCGCCTCAGCAAACGCTCTTATCGTTCCCGGCGACGATTCAGCTGGAGCGAGCGGGGCACCCAGCGAATAATCTTATCGGGGACCCAAGTATCTCCAGCGTCGCGGGAGACCAATGCGGGTTCTCAGGTGGCGAAATGGGGGACAAAGGGGAAGGGTAGGGAGCAGAAATTCCGCGAAACCGGGGCTAAGAAAACGAAACAACTGACGCACTCACGTGATAACTTATATCCACACTTAAGACGGCGAGTCATTTCGTCCACCTGTATCTATAGTGCTTCCTGAAATCTGGCAATCGCTCGTTGCTAAGGAGGGAAGACCAAGCACATGATAGGAAACTTCGATGGAGAGAGAGAGAGAGGGGGAGTGGCGGGAAGCGAAACTCCCTTACGTCCCCAAGCCCGCGGGACCAAAGAAAGAGAGACGGACTCTGGGGTCTGCTGGGGTCCAATTGCCGACATTTCCTCAACGGCTTTTTCCCCATGTGTCTCCTTTCAGTCAGGAATTCGAGGGGGTATTTTTTTATGCGAAACAATGCTCACCGTTTCGCGTGCTCCCTGCCATAGTTTCGCATACTGCTGCGGCTTGCACACGCGATGGCCCATGGGAAACGCGAACTGATCTCAAGGACCATCGTTTTCATTGAATTCCCAGTTGGCATTTCATAGAACGCAATTCAAATTCTAAACTTGAAAAACGTCGTGCCTTTTTCCCCAGCTCCTGCTGACTGCGAGGCCACCCTGAAAGAAATCGACCCAATATGATCCACGAAGATGAGAAGACAGATCGCGGGGCCATTGTTGATGACGGAGACCACCACTGTCACCCTTCACGCACCTAAGTCAAGACTCGTTACTGTTTTTCCAGAAAATTAACGACACTCAACTGTGTGTGCAAGAGGCCAATGCCAATATTTCAGGGTGGTCACCCATACTCTAGATTCCTATTCCTGACGAATATTCTGCTCTTTTTTCTCCCCAGTTTTTTTGGAACCTGATTAGGATTCTTTGGTGTGTCGCCCGTCATCGCTTAGCTGGCCACCGATATGACCTACGCGCGTCCTGCTAGTTTCCCCATTTTCCAGGGCCGACACGCACGATGAACAGCAGGCAAACGCGAAGTGATCTCAGCTCAAACGCTCCATCTCGCCGGGGATTCCCGATTCCAACACCACATCCCCGAATTATGCATCCAATTTAAAACTTCATACAAAAAAATCGCCTTCGTCCCACTCATATTTTACGGATTTTTTATGGCAAAAGAAATACCTGATTTTGCCGACAGAATGGCGACTCCTCACTTCCATTCGCCATAAATAACAAGAGGGCGATCACATGCGAGAATATTTTTCAAGTCTAAGCCAAATTTCCTCCGGAATGCGGGAGGAATATGCATCGGAGAAAAATCACAAAAACCTTAAGTAGCACGATGAACTTTAGAACGGAAGGTTTCCAAGTACTACCACTTCAAATTCAAATGACCTTCGATTTTACCTTGAGTTGAGATATCATCCATCAATTTTTTCAGTATTTGTCAACGTATTCTTATCTTTTTTTGCAACTTATCTTAGGAAAAAGTGTAGTCATAAGCTAGTACTTAACGACCTATCATTATGACTGCCCGATGTTATATCGTAAGGATATAACATCGGGCAGTCATAACTTAATAACATTCTTACGGCAAATAACATATTCAAAGAATGGCATGCTCATCTTCAGCAAAGTCGCACAAAGAAATCGGCGATTTGTTTTCATTGGGACCCAGAAAAACTCCTGTTTTTTTTCAAGTAATTATCAGTCTACCGGTGAAATGTTGTTTTTAAAGGACACACAATGTAACACTGGTGCTGCAATGCTTTGCCCTGCCTAACAGACGCTGACCCCCCAAATATCCCACATTACAACACACTTCTTTCAACTCCACATACTTCCTAACTCCCTTCGAGCCGTCCAACATGGCTAGTCCTTTCCGCCCTACAACTACAGCTTACCCAACATTCTTTCATCAATCAAAATCGTCAACATTCCATTGTCAATCAATGACTCGCGTCAACTTATGCCTTGCCATGCCCAGCACGTCCTCGTTTCTTTCACTTCCTATTTTATCTTATACACTCTTCTATACGCTCACATCCAACAAGCCTCCATTCCTCGCCAATATTCGTGTCTCTAAGACTACGTTTCCACGCCATAAAATATTATGCTTCACGTCGAATGTTTCACTTGTCTTTTCTTTAAATCCCACCCACCCACTTATAAATTATAAATAGTACTTACAAAGTGAATACAAAGGCAGCATTTCTCGAAGCACATTATTGACTATGAGAGAACGAGTTCGAAGTAGCAATGAAGCCGCAGCAAGATCTAATTTTAGAGGGACTGCAAATAAGACAACACAAATTCCATTCAGGATTCAGAAGAGAGTGGTGAAAATAGGGCAACTGATGAGTATAATTTTGCAGATGACATGAAAATAATGATTGCGAAAATGTTAACCTAGAGGTCGATGGTGTAAATGGATTTTAGCTCTATGAAATATTGGCTATGCTACTGCCATTCTCCCTTTCTAATAATTTAGCTTTTGAAGCAATGAAATAAATACTCGTGGTCATGTTCAATATCATAAACACAAACTGCCATTTTTAAAGCATCTTATTAGGAAAATATTCCATGCTGCTGAAAATGTCTCCTGCCATTTCGTGTGTGCTCAGTGCGGCAATGCATTAAAGTCACGGATAAAAGATTACATCACACATACTTAGAGGTATGCAGTAAATGTTTGGGTAGCAATGAGTTGAAAGAGGGCACCATCTTTCCTACTCTTCCCATTGAGTCTCACTTGAGACATTTACTGCATTGCTCACATTTATGACTGCTTCAGAGATATTTCCGATACAACTGATGCTCAAGTTAATTTTATAAGTATACGAGATGGTTACAATTGAAATGAAATTATTGACAATGTAATTCCACACACTTTATTTAAAAACACGACCCAGGTTTCGACGCTGAACGTCATTATCAGGTGATCATCATAGAAGCCTAATTGGTAGATATACCTTCTGATCGAGGGAGGGGGTGAGAGAGGGAGGGTGTGAGAGGGTGGAGGGGATGAAAGGTTAAAATGTAGCTCGGAGGAAAAGAGAATTACATCTTCGGGTGTGAAACGTTGACTTGGCAGAGAGTAACGCTCAGGAGAGGGAGGGATTCAACATTTCGTGGGCAAGTTCATCCTTGCAACGGACGCATTTCAAAATTTTCAACATCGAGTCTTTGACCATCATTTTCAAAATGAAGAGTTTTAATCACAAAGTCACTTTTTTGGTACCTTTCGATGAGGTGCTTGCAAAGAGAGATGTTATGTCCTTACTTTTTTTACACATGTTTGGTGTCCTTTAATCCTTTCTTTAAATTTGTATCCTGTTTGCCGAATATACTTTGCGTTACATTCCGAGCACTTTAATCCATACACTCCACTCCTCTCGTCTTTGGGGACTTAGTCTCCAGTGTGAGAGATCAGGTTTGTAGCCATGAACCACTGTAAAAGGCACATTTATTTTTTTTCTTTAGGCAAAATCTTGATTGTATCTAGAGAAATATTCCCTAGATAGATTATACGTCTCCATTTGGCAGTGGGATCTTTTAGATATTCGGGGTAGTAAATGTTTCTTACGGCTTTTTTCGTAACTTTCTTTCGGTAAAAATTTTTATTGCGACAAAACAAGAAGAAAAAGGCTCCCTGAATTTCCTCGACCAATCCATTGGAAAAGACAAATATGGGTTAGAGTACTCCATTTTCCGGAGGGAAATGTACGCGGACCAATTAATTATCTCCTCTTCGAGGCGTTGCTTCGCCGTAAAGATTTCGGCAAATCATGCAATGATCCACCGATTAGCCTCAATCCCCATATCAGAATCCAATATAAACAAGGAAGTTTATGTAATTAAAACTATTCCAGTTAACAATGGCTATCCAGAAGATCTAATAAATAAAATTGTGGCACTGTTTAAATTTTCGTCGCTAATTATTACCAGCCTGATGATTTCTATGTTACAACTACGTAACCAATCGAAATAAAACCTATTACGTTCCCCGATTATTTCACAGCAGCAGAATATAGCAATCCAAACTTTCAGCTCAAAAGTTAATCAGCCATTACTACATCATAATTAATTTATCCACTGTCTCTTCAAACTGAGAACACCTCTGCATTAATGAATACTGGATGTACCATTTTTTCTTAGTTCACCTGGAGGATGATTTGATTTCTTACAGCAGAAATGTATTGCTGTTAAATTTCCAGAAATGAGTAAATATCAAGACGAAACACTTTTTACAAATTTCACAAAGAAAGTTCACAACGCAGGTTCTGTGAACTTTCTACCAGAAAAATATTATTCTGGAAATACTAATTCATTAGGAAGATTTTTAAAATTTGAAACGAGTTCAGGCGTCCGTGCTATAGAATACCAGTATAAGTCGCTAGGTAATTTTTAAAGAAATCTGTTACCCAATGTGTGAATAACGATTGCTTTGGTGACGTTATTGACTTAGAAGACAACAGTCGTCACTTGATTCACCTCTATTACATTTTCGGGAGGATTTCGGCTGTCGGCCGTGTTTTTCTTAAAGAGTAAGGGCTGCTAGGAAGATTTCCGTAGAAAACTTAAGTCTACAGAATTTCGCAGACTAGCCGTGTGTATTTTCCTTATTATTCCGTTGCAAGGAACCTTTCTTTACGGAAAGCTTTGTAATTTTCGTAGAATTTTTTAGGATCCCTTACATTCTACGGAATGTTTAATAGGGTATAGTGGACAGATAACGATATTCATACGTTTGATTTCAAACATAAAGACTATTCTAAATTATTGGAAATGGAGAGGAGAAGCTTGAACATGCCACCAGGTCGAAGCTTAGCATGCTGTTAGTTTGCAAGCACCTTGGCAACGGTACTACGGCACTAAGCGAAAGAAGGTTCACCCCGTGAAAACTAATGCTGTCATTTAAGTTTTCCTTTCATGAGAAAATACTCCGATATGAGAATTTGTTTCGATGTATTCATAGAATTGAAAATATCTATAAAGAATAAACACATCAATGGCCCGCTGGAACCAACTTGTCCCGCTGACGTGATAGCATCTCTTGTGCCCAACAGATGGCTAAGATTTAGTCAGGATTGGTTTATGGATTTGTCGGAACGACCTCAGATTTCATTCCCGATGGCATGCCAAGATACGAGTAAGAATTAAACAAACCCCTCCCCCCTTCGTCCGCATACGGCAAATTCGCGGCTCGAAACGTAATATTTGCGTACGTTTTTCAGCGCCTCTAGAGCTCGAATGGTTTCTGGCTGAATGTTTACCATCAAGGGCTTTGGTGATTTGAGGAAGTGCCTCGCTCGAGCCCAAAACGAGGGACTACTATTCGCCTCTCGCCAGTTTTCAATTGCCTCTCCGAAGTTCGCAACGAATGACACGTATAATGCACGGATTCACGTATTGGTTTGCAACGGTGCCTAATTGGGAATCATTAGTTTTTCGTATGCAGTCCCAAGAGATGGACGCTTCAACGTTTCCCATGCCAAAAATAAGACAAGGCAATAAGAAACGGCGCGAAAAAATTTGCGGCGTGCCCTTGGGTCGCTGACACAATGGGAGCGTTTTTTCATTCGTTTCAACCTTCGACCGGACTATAATAATGTCTTCTTCTTTCTTTTGTCTTCGACCAACTTTTTCCGGCTTCTCATAATATTTTAACTGCGCGAAATTCTGTAATGAGACCTTGTATTACCAGATTATACACTTGCACTCACAAAAGAAGAAATAAATAAGGAAGCCTCGATAGTAATTCGCAAGAATGTTGATTGCATTTTGCGAAAGTATCGGAAAAAAGTAATATAAAATATCGTCGTCAGGAGAAGAGGCCATAATCGCAGGTTCTTTGCGTCCCGGCCACAACCGGTTCTCTCCACCAAGCGGCATTGGCATTGTTGAGGTGCCATTGAAACGCATCGGTCTGTTACTTCGCCACTGGACGCGCCACTGGCGCTCTTATCATCTAGTATCGCAACCAAGTGAGCCTCCACTAACTGTAAAATGGCGCTTTAAACTTAATAACTTGCGTGGGCGTCGTTGCCAAATGTATTGAGGAAAGGGATTCCCCAACTGTTGTTTACTTCAAATTCGTAATTTCAGGCTTGACCTTGTAGAACTTATTCATTACGGAAGGGAAAGGTTGAAACTCGGTTCGTAAAATTAAAACATTAAGTGAATAAACAAAGATGCATCTTTTTCTTTCCGGGTTGTAATCCTAATTGCGCTCCCTCGGGTGGTGTTTCCACATTTTGCGAAACCCAGGAAGGTAGGCATGTACCCTTAATGTTCAGGCATTCGCATTCCTCACCACCCCGGGAAACAATGCGACTCCCTAAGCAATGCAATGCCCTAAGTGTCTGTCGCTCCGACAAACCAACTCGATCGACCCCAACTAACGTTTGAAATACTACCATCGTAGCTCTGGACTAGCGACGAAGACGTCGGGCGTGACGCTCGCTCGCCCATGAGTTGCAAACCTGTATTATCATAGATAAAGATGTCCTGCAAAATTAATGGCACCTTCAGGGGCGATCGAACCAAAAATATTCATACGGTCATGCCCCGACTTTCGGTGTTGCCCTTCGGGGATGAAAATATGCTCATTTTTCTTTCTCGCCCTGGTAAACGATTTTGCCAACACAGTCAAAGAAAAACGTGTAACAATGTTCCTCAGAAGTAAGAAACGAACTAAAATTGCGATGCTTGTCTCATTGAAATAGGCCCATCCTGATTGATCAGCGTCCAACTCGAGTGCTCTGCGCCTCGAGTGGGGGCCGCTCAACAGGCCTTCTTCAGCGAGTGTGGGGCGCTCTCATTTGCCGCCGCCTCGCTTGCCTGGCCTGTCGGAGTCGGCTCCGACAACTGCCGCTGGCGTCATGCTAGTAACAATGACGAATCTTTACAGCAGACTTCATGAATTTCTACAGAACGCCCTTAGGAATTCTGTAGAAATTCCTGAAACAAGTGTTTCAATATTTTAAGGAATCACCACGGGAATTCTATACACATATTTTTCAAGAACTGGTACAGAATGTTTTGAGCAGGGCACTGCTAGATCTCCGTAGCTCCCCCGCGACCCAAACCATTTTTTCCGACAGCTTTCTTCATGCCTGCGTCCTCAAAGGCTCAAATAGACAAATAGGACCATCATCTCTTTTTCATAGACCCACTTTCCTTTTCATAATTGTTTTCCTAATCCATAATCGTTTCGACTCAGCACGCAAGTTCATCAGTAATTCCATTACCTATGTAGTATTTCAAAAGAGTCCTTGTCATCAGTTTAATCCTTTCCTGTAAAATTCCTCATTTCATAATCTTTCCACGGCGTATATTTCATTCTAAACATTAATACACCACTAATTACAGTTCTAATCTACGTTCTCCTTCTATGAGGCCGGTCTTGGGTTTAATCTCGACTGAAACGAGTGAGTAAGGCTCAGCAAAATTTAACCGAAACGCTCAGTTTTCTGAAATTGAAGTATACAGACACGCAGGTCGCACCATAACAATAATTTACAACTGCGTACTGTGTCTACTTCACAACGCTTCTCTCTCCACACCAGAGAAAATTAATCTGTAACTCTCACCCCAGAAATCCCCGCAGTCTTTAATCCCAACTTCGCACAAACCTGACAAATCTAAACATTCCTTCTCAATTTTTTATTTTTTCCCGACTAGGTGTCCTCAAAAGTCGGATTCCATTAAACTATCCTAGTAGCTTGCACTCCACTTCGGCGTTTCTTTCCCGCTGCTTTCACGCTGTGTTAAGGAATTCCCGTGTAACAATTTTTACTTCTAAAAGATTTTAGAAATCACCTTAGAGTTTTTCATAACGTAGCGAACACACTTTGGATAATTGGGCAAATTGCTAGCTTAATCAATAATTTCCTTCGAAACTTCAAGGCGAATCGGGAAAGAACCTCCCGGATTCAGGCGAATTTCTGAAATTCTGTGATACACGATTCGGGGATTCCCGGTGATCGGGTCGTTTCTCATTTGCAAGGACTGTCGAAGCATCGCTTAAGACAATTGCGTGTCTAAGTGCTATCAAAACTCAAGACTATAAATAGGACCGTCTGCGGTGATTCTTGCGGCAAGGGTGGAAGGAGTGATTCAGATTAACGTGGGTGCGCTATCCTTTGCACCTCTGACTTATACCTCAATTTTTGGGTTACTTAGTAAATTTCCTCATTTCAAAATCACGAAAATTGAGCAGAAATACTCTATTGTTCAAATCCGTGTATCGCTATTTCCAGGGAATAAAATGAAATATCATTACCGACTTTTCGCCCAATTATCCCGAGGGTGTAAAACCACGAATACGCATAAAACATCTTCAAATGAGTCTTACTATCGTGCAGAAATAATGCCATTACTTTGCAAGAAAACCTCATCCAGAATAATAAGCGCACCAGGAAGAAGCGAGCAAGCAACTCGAATTATTTCACTGAATCATTGCAAGAGATTTTGGGGACAAACTAAACACAATGTAGAAAGAAAGTATAGGTTTGTAATGCTTATTCAGAGTAAAGAGGAAAGAAAGGGAGAGTAATTTAGTACGACGGGGGAGAGAAACAATGTTAAGTAGATTCCGGACTTATTGGGAATAAGAGGGAATGGCAGCAGATAATTGTACCTATAAAAGCATATCCATAAAATGTAGTGGATATCCTCATGTCCTTGACGGCAAGGAGACACACACCGGAAGGGGGATGTAGATGTAGTTTGTTTCATCGAACAGAAGCTAAAACTGAGAACAAAACAGGATGAAATAATCTGATAGTGATGATGGATCGACCGACTCCAATGGTGAGCTAAGGGTACAGGGAGTGGCGAGGAAGAGAACTAAATCTTATCTCGGATATGCGAGGTGATATGAAACAGGCCTGCGGTTGGACACATTAAGAAACGAAACTAAAAACTTTCCTTGATCGAATTTCATTCGATGAGAAAAATTTAAGAATGCGGTAACATGGGGAAGGCACAACTTTAAATTCTCACAGTTCCCAAATGTGGAATAAAATTTTAAATGGGTAACTGAACAAGATTTGGCAACAAAAGGTCGTCATTGTGAAAAGATAGGAAAGTGATCTCAGAAATGCTCTTAGTCCTACGTACACGATACATTTGTTTGAAGAAACAGCGATGGAAAAACATAGCTGAGCAAGGCTAAATATTGTTTTGGCAAAGGAACAATTCTGAAATGGCTATGGCATGGACAGAAAAAAGGCAAAAATGATGGCTAACAATAATATAAGACTACATTAACCTTAGCATAAAAATTAGACCTCCCGAAATATATGGCGACCAGAACAACCTCACTTCGCAACACTGCAGCGTGATCAGAATGGCGCTCGCTCAGTTTACAGTGAGATTCAAAAGATGCTGAAATTTCCATATTCTAGCTTCCTACCTTGACTTGGTCAGCATTCCTTGAAAGAGCGGTTCATTCGAACAAGATGTAAAACGCTTTGAACGTACTAAGAACTGGGAGTAACTGAAAGGTATACTCTGATAAGGGCACCTGTGAATTTCCTGGCACGCTCGTAACTCAACCTCCTTACGCCTCCAACCTTCGCGTTTAAGGCTTAAGGGAGGCTCCGACCATTCCAGGCCTCAATGACACTTCCCCACTGCGACTAAGTTGAAATTTTCAAGAGCAGCTCAAATATGAAATGTACATGGAACTTTCGCTTTCACTATGACTCTTTGAACAAATGCCACGACGAAAATGAAACGAGCGTGCATGTAGGTAAGCTGAATAAGACGAATCAATATGTCCAGAGGTGGAAAGACACTAAATAGATAAAGGCCCAATTTGACATGGGCTAGATGGAAACAAATTAAAGCGATTCTGATATCAATAGCGAACAACTTTGAAAGCGTGCAAAATCAGAGCACATCAAACGAAGAACTCCCAGGAAGAAGAATGAAAACACTAATCCTAATGCAAATAGTCCAGAGCATTACCACTACCCCAGAACAAACTGGCAAGGATTTAATGAAGCCGTAAAAAAACTTAGCACGCGAATCATAGAAAATTAAAGGCTTTAGTCATGAAGCACAAAGTTATTTTCGTAAGAAATTTTTTGTGCGAAATTCGCTCATTAAGCATTTTTATTTTTTATCTATCCATATGAATTATACGATCATGCTTTTTTTAAACGTGTTCATGATACAATTCAGCTTCTCCGTAGTTGATCTTCGTGCGGTAGAGCTCTTACTTTTATAGTTATTTAAATTACTACTTTACATCAATACGAATTCTTTCACAAATTACTCAATTACATTACTAATATTCTTTTGCCTTTTCCACATAAAAAATTAAAGGCAATTTCAAGAATACGGGAGTCCCGAAGTTTAACATGGTTAATTCAGATCATTCATACACGCAATTAATGCCACACACAAAAATAGGAGACCACCTGTTCAATTACCTTTCAAGAATTTCATAAAAACTGAATGCGCACTCCTAATGCTCAAAAGCTGGGAGAAATGGATAATTGACAAATAAAATCCCTCGAATTTCTCGCACTTGCTAACCATCTCATCGGGCTAATTAGGAATCATGGATTTCTAACGCTTTCAATTTATCTTTTTGAATTACACGACAATTTTAACTTCAATGCCAATTCAAAATAAGATTCTCTAATCAATTCTGAGAATTTTCTCATTTGCACCTTGAATATGTCCCCTTCTCTATACCAATTTCCCTCAGTCACCATCCACGATTTTTTCGCTAGATTGCACAAAATAACTCGCTTTTCATCCATTTAACTAGGAATAACCTTTCTTTCATCAAGTGAAAGCATAAGAAGTCTCCCTAACACCACGGCAAATGTTAATGACTCTCGTAAGATGTGGCTAACGTAATGCTGAAATCTTTCAACGAAGGACGATTGCAGTATTGGCACACGGAAGGAGTGCTTACATCGTTCATTGAATATACTGTCGTAATTTTGTCTCATGTCAACTTAGTACCGACGGGAAGACAAAACGTTATGACAACAAACCGACCAAAACGCCTGAGGTACAGATAAATGATTTCAACAATAGGCTGATAAAAACTATTTAACAAAATTGCAAAGCAACAACAGTTATCCCGTATTCAACGAGACATATGAGGTCATCAGTTTTAACAATGATCAGTCAGTTTTAAATATGACACTGAAGGAATTATAATGGCCCCACACTACTTAGGTAGATCAGACCACAAAGATAAACTAAGGGAGATAGATTCCAAGACAGATAGGTACAAATACTCATTCTTTCCCCGAACAATCAGTAATCATAATAGCAAGAAACCGAAGTCACTTTAGAAATATTAAAAACTTTGAATTTACAAGTCGGAACAAAATTAAACACTATAGAGATGTTAGGTATACTTTCAGGTGCATGTGTATGTTAGTTGGTAGTTTGAGTGTTTGCATGTGTGTGGGGTGTAAGTGTTCATGCATGAATGTATGCCATGTTTTTTTTTTTATATATGATTTTGTTGTTATTGCATGCGATTTTTTTTTTTTTTCCTTTTCTAAATTATGGGTGGTGTCCTAGCACCCCCCGCCACACGCCCTTGCGGCGGCTTGCGGGGTATTGAGTAGATGTAGATGTAGATCAGTTTTAACAATTAATAATAAGCAGCGAACAACCTTGAAATCGGAAGGTTAAATTAATCAGTCAATCGCGACGCAACTTGGTACAGTACAAACTATGAACCAGCTCCACCATTCAACAGGCAAGAAGTATCCACTTAATGTAAGAACATACTTTCAGAATAAATATATTCATGATAAATAATGCACTTGACACTCACAGTAATTGGAGCAATATGAATAATGTTTTTCCTCCAAACTGACACCACGTCTATGAATATCTTTTTGGGCAAAATGGCTGTAAAATGACGTCTTTCACAAACCTCAAATTTTAGTTCTGGAGTGAGTCTGAACGCACTCAGTTGCCTCCGCAATGGCATATCCATCCCGAAAGCACTGCCGCGGAACAATTCACCGAGGAAAACCAAAGTCTCCAAAAATGGTAAACCCCGCTGGTAGTACGGATTACCTTCGGGCAAACACTTGTTCTCCAGTTGACAGAAACAAGGCGACAGCGAATTCAGTTCGAACTCTGGTGACTGAGCTTATTAGTTTCTATAGCAGAGCTGCGGAAGGATGTGGTTTGACCGCTATGGAGTCCCCCAACTCCGCGAACATCCTCGCTCAACAGTTCGACTGAAAACACACTACGAAATTAAAAAAAAAACAATGCAGTGCATTTTACGTTCCTTTCCACGGCCTAAAATAATGACGATTAACCCTGTCAACTTGATCCAACCCAGAATTTCAGGTGATGCAATGGGAAAGATTCTTGGGAATGGTATTTCAAATACCGAGGGTGGTCATACGGTCTATTCGCTCTAACACGAGGCCCACGTCACCCTGGACTGTTTCCAAGTGTTCGAATTTCCTCCCTCCATCGAATTGCTTACATCCTCTCGGTGGTGTTCGAAAACCAAACTTTGGCATCGACGCTCTTCTCGATTTCTCCCAATGGAAAGAAACCACTGCATTCGTGCTGCCAGAAAAGCCTGGTGCTTCACGGTAAAAATTTACCGACACAGATACTCGTATGACCTTCCATAGTCAGTCGTACATGAAAAAATTAGGGCTAGGCATTATACGAGTGATAAATCCTTCGAATGGATAACGATCGAAGCACGGTTTATTAAGGTAGGAATTTTCAATAATCAGACTGTTGTAGACAACTTTTAGTATTGAAGCCTCGATCATCGGGAATTATTAAATTATTGGAAAAATATTTCTCAACAGTTATTGCAAAAATATCATATAACAAAAAACATTAAAAGCCCCACTCTACCAAGCATATATTCGCGATGCATACATTGGTGGCTGGCGTAACTTGGTGGAACTCCTTCATGATGCGTAGAAAAGGTAACACTCTGCTATTTCACAAAACATTACTTTACTGCGACCGGTTTCAACACAGCGTGTCATCATCTGGCCAGATGATGACACGCTCTATCCAAACCGGTCGAAATTAAGTTATATTTGTTTCGTGGAAACGTGGAATAGCAGAGCGTTACCTTTTCTACGCATATAATCGCGACTAAATCTCCCACATTCGCACAAATATTAGATAATTTGCAGGCGACACAGAGATTTACACAGAAATAAGAACACCGGCAGATTGCGAGCACATCTCTAAAATATTGACGCCACATATCGGAGTGGTTTGAAGAATTGGGATTCGAATTAATTATCAGAATATCTACAACACATGTTCTGGAATATAAGAAAAGATAAATAAGACATGAAATATAAAATTAGATGGATGGAGATAAGCATTTCAGAGCAGGTCAAATACTTCAAGTGTTGTCACGTGTTGGCATCAATGACGCGTTAGAAGAGTATGCGGGTCAGCCTTAAAAAGGGTTGGTTTCAATCGACGGGTTTTTGGCAAATGTAATGAAAAATTAAGAGAGAGGCGTTAGTTCGATTGCGTTAGGCCACATTTAGAAAACGCGGTTAGTGCGGCCATGACGCGGACTATAGCCCCGCCCACTACCGGCGGCAGGCTAGTTGCCCGAGACCCAATGAGCCGTCGGTGCTTGGCGGATCGTCGAGCTGTGCGTATGGTGCCAGTTATGTCAGTTTCTGTTGCCCTTGTTTCGACTGTTTCTCGAAAATGGAAATTGACGAAATCACGGAACAACGAACCAACATCAAATTTTTCGGTGAAGTGCGGTTAAAGTTTTCAAGAAAAAACCGAAATGTTGACAGCTGTTTACGGTGATAATGCTCCGAAGAATTCATCTGTTTTCGAGTGGATTAAATCAAACCAAATAAATCAACAAAAAGCCGATCGAAAATTAAAGTCACGCTCCTGGTTTTCTTTGATGTCGAAGGTGGCGCTCATCGTGAATTTCTTCCTGGAGGACAAACAGTGAATGCTGAGGTCTACCTTACAGTTCTCAGGCGTTTGAGAGATCGCGTGCGACCAAATTGAGCGAAGAGCGTTGAACTACTATCCGGAGGATCCAAGTTCAATACCCGGGGATGCCTCTGGGTACCCTCAGCTTCCCATAAACTGTTGTGAGGGCATAGACCGAGGTGACCAATAATCTCACATATCAAAACCCATCTTCCGGTTGATGATTATGCTTTTGATTTACATAGTATTTGCATTGTGTATTGTGCATGTATTTGCAGAGTGCGTTTATGATCGAGCTGATTATTTTAACTAATAATTCTACTGTACGACTGATGCTTTCACAATCTCCCATTCGGCGGCTTGCAGGGTTTTGTTTATATGTAGATGAAAAGCTAGTTCGCCATTAAATTGCTAACATGAGGGCAACTTTCTGGTAGGCACTTCAGCTGCAATAGTTTTGCGCCACTTTGAGACATCTACGAAGAATAACCACAAATTATACTCACACAAAGTCACATGCAAACGAAGAAAAAAAGTCCTGGTAGAAAGAACCTTTGGAGTACCTCGGGTTTACACAAATGGCTCCACTTCTGAAAGAATGCTGAAAGTTTTTCAAACGTCAAATTTCATTTCTCAAACCATTAACACATTGGCGCTCTCGTCATTCCCACGACTTTTAAAATAACAAGTGGTATTACTGGCCATGGAATCTAACAAAATCCAGGCTTAGAAACGTGTTTATAGTATCCTCATCAGCACATTTCAGGGAAAAATAAAGTCCCCAAGATAACATTCTTCCGCAAAATGCACCTAGACGCGGAAAATGCGTCAAATCAACGTCTTCAAATTATATCTTCATTACGTTTGTGCGGAGTGAAAAATAATTCCATTTTTCAACCTTTTAGTAATTTCAACTGCAATTAAATACCATTCCCCCCTGAATACAAATTTACAAATAACAAAGAAGGTTCCTTAAATTAATAATTAAAACAGGACTGTTATTTTAGATATTATGTTTAATAGCTGACTCGTACTTAGCGCACAAAATCCAACAGAAAGCAACGGAAGATTGTCTCTGTATTTTTATTTACCAGTAAAACGACATTTACGGTCGTGTACTAATGCGCAGGAATTTCTAAAATAAATGCATCGAGCAACTGCCGATAATTGATCATTAAAGCTCCAGCGTTGAGGCTCTGGTACATAAGCAATAAACTAAACAATTTACTCTCAACTTTATACGACCATAAGACAATATTTTACTCGCAGCGCCGACTAAAAATGTTATATGATAGAGGAAAACCTGAACGGTTACCAGCATACTACGAGGGTCATCCGGAAAGTAGTACCCGTTCGTGAAATAAAGACACAAAAGTAAATATTAACAAACATAAAAAATTTTATTTGAAAGAGGATACTTTAAACTACTTCTCAACATAATCTCCAAGCAAATTAAGGCATTTGTCATAACGTGTGACAAGTTTCTGTATTCCTGCTGCATAGTCCTTCGCCGCCAGCTCATTGAGATACGCGAGGGACCCATCTTGCACAAATTTTTGCATAATGCAGATGGTGTTTAACAATTTCATGAACAATTGTTCGAGAAACATTGGGAAAATGCTCACAGATGTCATCAATTGTGACGCGCCGATCGTTCCTCACGAATTCGTCAACTGAGCTCACCAGTTGGTCTGTAATGACAGACGGTCTCCCCGAACGCTCATCGTCGTGTGTGTTCCCCCTCCCCATGTTGAAGTTGCGACACCACCGCCGAACAGACGACTCGTCCATTACATTGTCTCCATACACCTCCTTTAATTGGCGATGAATATCACATGGGCGAACGTTTCTTGCATTGAGGAATTTAATCACTGCCCTCACTTCACAACTGGCGGCGTTCTCAATTTTTTAAACATTGTAAACAATCACAGAAACAACACAGGCAATGCTAGCGTCACGCAACTTGGCTCAGAGAAGGCAGACAAGCCACTGAAGCTATCTGACCTCGTCCAGCGGCTACTCGCGTCGTCAGCACTTCATGCGGCACGAACGGGTACTACTTTCCGGATGACCCTCGTATATGTCAAGGAACCCCAGATACATATCCAATTTTAGCTTTCTTAAGTTTGTTCATCCCACTAGAATGCCATCAGAGATTATGCAACATAAGTGCAAAAATGGCTTCCCTGATTTGATTTGAACTGTTATAGCTGCTGCTTTCCTTAAGTATTTATCCCAGGGAGAGATGAAACAATTTGAACAACCACCAAGAAAAGGGAAACCTTTATAAGTGACCGTGATTAAAAACAGAATAAAAATTTTGGAGCTATTTTCATCCGCAATATTATATTTTTGTTGTAAAAAAACAAAATTATTCAATCCCAGCAACGGTAAAAAAATTAAAATGCATTTTTGAAAAAGATCATCAAGGTTCTCTCTTCCTTTATAAGTAAAATTAAACATGCCTTTATAGTAAATGTCTAGAATTAGCAAGTTTTTCGCAATCCAAAGACCTGAAATTTTAAATTTATAAGATAACAATTAGTGGACACATTCATGCTTCAAAATACCCTATTTTCAAGTTTTTCGCAATCCAAAGACCTGAAATTTTAAATTTATAAGATAACAATTAATGGACACATTCATGCTTCAAAATACCCCATTTTCGTTAAAACAAATTTCGATCTTGTGCAGGAATGGTGGCATTTTTTCACCAATTAGTTTACAAATAATGGCACGAATAATGATGAAAAACCAATGAAAAGCGAAAAACCTTTCAGAAAATAAATTTTCAACACACTTTACCCATAATATTTTTTCATGGTATTTTACCTCAAGTTATGGGCAATCGGTAACGACTTCTCTCCTACACATCGCGTAGATTCCCTCTAATTTCCCCAGAGTTATTTCCTTCTTCATTTCGTCGTAACCTGTCGTCATGCTACACGTATACAGCGCCCACTCTTTCCCTTCCTCTACGCCACTTAACCGATAGTCTCCATTTATCACGGCCTTCAACATCCCACTGCATTTCAACACATCCTCCACCGACTGGTTCTGCCTATTTCGGATTTCCCCCAACAACGTCCTTTCTTCACACACAGCATTCAGAACTTGGGCGCTTGCCTTAGTTTAACTATTTCCTCAATTCTTATCCACATCCCAATAGCCTCCCATATATGTACGCTCAACCTTTCACCTCATTGCAGGTTTCGCATCCATACAGCGCTCTACATACCATTTAAGTTTGCACTCATCTTTTCTTTACCCTTTTACGTTCATGTACATGCATGCCATCACTTCTCAGGTTCTTTCGCCAACACAATTATTCTCCCAACGTCCCCACACCATGCCAATTTTCCTCAAATATACTGCCCGAATACATGGGCTGCTAAATCTGCACCGGGTTATTCCCTCCGACATACTTCCAAGTTTAAACTTCTCTTGAACTTAGCTCTTCCGGTTCCCTGAAATATCACTACTTTCGTTTTCTTTCGCGGTTAATCTTCGTCCTATACTGCTTCAATTAGCCCTCTGAAGCTCTCAACAATAGTTTCTATCTCTTGCCTCTCATTTAACTATTCCTCGATCAACTGTAAACACAAGCGACTTAATCACCTCCCCTCCTCCCACTTACATCCCCGGCTCAACCCATTCCTTCCCATGCCGGCCAGCCTCAACATATCCGGAGCACATGCTCGGCCAGTGAGTACCAACCGTGACACACTCCTGCCTATCCTAACGTCATTCCTGATAGAGACAAGTGATTTTTACTCTAAAAAATTCTCGAATAGCTTTCAAATACATATACGATTACACCATTCACCCCTTACCATGGACACACAAAGAATCTGAATGGAAATAGGGCCAAAGCACGCTGTAACGACTAAGGGGATCGTTTCCCCACGAAATGATGCCCGTACTGGCTGCGAAACGTCGATCGAGCGTCACCGCATTGTAACGCCGCAAAGATCCCAAAAAATATCCGGTGATAAAATGCATTTAAGTCAATCAATACCAATTTATCCAACCAACGTTCCCTTGAATTTTCGGTTAAATCCGGAGCTCATCATGGAGCTGCTTTCTTGGGTGAAATTACAAAATTTCAGAACCATTATCCACACTAAGGGGGTTTCTGCAATCAATGTACTCGTGAGTGCCCTCAAAATGTGACGCAGAGGCCACTTCGACTCCTGGTAGGGTGGACAGCATGATGGATGGATGGACAGAGGTCTTTTGGGCGAAATTGAGACCGAATTGTCCAGATTTCTATTTGCAGTGCAATACAGGTGTCATGGAGTATTAATTTCAGGTTTTCTCTTTTTGTCGACGCTTATACTTGCATAGCCTTACAATCTTCTGAGTATATTTTAAATCTATTTAAAATAAATTTTCGCTCCCCTCACCTTGCAAAAAGGTATGTCTTGAAAGCATGCGAAATATATAGACTAGCCCTGAATTATTTAATTATTCTTATTCATGGGTTTCAGTCTCATCGCAGTCCATCTGTTTAACTAAGAGCAAAAAAAATCAAATAAAATGTAGATCCAGTACGGAGAAAGCCTACTTCTAAGGAGAACACTTTTATGCATTCCAATTTTAAGTTTCATTCCATGTCATACCGAGTGTCATCACGGCGGGGAAAAAACAAATATATCATCGACTTTAAACCAAAACGACAAGAGAGAGTAATCAACACAATGGTGGGCCCAATAGGCGAGGCTAGAGTTCAAATAATAGAAGGCCAATCCCTATTCGGGCGTGTGAAATTCACATGCCAGCCCGGGCCAGTTCCTTTCCGTGGCGCCGATGATTTTCCAGGAAGACCAGACACCCGAAAAATCACACAGCTTGGGTGAAGCTTAGGGTGTCCACAGTCTTCACCCGGAATCGAACCCCGGCCCTCTGGGCCACTAGCCCAACCCCTATTCACGTCCCTATTACCGGCATTATCGAAGATCATATACAGATAAACCATTTTCGCTCAATCAACCAAACAACAAGTAATGCCTTAACATTCCAAGCTTTCAGCAATTCCAGAAACAAAGATTAGGTACGAAGATAGGTATGCATACAGGTATCGGGCTAAGAGAATATTTAAGCAATTCGCTAAATGTGCTTTAAGAGACGAATAAACCCTCACTACTCACACGTTCTTTTTCTTTAAACTTCAATTTGCATCAAAATATACGCATCCGTACACTGGACTAGAGGAAGTGAGTTCTCGGTCCGGGGTGCGCTTCCGGCGACGCCTTGCGGCGGGCCACTTCCCCATCCGCTGGGCAGCCCATCCTCCACCCAAGGGCCTCCGGCACACGGGCGCGCGAAGATCGGGCGGCCCTGAAGCACGAGTTCATTTCCCACGGCGGATTGCCAGGCGCGCCACTTGGCCCGTCCCTAAGGCGGGCGCGTCAAGCACCATGAAAGAGGCTCGAAGCAGTGAGCGCAAACGAAAGTGGCCATGCTCTGCGACTTAAACATTTGTTTATAATCCAACCCCACGAATTAGTCGGAAGTGCGAAGGACAGAGGGGGTAGTCGCCATGGGACGCGAATCTTACGGTGCGCGCCGCTGTTGGGTGCAGAGACCCCAGCTACCCAGCGCCGTAGTGAGGTAGGTATATGGCCAGAGGTCATCGGGTTGGGTCACTAGGCTTTTTGTCATTTTTCTCCTGAGAATTCGTCGAGAGCGAAGAAGACGAGCCGACGCAGTTTCATTCCCGGGTGTACAACTGCACCAAGGCCACGAAGAAAAGGAGTGAGGGGAAATACTGAAATGCTACATGGACGATTATTTCAAGCACTTAAGGTCAGCGCTCACTTTCTTTTCTTGCTTATTTTCTTTCATGCAATCTAACAATAAGTTCTCGCTTTATTTATACGCAGGGTTCGTAGCGTTTGTCATGTTTTGCCGGTCATCCTCTGCTGGGGATGCACGCAATCGTCGCGCAGAATTTTCTTAAAACACTGGTGCCTAGCTATGCAACCAAAGCAAATATTAATAATAAAATGTAGTCTTTCCCCGTAATCCAGAAATATATAAAATGGGTTCAACAGCCGAGTCCCATCCGATGAGTAATTTCTGCATCTGAACTCCGTTTTGGCTTTGCGCTCGCATTTGCCCCGCCAGTTTAATACCCATCTCCCATTGAAATTAAATGTTTTCCTTTGACACGTTCATAATACTCCACAAACCTTGCCCACATTTTCCTATCAAGATGATATGTAATTCGTCAAAGTCACCTTTCCGAAGCACAAGCAAAAACTTTAATTTTTGGGTCTGAAAGCTTTGCTGGATTCGCCAACGGTGACATTTTCGCAAAAATTCTTTTCCGTTTACAAATATAAAGAGAGTAAAAAGAATCAGGGCCGTGTTTTATTGCAGATAAGAACTCTTGCGTCTCCTGAGATTATGGCGTTCAATTAAGAGCTTTCAATCCAAAAGCCTATTAGTGCATATTTTACAGGCCACCGAACGATCGAGTTAATTCAATACTAAAACTAGAAAAACAATTCAAAGGCTTCTCATCCCAAAACAATGAACTAGACATAATAATCGGCAGTGATTTCTATGTCCCATCTATTGATGGCAGCACACGTAGTTCTAAAATGGGGTAAGTACAAAAATACCTGTTGCCATTGCATCTTTGACGTTGAACTCCACACATCAATCATCCGCTTCGCCGATTTGGGATGATTACATTCTTGATTTGTTATGAACGATTTACCTGTAACGGTCTTAACTATAGTAACTTTTACACCAATTGGCGGACAAAAAGAGTAGTAAATGATATTTTTTTCCGACGAGGGGAAGAAATAAGACGCACGAAAGAAAATTTTTTTAAGTTTTAAAACGGGAAATATATTGGCTTAAAATTCACGATACGCGGTTTATTTGTTAATTTTAAGCCAGATAGCAAACACGGAGATACTGAAGATAAATTGAATTACATCTTTGAAACTACGCGCTCAGCAGTAAAAGGTTCATTCCAAGAAAAAATATAACGAACCTACACATCCTACAATAGATAGCACCACGTGGAAGCTAGAAAATCGATAGGACGTAAAAGGCTATGTCACGTCTGGTTGATAGATACACGGCATGATATCGCTAGCAACAAACGGAATGAGGTCACTAGTGATCAACCAAACATCTACGGCAAAGAAAAATTTCGAAAAAAGTAGAGCCCTTGTTACACGCTCTTTTTTAGTTTGCGGGGTGTTGTGTAGGCGGATATGTACCGGAATGCAATAGGAAAAATATTGATGAACATTTAAACGAGAAACCAAAGGCATTTTGGTCTCATGCCAGAGTACGGGGAATAAGTCAAACGTGAGTTGATTAAAGAAAGAGAGGGGCGAAAGAGTAACCAGCAGTTAAGAAAAGGCCAACTGGTTAAATTCCTTCTTTCGACAAGTGTTTACTAATTTATACACTTAATCATCGTTTCCCCCAACCGCAGCCCGAAATTGAGATTTCACGTAGTACAACAGGCGCAATATTTACCCGGAAAACTAAACGCAAATGCCGCCTTGACTCACTGCGCGACTCTATCTTCTCACTTTCACAAGGAAAAGTCGTTTCTTTCTCACACACCTCCTGACCGTAACCTCACGAATTCGCCATCGAATATGCAAGTTAGCCAGACGACAGCTTACGTAATAAGTAACTTTTGAGTAAAACTCCTAAGAATGTTATGTTTAATTCGACACCCACATTGCTGAGATTCGGCAAATACGCAACAATACAAATTGAATTATTTCCCAGAGCAATACATACAGAAATCCAGAGCATTAGATACGGAAACATAATCAAATTTTCCGACGATTGCACAAAGTACTTTCAGGGAAAAATTTCCCAGCCACCTTAGTAAATTCCTTTTCGATTCCCTACTCAATTTTGCATTCCGTATTGAACGAAAAAATCTGCACCTACCACCAAATGGGAAAAAATGTAAATTTAGTAGATCAATCACAGGACATTTATATAACCACGCTACGTTGGAGACAAAGCGTACCTGAAAGTTGTGACTCAGTACACCCCAGGCATAACCCATTCGGCGTCCTGATCGATGACGTTACACGAGATGGGAAATAGCGAAGGAGAGGGGGGACGTTTGAGTGGTACGTGATCTGTGGGCGTGATGCGCAGCAACTGATTTTGGCACGGGAGCGTCGGTGTGGATTGCTGCCCAGCGAGAGGCGAGCATGTCTTAGCAGCACATGTAAGCAAACTCGGGTACTCGGGGGGGCTACTGAAGGAAGCCTGCCTCCACTACCCTCCTATCCTTTACTCTTGCTCCTCTCAATGCTGTTCTCGCACCCCCTCCCCCCAAGCGTGCAAGTGCCCCTATTACCCTACTTAATACCCCGCAAGCCGCCGCAAGGGCGTGTGGCGGGGGGTGTTAGGGCACCACCCGTAATTAAGAACATAAAAAAACCGCGAGCAAAAGCCACAAATTTTGACAGTTCACTAACAAAATATGGCATACATTCATGCAAGACCCCTTAGACCCCACACACATGCACCTACAAATATACCGGATATCTTTGCAATGTTTAATTTTGTTCCGACTTTTAAATTAAATGTTTTTCATATTTCTAAAGTCATTTCGGTTCCTTACTATTATGATTCCTGTTTGGGAGAAGATCTATCTGTACTGGAGTCTATCTCCCTTATTTTATCTTTGTGGTCTGATGTACCTAAGTAGTGTGGGGCCATGATAATTCCTTTAGTGTCATCGTTAAACTCGACAGTTCTGAACCTTTCTAAAAGTCTAAGTCTCGCTTGCACTGTTCGTATTTCAAGTGGCTCCCAGCCTAAATCCCCAAAGAGACCTGTCGCACTTGTGTTCTTATCATAACAATTTTTCACGAATCTGGCAGATTTTCTCTGGGCTTATCTCTATCTAATTCTTTTTGCTAAATTTTCTCCCAAGAATGCCAAATACTTGTTCGACCAGTCTCATCTACGCAGTA
Organism: Hetaerina americana; assembly: GCF_022747635.1. Lineage (NCBI taxonomy): Eukaryota > Metazoa > Arthropoda > Insecta > Odonata > Calopterygidae > Hetaerina > Hetaerina americana. The sequence goes on along the minus strand of NW_027286719.1, from coordinate 3,590,028 downwards.
GGCTACCCAGTATCGACCAGCTCATCCTCAATGAACTCCCATCATCAAAGATTTTGCCGGAATTTTTTAAGTGTCCACTAATGTTACGAATACCGGGAAGAGGCCTTTCAGCAATATTAGCACCAAATCCGAGGCACCTGAGAAGGAATTCTCTTTCCCAGGAGATTCCTCGTAAACCTCTTCAAATGGTAGTTCCATCACCTCCGCAGTGTGGACTAGCTATTTGAATCCTCTTCATATATTATTGGACGTGCATCGCTCAACGATTCTCGGCGTGATCCAGGAGGGGAAACATAAAAAAATAATAAATTCAATGACTTCGCCTAATGCTTACGAAATAAGAAATGAATATTGTACGACACGATCTTCCGAGCTGATTTCAATTCGGTTCCCAATAATGTTAATCAGATTTACTCGATGATCATTCAATTAAATCCCTCAAACGAACCCCCTCCCTCCTTCTCACAAATCCCCCTCGAATCCTTCCAAACGAACTTTTTCATATCCGCTTATCAACTCGTTACCCCGCAGAACGTTTGCCACGGTATGCGGATATCAGATGGCACCAACACAAGCTTGCAAGCCCCATTGCTGGCGCCGAGTGCAGCCTCCGCATTACTCTTACACCTCTTCAATTTATATCCCCGTATCTCAACCTTCTGATATATTCTGACGAGCTAAGTCTACCGCTTTCTCGAATTGTGTCATTCCTTCCGCTATTGCACACTCATCTTCAGATATACACGCTTGTCCCTTATCGCATTCATTGTTCCCGTATTGAGTTCAAAAATGATCGGAAAACGGGACGAAGAGAGAATCACTTCCCCGTATTTCATTTTCCTCGGAGTGGGCTGCCTTCTTTTTAACCCGCTCCCTTTTCAGCCCTTCCAATCACTTCGACCTTGGCAATGGAAAAGGTGAATCAGGTGCTGTAAGACGACACAGATCGGAAAGAGTTGGGCGGTACACGTGTTCCTGTGACGTGTTACGTGCATGACACCGTGACGCACGCTTAATCCAACCAAAGAATCTATTTTATGATTAGTGCTTTTCCGCCTAAAAAATTATCTGTCTTTGCTACTCGAGAATGGCACAGTCTACAGTTACAGCACGGCTATTTTAGGTGTATACACCTGTATAATATTAAAATATTACAGTAAATATTCTAAGTCCGTCTAACCTTCGAAAATCAAATCTTTCGTATAATCCGCTACTGTAAATGTTCCCGTTAATCCAGGAACTCACTGCTAAAGATATGAATAATTGTTGCAATTTTCATTTGAGGTAAATTACTGGGATAATATACTAATTTACATATTGAAGCCATGAGTCTTGCATTTATTTGACACTTTTTAAGTATCATATCGACAATGTGTAAATAGGAAAACCAGTGGAAACGCAAAACGATCAATAATAATGTTTCCTCAAATTCTGAGATGATACATTAAAAACTTATAAAATAATTTAACTACCGTAAGTAATTAGGCCTTTCAATTGTATGCAATAGTATTACACTTAATACTGTATGTTATGCAGAGAGAATACAACGCGGTATAAGGTTAAAAAATTTCTCCACTTCCTGTTTAAATCTTAGCATTCTGTTGATATGTCTGATAATATACGCGAGGAGCTATTGGATAAAATACCTCAAACCCTCAAATAAGACACAGATGGCATAGGTCAACACTTAATTTTTCGGCAAGAGACATCACGAATATAAGATTTGAGAGCATAACTAGGGAAGTGAAATAATTTTCCCCGCGAATAAACAATAGGGCCCAGATTAAATGTCATCCAAATCACACAACACATTATTTATTAGCCTAAATTGTGACCATTATTCTACCTTACCCTAACAGAAATGTAGCCATTACTGTCTGCTGGTCGCGCATGTACTGAGCAGCAGTTGCTGCATCTCTAGGACTAGCGCATGCATAGGTGCGAAAGCATTTCCATCCAACGAAACCTTTCTACTTCTCATTTAGTCCACAACTTTTAGAAATGTTTACGCATATGACCAAACCATCGTGGATATGGCCTGCAGGACCATATCTACGGTGGGTCGACGCATTGAACATGTAAGTTTCACCGAAAAGCACGCTAATTTAAGACGTCACGGTGTTCAAGTACGAAACGAAAATTACATCGGTTCCTTTCGGACTGGTCCATGCGTACACATTACAGAAGATGACTTAAGTCGTCCGCACACGATGCAAGCCGCAACTCTCATGCCACACCTAACGCACCACGAGCATATAACGGGATGGAAGCAGGCGTCTGGAGGGACAAGGAGAGCGCGCAGATGGCTCAAGTGTGCCATGGGCGCGTGGAAGTGATCGAGTGATTCCCGCCAAGGGACACGCGGGACGATTGCCCAATGGCTGCGGAGCGCAAGGACCTAAAGGAGCTCCGGGAAGACGAGGCGTGCGTGTCAAGGGACCCCATCCATATATGGGCGGACGCCAGCCGCCGCCGCGCCAGCCTGCGCCGCACACCCACCCACTCGTCCCGCCGCCGCCATCCCCACTTCCCGGCCCGCCCGTCCTCGCACCGCTACACCCCTTCCTCCTCCCTGCGACCCCCCTCGCCCCTCCGCCCTTACCCTCATCATTGCGGCATTCGCGACGCTAACTGATAAAGAAAGATACCGAGAAGAAAGAAAAAACCATACGAAAACGCGAAAGCTGGGCGCACCGGCTCCGCCAAACTATACGCTGGCTTCGGAAAAGGAGCTATCCAACATTTTGCATACTACCAATTCCCTCACGCCGTCTCCATCCAAGTTTGCTCCTAGGATCAAATTAAAACCATCGCGAAGAGAAATTATCACGATGGTGTCAATATGAAATCGTCAATGTGATTCCGCGTTTCTCTCGAATATTTCTATTATTCCTGGATGCACAGTCTAGAGTATCCATTTGATTTCCATGAGAATTCCCGGTTCTATCTGATTTTATCATTGTTCATGGCTTCCAACGAAAAAAGAAAAGCTTTCAATTCGCAGCAGTAGAGCGAACTCCAACTCCCACCCGACACACTTCTTGAACGAGCCCACTCTTGTCTGCACCAACCACGGAAAGTCTTGCCTCAGAGTAGGATGCGCACAAATATTCAAAATAGCGCGGCATTTGGGTAAGAATTCCGAACCCAATTTCCTAACCCCCGATAACTTCATATCACCATATATATCATTCGTGATTCAGGATAACAATCCCGATTTTACCATTGCTTAAAGATGAATGCGTATACGAAATTTTGCATCTGAAATTGATTTTCCATGAAAAAATGAATGCAATTACACAGAGCCCGCAACTGTATGAGGAATATTATTACTATGTAGCAATTAATCGGCGGAATTAGGATTAGATAACGACGCTGAAATAAAGAGAAAATGGAAAAAAACTTATTTTCATCGTTTTTATAGCTTTATTGCACAGGGTTTTAAACAACAACCTTCTTGGAAGGGCCCACACTTACAATGGTAGAGCGTGCTTATTTTCCCTGCTTTCTCTACGAATAGTGCGATTTTCACTCCAAGCAAATCCATCCACGGAGGTGCCCACTAACCTCACGTTTGGCACGTGTTTGGCGAAGGAGCTTGTTAAAATTAGTTATAAAAACTCCTGGGATATTTAAACATCGCACAAATAAATAAAATGTCTTCACTGTCGAAATTGTAGCTCCGCACGGGGCATCTGAGAAAATGAAAGTCGCTCTTCCACACACGAATATAAAAGGTTTGTCTCCAGGAAATTGCATCGCAATTGCTGCCTTTAAACTGGCATTACTCCTCCATTCTGCTTCGTAATGTAAGCTGTATGATGCATCAGTTGGATATGCAACGCGGAGCAAAGGTTAAATTACAGATTAATCCTTTGCTTACATTGGAAGCAGGTCACTTTCGCGATGAGGTTTTCAACCTACTATTAGCTCAAACTCGTAGGATACAAGATGAAATACGTTAAGGGAGATCAACTGTAGAACCGTCCTGTTTAAGATATTTTTCTAGGGACATGAATAATTCTAATCGACAGCGTCGGGGGTGAATATTTTTTCATTCTAAGCAATCAAGTAGAGCGCTTTGATTGCGATGGGACGTTCAAGAGTGCAAGAGGAAAATAAGAGGCAAATAAGGAAGGGGCAGGAAAAGGATGAACGGCATGAAGGAAGTTAGTGGAACTAATAAGACTCAGCAGCGTTGCGCCAGGTTGTGTTAGGAAATTCAAAGACACCGCTGTTTCGTCTGTGTCCATCAAAACCTACCTTGAACGTTAGAACGCCAATAAAATCTAGTACCGTGTCATTACTTTATCTAACATTATAACACTTGAAAAATACTTGTTCATTCGAGGCACGATCGAGGTCTATATTAACGATATGCATGACAACAAATCACGCCTCCGATACTTGCTCCAATTTAGCAAAAATATTCTAGAAACCTAGAAAATAAAGGCTGGTTGAGGCAATTAATTCAATACACTATTGGTGGACGTCGCACCTAAAAATTATTGATTGGCGTTCCCATTCAGGTGTGATAATGTTTCGTGGCGAATTTCCACTCGTCAAGACACCAAGCCAAGCGAATGCACTTACTTGGTTGAAATACCGAAAAAGCGTCGATTTGATATGAAATTATCGGCAAGGAACACAAGGACACCAAATTAAAATCCATGATGCGTCGGCAACATGGGACGAATTATTGATCATTCAAATGAAATAATAAACACTCTGTACGCGGTAGTGGACTATCTACATAAATAGGCCCGGAGAATGACAAGGGAACGGCCAAAATCTCGCTAATTTATACGAAGACATACCAGGTATTTAGGCCCCTTGTCCGAAGGCCCGCGGACACGACCCGCACCCATACTAAACATCACTTCTCCCTCCTGTATATACATGCGTGAGTTTACGCATTAAACTTAGTTCGTAGTACTTGGGCATAAACTAAGGGTGCAGCGTCGTCATAGTGTGGATTCCGCGTGAAAAGCCAGTCCGCTGTAACAGAAGAACTTCGCTCAGCACCTTTTTTCGCTTCCGGGCAGCCGCCAAGTCAGCCATGGAAATTTTATATACAATTTCATACACGGACAATACTTACTTAAACATAATATCTAGAGGAAAGCACAAGCACGCATAAAAAATGCTAGGGTTATGAAGTCGATTATTCCACAACGGGTAGGCATAAAATTGAATTTTTATATTTCGACGGTCACACAAAGAAGGTGACGGGAAAAAACGATTTCACGAAGGGACGAACAAGGAGATAACACCGTCGCTGGCCAAGTGACCAACGAGACGGGAAACCCGTCGTCACGTCAACACTAATCCAGCAGGTTACCGATTACGACTTTCTTTAGGCGCTGGCGTAACACAAGCATCTCCTCATCTAAGTAACATATTGGGGCATAGGTACAAGTTAGCCTGCATTAATTGGATGGGTATCGTTCGTGTGACAAGATTTGCAGTTCACTAATGGCCCGAGGGTTAGTCAATTCTCAGTGAAATCCCAGTTCCTGCCGGGGAAAATTAAACTCCGCTGCATATCTCGGTCCCCGGAATATTAATGAAACTTAAAGCCGCCCACAAGATGAACGGACCTTGTCAATAAACAATCACATCTTGCTGCGCAGTCTAAAGCATGGGAGCAATGGACGGGGGAGTAAAAATAGCTTTGTTCCCAAGTGCGATACAGTTAGTTGTACTATAAAACAGCGCATTGTTATCTGACTATTAGGGTTTTGCAAATTACATATTTACTTACAAGGTTACTTCCAATATACGTCTATTTTTTGGCGTGAGAATTCAGACTCCCTCGACGCCCCTGACTGAACGCAAATTTTAATTCTTAGCTCTATAGAATAATCGAGGCAAAGCACACCTCTTATGGATATATAGATTCATATCTTTACCAGCCATTCTGTGAGAAGAGATAACATATCAACAATTCAATCAATAAATGTTATCTTATTCCAAAGAAATCTGGCAACAACCTACAATAATATTATTACTTAACGTGGCAAAGATAGATTGTAATCACACTATTCATTGCACATTTCATTTACTCTATTCGTTCCACCCCGCTCCACATGACGCACAAATCACATTGCACCAATGTCAAATGCCTCTCATAACCTATTAAATAATAAATAAATAAAATGCCCGACATATTGGCAGTAAATGTGTTTCGGTCAGCTTTAGAAGGGAGTAACTATAGGCTCACACCACGAAATATTAGGAAATTGGCACTCGTGCACTGGAAAATTTCTAAGAACCGACGAAAGGATATTGACCCCGATGATTAAAAATCACGAGGATATACGAACCCGGCTTACACACTTGGGCATGCAAAACGACGCCTCTTACCAATGCCGCAAATGAAGGAACAACCTTTCGAGGAATAACCATCTCATACGGGGGATCAAAATAACTAGTGACGCCGATACCTATTTTATGAAATTTTGACTTATTCGCCACACTCAAAGTGTCAAAAAATATTGCGGGGGCCAGGATGTAAATAAAGTATCTATAATTATGATTTCCAGTCCTGCAACCGAAGACGGCAAGGTTTAACCAATGATTTACGCAGTGTGGTAAGATAAGTCGGGTGGACGGTAGACTTAAGCTAAAGCAACTATACTCTGCATTAAAGAGATACTCCCACTAAATACTATATGTATTGTGTGGGCTACCTATAAATCACCACTACAGTTACCAACCCGAAGGCTAGTTTGACGGCTGAGGGTAGATTTCACCCAGTACTAAGCCCAACGGCGTGTGAAAATCGCACATCAGGGTATGGGGTGGCATTTCCTTTCCCTGTGCCGGCTATGGTGTCCGACGAAGGAGATTTAAACAAAACAGCGAAGTCTTCTAAGTATTCTATCTCAAATTTCTCTCACGTTTCCGAACTAGTCGCGAAAGGTCAATTGGATCGCAAAAAGGCAACGACAGGAAAGCATTTCAAAGCGGATTTCCATATCTAGCAACAAAATAAGGCATTTGAGTAACTTTTCGTTGACGTGTGTTCAAAATCGGACGTTTCTACCACCGCGAGGGCATTTACTTGACATAGTGAGACTACTCAGCTAATTAACGGCGAAATTCAAACCATGGCACAATAAAAGTGCCAGTAAATTCACCAAAGCTTTCCAAATCTCAGTCATACCAGTGACTTCGTGTCGACCTTCCCTTTGAAATTCGAATCATCCATTTACTGCGGTAAACAGCAGGAAATGACACTCCTCAGAAACTAAAATAAAATCCTGTGAAATTGAAGTCGTGACGAATGACCCAGCAATTCATTTGATATTTTCCCGTTTTAATTCTCACCTAGCGGACAGTATTTTCGAATTGAAACATTATAGTTCGAATTGATCAATATTTTTGAACCTGTGTAATTTAAGTACCTAGATAGAGCAATGCTAAACATCATATTTCAGTGGTTATATTGGAAAATCCCTTGAAGATGCCGTAAGCGATTTTCCCAATCACAAATATTATACCAAAAATAAAAGTTAATGAATATGATATTAAGAGGCATTAGTTTTATGAGCATAATCCACCTTCAGAAATAAATGTCATAAGGGTGTGTCGCTCATCGCTCATTTGGACACAAAAACGGTAGGTTCGACCTTACCGTATTGGCATTCAATACCTTGTTTCCTGAGAAATCCGGGATCGGTGGCATTCGCTGATAATTTGAAATAAATTTCATTTAAAAAATCTCAAAGATATCATGCGTTCATCTTTGATTTTAATGTGTGTCTTGGCAACTTGACTGAGAAAACGGCCATACACTAGAGTTCTTTATTGCCCAATTTATGCCGAGGAAAGACGCGAACTGGAAGCTATCCTTGGATATTTGCATAACGTCCAACAAACTGGGAATTATCTGCACGAAGAGCCGATTAGGTAAATATTGGATAGATTTATCGACAAAAGACAAAGTGGGAACGGGGAGAACGACGGAAAGGAAGGGCATGAAACTCATATTTTGTATTTTGTAAAAAAATAACGATATTGTATTGGGAGTTTAAAAATAAGGCATCCCAAAAATATTGAAACAATAAATTGCCCGATTCTAATCGAACGGGGCAAATTGATTAATTAATTATTAATTAACTTTACCACACCTGGATTCCCATCAGAAACTTCTATCCGGTCAGCGGCGATCAAGGAAAAAAGTGCACAGAATGATTGAGGAGTGCTCACAGAATGCGAAATAGTCGTGGAAAATGAGATGATATTCCGGGAAGAAGAGGAGGGCAGTGAGTCAGAGGGTGAAGAACAGGAAGGAGTGGAGCCTCGGGGAAGGGAAGCCTCGCCTTGAAATGACTTCATTCTGACGGTGGAGGGTGTGTGTGTGTGTGATGAGAGGGGAAGAACTGAGAGGCGGTGACACACACGCCTCCTCCTGGACAGAGTACGCAGAATACGTGGTCTGTGCAATAAATGCGCGAACTGGTGCAATCTGCCGCCCATGACGCGGCCTATAGCCCCGCCCCCTACCGGCTGTGCTTGGCGGATCGTCGAGCTGTGCGTATGGTTCCAGTTACGTTAGTTTCCGCTAGCCTTGTTTTTACTCTTTGTCGGAAATGGATACTGACGAAATCACGGAGCAACGAATCAACGTCCAGCTTTTTGGTGAAGTGCGGTGAAAGTTATCAAGGCATTACTGAAATTTTGACTGCTGTTTATGATGATAATGCTGTGAAGAAAACATCCGTTTTCAAGCGGATTAATCGTTTTAAAGATGGTTGACAAGACGCCACGGGGGATGCAAGGCCGAGACGGCCTTCAACCACCTGTGTTGAGGGCAGCATTGACCGTGTGAGGTCCCTTGTCAATACCGATCGTCGAAACACTGTCCGAATGATAGCTGATGAACTGAATTTAGGAAAATCCACAGTTCAGACCATTTTTACCGAACATGATGGATGGATCCTTCACCATGACAATGCACCTGCACATTCAGCATTGTGTTCACCAGTTTCTGGCAAAACATTCAATTACCACCCTTGATCATCCTCCTCGTTCGCCAGATCTCGCCCCATGCGACTTTTTTACTATTCCCAAAATGTAAAAATATGATGAGGGAACATCACTGGGAGGATGTAGACACAATAAAACATTAAACGGCGAGACAACTAACAAGCCTAACTGCCAAGGACTTCCATGGGTGCTTTTAACACTGGCAAAGAAGATGGAATAAGTGCATAATTACGAATGGAGAGTACTTTGAAGGGGAAGAAATCGATGTAGACTAAATTTTGCAAAATAAAGTTCTTATGGCCTCGGTTCGCGTATTTATTGGACATAGAAGCACTGTAACTCATATCGCAGACGAAAGACGTCCCCGTTATTATTTTTATCAATAATTTAATTCCATTTTAAAAATAAAAATATTCTTACTCCTAACTTCGTCGAACGTCGAAAATAAGAATAATTCATTCCCTCCCCCAGAGACCAGTTAGAAAATTCCCGCATGCACGGAATTGACCCTTGAACCACCGGTTAAATAATGCCAATCCCTGACCGCTCTCTCAAACAAATCCGTTCGTCTCATTCCACTTACGCGAAATGAGTTTAGGCTGGGCGTTTACATTATTTCTCCGTTAAAAATGCATCACTGAAGTCATCTGAAGCGGACGAGGCAACATATTGAAACGGAATATTCTAATCCAGAATGATTCGCACACTCAAGAATTGTTTACACCAACCATTAACTTACCTCTTCACTCTGTGTTCTCTATGCAGTTGCGGACAATCTGACAGTGGCATTGTCATCCAGCTAAAGTCTTCCATCCGAATAAAATTGCCATACTTGGCTAACGAACACAGTGAAGATTACGATAATTTGATATACAGGCAAAAAATGCAGCAGGCGCTCACGAACGGACCGCGTCCAACAGATTTTTACTTTATCACAAAATTACATAATAATTAGTACGAATAAATTTATATTATTTTCGAAAGCACTTAGATCCACCTTGTAGTATTTCCATTCACCGGTCACACGACGATACAAGTACAGATCTCAATCTTAGCAAAAATACGATATGAAATGCTGTTTGACACTTTTCCTCTTTCCTGTAAACTACTCATTGACCTCTTGTTATCAGTATGAAGCTCCTGGAATTAATGAGAAGGTCAATCGTGAGCCAGCGATTTTGTCCCCTCCACCTTTAAAAGTCTGCATTATACGAGGGTCATCCGGAAAGTAGTACCCGTTCGTGAAATAAAGACACAAAAGTAAATATTAACAAACATAAAAAATTTTATTTGAAAGAGGATACTTTAAACTACTTCTCAACATAATCTCCAAGCAAATTAAGGCATTTGTCATAACGTGTGACAAGTTTCTGTATTCCTGCTGCATAGTCCTTCGCCGCCAGCTCATTGAGATACGCGAGGGACCCATCTTGCACAAATTTTTGCATAATGCAGATGGTGTTTAACAATTTCATGAACAATTGTTCGAGAAACATTGGGAAAATGCTCACAGATGTCATCAATTGTGACGCGCCGATCGTTCCTCACGAATTCGTCAACTGAGCTCACCAGTTGGTCTGTAATGACAGACGGTCTCCCCGAACGCTCATCGTCGTGTGTGTTCCCCCTCCCCATGTTGAAGTTGCGACACCACCGCCGAACAGACGACTCGTCCATTACATTGTCTCCATACACCTCCTTTAATTGGCGATGAATATCACATGGGCGAACGTTTCTTGCATTGAGGAATTTAATCACTGCCCTCACTTCACAACTGGCGGCGTTCTCAATTTTTTAAACATTGTAAACAATCACAGAAACAACACAGGCAATGCTAGCGTCACGCAACTTGGCTCAGAGAAGGCAGACAAGCCACTGAAGCTATCTGACCTCGTCCAGCGGCTACTCGCGTCGTCAGCACTTCATGCGGCACGAACGGGTACTACTTTCCGGATGACCCTCGTACATATACCTGTACTTCTTAGGACGCGTCGCCCGTTAGAATCATCTTAAACTACCCTCTACCTATTATGTGCAAATACCTATATTCAAAATAATAGCAATGACATTAATCAATGTCATCATTTATAAACAAGAGAAATGATTTATCGATTAAAATGAATTAGCATGCAGATCGTAATCGAGTCGGCAAATCGCGGGTTCGATTCCCGCCTGGATGGGCTTTCCTCCACCTATGGCTTGGGTGACCATTGTTATCATTGATAATAGTCCGATGTTAAGGCCAAAATGTGCTGCTTTCGGACTAATACTAAATAATAATAATAATAAACCGGCCTCGTAACAGGATTTTCACCCTCAGTATATCCTGTGTCTCCAGTTACTCAGCCAATTTGAGACAATGGAATATTCTTCACATTCTTAGGGAGGGAGGCGAGTACCGTACGCCTTACCTCCAGCTGATCCTGATGGAAGAAGGGACGACCCTGTATTGGGTTTCACGCCACGTAATTTGTCCCCAACTTAAGAACGTCACGTTCCACTCCAACGGTATATAACTCAGTTAATTAAAGTAAACTTCCAAATATTTACGGGTACCACCAAAAAGGAAGCTATAGAACCGTCGATAAGGGCCTCATTTGCTGCTGAGTCAGCGTTCCCATTTCCGGGAATTTCCGCATGCCCAGGAGCCCGTACGATTTTTTTTCCTTATTTTTTTCGCGCTTCAAATTAGTTTTCTTTCCTTGAGGACGGCAGTGCAAAATGCATTTCCTGGCCAATAATATGCATGGCAAATACGAAAACGACAGCAGCTGCCCCTTTGTAGTCTTCATCAATGAACTAACCGAGGATCTCCCACTAGCTGACCCCGTTACATTTACACAAGAGACACACTTTTCGGTCAAGGGAAACAACTGCGCACTACCGTAACACAAAGGCTAATCAAACCAAAAAAAATAATTTATTACAATGATTACAATCAAATAAATTATGAAAGCTGATAATGCAAACATCGTATTCCTATCTCCCCAGAAATATACAGTTCCAATAACATTAGCTAAAGGTCCTATCATTAAAGAAATTCAGGCTTATTTAGTTAGCATTTTGATCGATTCTAATTTGTCATACTACAAAAGACACAAGCCAACATTAAAATAACACTCATTTTTTCAATCAACCAACCCTGGACGCTCTTCAAGCTGAATAATAGCCACGAGTTTGTTCAATCAAGGATTGCCTCAGGAATTAACCTTTGATGATCCTCACCTCACTGCAAAAAATTCTTTTCGATCAAATAAAATTTTAAATATAATGAACCGGGTTCCAGTAAGAACTCCCATAAAAACAAACAATGCATCTTAATTTCAAAACTTGACAAGCACGGTGTTACATGATGGAAACCGTGGACTTCATGCGCGAAAACCACAATGCTCCCGAAAATTTTAGCCCCATAATTACAACACAAGGTCAAATGACTGCATTCATGTCAAGAGCCAATGTCCCCTAAAAGGCCTCAACGGTAGAACACACCAAGGAATGGACCCGTGAAACAGACTGCCATCAAAATGAAATAGAAAAAATTTCGACTGAGATTAAAAATGCCTAGTTAGCAAAAAAATGTTCTAATATTTCTGAACACATGGGCTATAACTTCATTAATAATTATGACTTTCATTTACTACCAATACAGATTACTAATTTGTATTTTTAAGTACTGTTCCAACAGAGTATTTTATTTACCATTGGACGGCTCCATACAAACGGTATAATAATAGTAATATTTAATTCCTATGGGCATTACACAAAACAATTATTATTATTATTAGTGCAGCTACTCGATTGGGTGGGTGGAAAAACTTATTTGTCTCAAATCTTATTGTTCAGAATAGGTTATACGAAGTGCATGAGATTCATTGCAAAGGGATTTTAAAAATAGCCCACAGTAACCTTCAACATTGGAAAGCTTGCAACTGCCAAACGAGTAACTAAAATGTGACGTGGTAACGAGATGAGCCTTCGCTTGCAACATGACCGACATAATTATTATAACAAACATGTACTCGCTTCAGCATCGAACAAGGTAAGATTTTGCGCAACCTTATCTCTACACACAACGAGCATGGACGATGATGGGCCGCGAAATGATTAAAGAAATGAAGGTCATAAGAAATGCACTTGGCTGCGAGGATGCAATCCCATTTCGAAATACCTTTGTTTTTCCTGGATGTTCACATCGACCTCCTGAACAACAAATGACACACCGCAGTTCACAGAACGCCCGCGACCAACAAGGGTCTTCACATCGATAGTTGTGATTCTCGGCACATTAAACAATTTATATCTTTTTCTCTTTTTATGTGCGCCCGACGCAAAAACAACAACTTCGATTCCCTAAATAAATTCCTTTCAAGGCTTCCAGCCGTTTCAATCCAACGTGGTCATCCTAACTCCGCATGCTCAAAAACTACTAAAACACAAAAACACCCACAATGCAGGTCGCAAAAGATAAAAAAACGACAATACCCTTTTGCACAATCCACTAACCTGGCTAGCAGCCTCTAAATTATGCGGTGTCTGCTTAAATTAGGCAGTCAATAAGTTCCGTAGGTCTTCGTGGAGGTAGCATTTGTACTGTTCAGCCCATTTACCCAGTACGTACATTACCCTACGGACCAACGCGCACGTACATATTTATGACTAAATACATACTTACGCATAAAACTTATGTGAGTCACACGGCTGTGAATAATATTGCATATCAAGTTAGTATTAACGAACACAAACCGTACTGGCTTTCCACCCAGAGGGCCCGGGTTAAAATCCCGGCGGTGTTGAATATTTTTCAGGGGTGTCTCGATCCCTACTTGAAGTGCTTTGTGGAGGGCCCTTTGAGTGAGTGCGACGTCCGTCGGATGGGACGTTAAGCTGCGGACCCCTTGGCACCTTTCGTTAAGAGTAGGCTAATGCCGACGCCGGGTTTCTCTCCACCCTTCACCCTTTCCTGCCCATTCCCTATGGCGCAAATGACCTCAGCTGTCGGTCGCCTTCCTTAAAAACTACCACTACTACGAACACAAACACAAAGCACATAAAAAAGAACACAAACACACGTTTTCGAATTTTTGTTGGTCAAGCCACCTTGCTCGAGGGAGAAAATGAAGGAACTGTTCCTTCACAATGCTAACTTATTATGTTGTTATATATATAACAGCATAACAATTACAATGCTATTATATATATATATTATATATTATAATATATATATATATATATATATATATATATATATATATATATTATATATTATAATATATATAATATATATATATATATATTATATATTATAATATATATATATATATATATATATATATATATATATATATTATAATATATATACCATAAACAAAATAATCAACCCGAAGGTCGGTTTAGTAGATGATGGTAAAAATCACCCAGTACTAAGCCCTATACTGCGTGTGAAATTCACAAATCAGGGTAGGGGGGGCCAGTTCCTTTCCCTGTGCCGGTTATGGTTTCCCAGGAAGATCTGGTACCCGAAAAATCACTTTAGTTTGGGTGGAGCTGCAGGTGCCCAGAGTGCCTCGCCCGGGAATCGAACCCGGGACCCTCCGGTCAGAAGTCCAACGCTCTATTATATATATATATATATATATATATATATATATATATATATATATATATATATATATATATATATATATATATTATTAGGTAATTTACCGGTTAAGGTAGGTATTTGGATGGACATAATTACTAATTAAATAATTTGTGACCCCTAGCAAAACACAGCATCCTACTTTACATCAGGTCCCTCTTCAGCTCTGAGTACTTTTTTCCTCCCTTCATCCCGTCCAACATCCCTATCCTGTTCCTTCCCTTTCCTCGTTTGCCTAACATTCTTCCCAATTACAGTCTTCAACATCCCGCTGCCGGTCAATACCCCGCTCAGTCACTTTTCCTGCCTCCATAGGATTGCTCCCAACAAACCCCTCTCCTCGCCCACCATACCAAGTACTTCCTCGTTTGTTTTCTTCTCTGTCCATTTCACCTTCTCCATTCTTCTCCACACCCACATTTCAAAAGCCTCCAGTCTACGTCTATCCTCCTGCTTCAATGACCAAGTTTCCGCGCCGTACATAGCTACGCTCCATATCAAAGTTTTTACGAGTCTTTTCTTAACGTCCTTATTCTACGTCCCCGTCATCAACTCCCTCCTTGTGAAAGCCTTTTTGCCTAGCGTAATTCTTCTCCTTACGTCCCTACTACTTTGACCCTGTTGGTCCAAAACACTACCGAGATACGTAAACTGTTCTACCGGCTCTAGTTTTTGCCCTCCTATTCTAATGTTAAGCCTATCCATTTCCTTTCTCGAAAATCGCATAACCTTTGTTTTATTTATATATATTATATATATAACATATTATATATATATATAACATATTATATATCTATATATATATATATATATATATATATATAAAATATCTTCGAAATGGAACACTCTTCGGCGACGCACAAATAAGTAAAAACACAGATTTAGATTTTTAGAATATAGAAACACAAAGAAAGGACACTCACAATTTGTTATTTAACGTTTCGACAGCACGGCTGTCGTCTTCAGAATGGCGTTCTCGGGGAAGAGCGGAGAGGATGTGCGGGGGAGAGGTGGGGGAAGGAGAGTTAAAGGGACCAATAGGAAATGAACAAGGGAGTGGGGGGGATATGTAGGCAGCCAATTGATGCATTGTATATATATATATATATATATAGTATATATATAGTATATATATAGTATATATATATATATATATATATATATATATATATATATATATATATATATAGTATATATATAAATATATATTCGAAATGGAACACTCGTCAGCGACAGACAAATATATAAGAAAGGAAAATCACACATGCAGTTTTGACGCTTTGACGGCAAGATAATGACGGTCATGCCGTCGACATGTCAAAACTACATACATGAGGGTCCTTTCTTTGTGTTTCTAGGTTTTAAACATCCACGTGTTTATATATATATATATATATATATATATATATATATATATATATATAAATAACCATAAACACAGTATTCAACCCGAAGAACGGTTTGGTAGGTAAGTTCACCCAGTGCTAAGCCCAACGGGGTGTGACATTCACACAGGGTATGGGGCCCAGTTCCTGTCCCTGTGCCAGCTATGGTTTCCCAGGAAGACCTGACATCCGAAAAATCACCTAGCTTGGATGGATAATACATATTATGGGATGGTCTAATATATATTAGATATGTGTACACATTAACATATCCACATGTATGCAGGTATATGTGTACGTGTATGAAATCTAATATATATATATATATAATAGATATATATACATATATATATATATATATATATATATATATATATATACATATATATATACATACATATATATATATATATATATATACATATATATATACATACATATATATATATATATATATATACACACATACATATATATATATATACATACATATATATATATATATCAATATAATGGTTGAATTCTCAGCCTTCAGTTGTATGACCTGAAGTGAAGCTGGAAAAAACTTGGACTCACCTGTTGGCTCAACTGTCTATTTACCAGTCAATGGATACATCTTGTACCAAATTAATGCAATTTTTTCTCAAAAGATTTTAAAAAACGAAATTCTAACTGACCCTTAAGCCTCACAAATGGTAACCAATTCTTGATCCCCACCTATGGTTTTTGTGACCTCACCCCAAGTTGACTGAGTCTTGCTTCAATTTGTTTTTCCTTTCAATGTTCCATAATTATATTGCCAGTATATATCAAGTATCCCAACAACAGGGCCATCTATGGTAAAAGAAGAATCATTGGAAGCCTTCAGCAATGTGATTCCACAGATACCACGAAAGAAGCATTTGTTCTTGAAACTTCATAGTGCTCTGGGTAAACTTGAAGATGAGAATTAGACGTTGTTAAATGCATTTACTATGGTGAACATGGAATAGACTAGAAAGGAAAATTGTCAATCCCTAGAATGTGTTTAATAGACTCAAAAGAAAGGGGTCAAAATTAATAAATGAAGGAGGACGACTAATGAAAGGGCGAATATGTGTCAGTATATGGCCGTTAAAAAGCTACAAGGGGGCTGGAGACACTGATTGACTGGGGAAACTAGAAAACATAAGATGGTGCTTGAAACCCAGATACCTGACTAAGGGAGGGGTAAACACCACATGTTACACCTGAAACTGTTGACTTGGTCATTTCCTATCTATTGTTTCCTGCATCACCTCTGAAAAAGTTATAAACTGACTTTTGGCAGAGGAAGAAACAATGTTGAAAACATATTTCTACTGTAATGGGACTTAGATGCAAGGGATTCAACGCCCATGAGTACATTATAAATAAGAACATGTAAACAAGTAGCTTGTGCCTAAGTTTGTGTTTGCTGTGTTTTACCTACTTAGAAAATCAATGAGATGGACAGAACACTTGTTTACAGGTGACAAACAATGGATATGCATAACTGGGACTGTGATAATAACAAAGGAATCTTTTTTTCAAATTTATTCACTACAAAATTTCTTACTTTCCAACAGGGTATGGATGCTCATTATCTTCTTTAATTCATTAAATGACAACAAATTAAAAATATGAATGAATTTTTTTATTCATATGAATGTCAAAAAACAAAAACTAAATAAATAAATAAATTGGTGTCCTCACCAATTTGAACTCAAATTTCCAATTATAATTTAATTGTTAACTCAATCAAGCAATCACCAGGAATATTAAGAGCCTGTGGCACCGTTAATCAGAGTTGTTGAGTGAATATGAAATTCATCACCAGAGGCAGTAATATCAGCACCTTCAATTATAAAGTCATGTTTTGACTACTTTACATTTTAGCCGATATATAAACAT